>NC_080676.1:71986054-72301117 GCF_030445035.2 Dasypus novemcinctus
CTCTCTCTCTTATAGTCTAGCTATGGCATTGTTGATTTTGTTTATATTCCTAAAGAACCAACTTTTAGTTTTGTTGCTTTTTTTTTTCTTGATTTCATTTATTTCTGGTCTGATCTTTCTTTTCTTCATCTTGGTTTGGGATTAGTTTGCTGTTCTTTTTCTAGGTCCTCTAGGTGTGCAGTTAGGTATTCAATTTTAGTTCTTTTTCCTTTTTTAATGTAAGCATTGAGGGCTGTAAATTTCCCTCTCAGCACTGCCTTTGCAGTGTCCCATAGGTTTTGATGTGCTGTGTTTTCATTTTCATTCATCTCAATGTATTTGTTGAATTTTCTTGCAATTTCTTTTTTGACCCACTGATTAAGTATTGTTTAATATCTATTTATTTATGAATTTACCCTTTCCCATCCATTATTGATTTCTAACTTCATTCCTTTATAATCAGAGAAGGTGTTTTTGTATAATTTCAATCTTTTTAAATTTATTGAGACTTTTACTTGTCTTGTGGTACAACATATGGTCCATCTTGGAGATGGGCCCATGGGCACTTGAAAAGAATGTATATCATGCTGTTTTGGGGTATAGTACTCTATAGATGTCTGTTAGGTCTAGTTCATTTATCATTTTATTCAGGCTCTCTGTTTCTTTATTCTCTGTCCACATGTTTTATCTAATACTGAGAGTGGTGTTTTGAAGTCTCCAACTCTTACTGTAGAGACGTCTAATTTTCCCTTCAGCTTTGCCAATGTATGCCTCAAGTATCTTGTGGCCCTGAGGCCAGGTGCATAAATATTTATTAATAGTATAGTTATTTCTTCTTGTTGGATACAGAATTCTTGGCTGGCAGTTTTTTTTTTTTTTTTTCAGTACCTTAAATACATCATACTACTCTCTTCTCTTCCTCCTGGTTTTTGATGAGAAGTCAGCACTTAATCTTATCTTAGTTCCCTTGTATGTGATGCTTTGTTTTTTTCTCTTGCCACTTTCAGAATCTTCTCTTTATCTCTGATATTTGTCATTCTGAATAGTAGGTGTCTCAGGGTAGGTCTGTTTGGATTTATTCTGTTAAGGGTGCATTGTCCTTCAATATTGATATTTATGTCTTTCATAAGGGTAGGGAAGTTTTCAGTCATTATTTCCTCAAATATTCTTTCTGCCCCTTTTCTGTTTTCTTCTTCTGGGACACCAATAATGCATATGTTTTTGCATTTTGCTTTTCATTCAGTTCCTTGAGATCCTGTTCCATTTTTTTTCATCTCTGTTCTCCTGTCTTTTCCAGTTTGGATGTTCTGTCTTCGAAATCACTAATTCTGTCTTAGAGCAATTCAAATTTGCTCTTATGTGCCTCAATTGTATTTTTAATCTCAGCCATTGTGTCTTTCAATTTGAAGTTCTTTGCAGACTTTCACATTGTTCTTTATGCTCACCCAGTGTCATCTTAATATCCTTCATCTCTTTAGTCACATTTTCTTTCAATTCTTTAAATTTATTTAGAATTGTATGATTATCATTGATTAATTGTCTTAAATCCTACATCTCTTCAGAATATTTGGTTTGTTCCTTTGGCTGGGCAATCTCTTCCTGTTTCCTAGTATGGCTTGTAATTTTTTGCTGATGTCTAGGCATCTGAATATGTTAGTGAATTTACTCTGACGACCAATTTCCCTCTCTTGCCTATTGTTACAATTTTTTCACAACTCTTCTTTGATATTTGGTTCAGTTTATCCTAAGTCTTTAAAATTTCCCAGCTTAAGTTATCAAAACCATGCCAGGGACTCACTGATGTGGTACAGATTATCTCTTAGAAGTTAATGAACAGAGAGACCCAATTGCAGTTTTTGTCTATGCAATTTCTAGACTGACCAGCAGATGGCACTTGTTGGCGCACCTTTCCAGGAAGCTGTATCTCTGAGTTTTCCTTTGTTTTGGTCTGGTCAGAGCCTAGGTTCAAAGCATACTCTACTGCCTGAATTGACAGAAGAAAAGCTCCCCTTCCGCTCCCCTCCCTTTTCCCTTATAACGGCTGACAGGGAGAAAGAGGTCTGTTCCCCTCAGTCAGCTGCAAAGAGCCAGGGGTTTTACCTCCATTTAATGTTGGATGTCAGGAAGGTGAGCCCTTCTCGACTCCTGGAAGGTTAAGTAACTTACAGTTTGTTGTTTTGGGTTCTTCATCTCACTTTTCCTCGCCCTCTTGGGAGTTGTGAAGCACTGTCCTATTCTGCTGAGCCCTCAGGCAGCTTTTGGCTCTTTCTCCATTGTTTTTGTGAGAGAACTGACCTTGTCTACCTAATCTGACACCATCTTTCCACAATCCTCAGTTCTTGCCTTTTTTAATAGTTGTTTTTGTCAGAGGACTAAATCCTAGGGCTCCCTTCCTACTCAACCAGCCATCTTCCCACTGTCCTCTTCATAGGAGTTTTTAAAAAAGGAAGTAGCTCTACATGTCCCAACATAAAAAGACCTATAAGACATCTTATATTAAAAACCAAGTTGCGAAACAAAAACTTTAATATGGTTTCATTTGTTTAAAAAACACTAAAATATATCCTTACATATTCTGAAATGCATAAGCATGGGAGGAGGTTCAGGCTAGGGGAATGGGAGGAACAGGGGTTGAAATCAACATTATCAATTCCATTAACATATATTAAAAATTTCACATTTTCCTTTTATTTTGGTGTAGTTGTTTATAAGCAGAGAGCAGAAAGGTAGTGAAAATAAATGTCTTTTGGGATTTTCTTTTAGGTGAATAGTGTTTGTTTAGAAGAAGTTACTCATGAAGAAGCAGTAACTGCTTTAAAGAACACATCTGATTTTGTTTATTTGAAAGTGGCAAAACCCACAAGTATGTATATGAATGATGGCTACACACCACCTGATATCACCAACTGTAAGTCTGTTTGCTTAAATTTGTCTTAGTTCCTTAGATGTTATACAGTTTAATGAAAGGTGCCACAATAAATTTTTTAAATTATAAAAATATTTTAAGGGAATTATTAAGCATGTTAAATTAATAGATAAAAATCAGTTTAAAATCAGAGTCTTCGTAGTAAGAAGGGAAGTCCTCTTTTCACCTTTACTATTTTATAACAGCACTTTTAACATTTAAGACATTGATTTTTTCCTTTAGTTTCCAGCTACTAAAACAATGAGTTGGCTTAAACAGTGGGAATTTATTGGCTTATAGTTTTGAGGCTAGAAATCCAAAATTGAGGAATCAGCAAGGCTATGCTTTCTCCCAGAAGACTGTGGCATTTTGGGGCTGGCTGCTGGCAATACTTGATCCTTTGCTTTTCTGTCACATGTCAAGACACATGGTGGCATCTTCTCTTTTCTCTGCTGCATTCCATTGGCTTACTACTTCTTGCTGCTCCCTGTGGCTTCTCTCTGTTAGACTTTCATTCTGTTTATTAAAGACTCCAGAAACCCAGATTAAGCCCAACCTTTTTCAGTTGAACCATACCTTACCTGAAGTAATATCTTGAGATCTTATTTACAACCAATTCATGCCTTTCAGAATGTGGACCAAGAACATGTCCAAACTGAGGTACACAATTCAATCCACCACAATTCTCAAATTTTTATGTAGATAATAGTCGAAAAAGGGTATTTGCAAATAATACAGATTCTTATTTTGTTCTAATATTTTTGGGATGGGACACAGAATTTTACATTAATAAACTCTCAGACAATTCTGTTTCTTCTCAATCTGCTGGCTCATGGACTACACTTTGAGAAACACTGATTTAACATATTTCTAAAACAAAGGCTTTTCAAAAGTCATGTACAATTAAAAAAACAAAAAAGAAACAAATGAACAAAAATCATGCATAAAACTCTATACTCTCCCATCTTAGAAAAGAGATTATCTTTATAATGCAAGCTCCTAATGTATTGCTAATTCTTTGTGTGCAATACACTTTTTTTGCATGGTATTGAATTGTTATAAAAGTATTTACTTATTTTAGTTTCCCGTTTTTCATTTTTTTTTAAGTACAAGCCAAGAAGAGGTTTGAATATGTTTTTTGTGGTTGTTTTTTTTTAAGATTTTAATTTTTTTTATTTACTCCCCTCTCCCTCCATTGTCTGTTCTCTGTGTCCATTCTCTGTGTGTTCTTCTGTGTCTGGTTGTATTCTCATTAGTCGGCTCCAGGATCCAATCCTGGGACCTTCCAAAGTGGGAGAGAGGCAGTCATTCTCTTGTGCCACCTCAGCTCCCTGGTCTGCTGTGTCTCTTATTATCTCTTCACTGTGTCTCTCTTTGTTGCATCATCTTGTTAAACCAGCCCTCTGTGTGGGCCAGCACTCCTGTGCGGGGCAGCACTCCGCGTGGGCCAGCTCACCACACGGACCAGCTTGTCTTCATCAGGAGGCCCTGGGTATCAAACCCTGGACCACCTATATGGTAGATGGGAGCCCAATTGCTTGGGCCAAATCCGTTTCCCTGAATATGTTTTTTAATGTTTGTTTTCATCAAGAAATGAAAGCTTTGTCCTGTGCATTGCATTTATTATATTTGAAGCCACCCAAGAGTAATAAAGATCTTAAATGAGCTCTTTGTAATCTGCTTTTCTGAGTGTTCATTTTTAAATTGTAGAATTTTTAAAATATTTGTAATTTTGTAAATAGTGTTTTGTACTTCTTTTATGTCAAAGGAAAGAACCTTACTACTTTTTAAAAATTCTTATGTATACTTTATCTTGCATACAAAGTTTCAGTTGCTTAACAGTGTCCAAAATGTAGAAAGCAGTTTATCCTCCAGTTATTCCACATCCTCACCAGCTGTTGGTATTAGCACTCTTTAATTGATTACATAATGGTGACAATTCTTCATCTTGTGGTTTTATTGAAATTCCCTGGTGATTGTTGATGTTCAGTCCCTTTGCATGTCCTTATTCACATTGGACAGTCATCTTTTGTCAATGATCTGTTTAATTCTTTTACTGTTTTTCTGTTGGTTTGTCTTTCTTTTGTTGATTTTTTTTTTCATGACTTCCCCCAAAGCTTTATTGCTAAAAAAATGGTAAGGTTGGGATATTAATCTTCAAATTCTAGCTAAATGTTTAACAATCATCCTACTATTTTATGTAAAATCAGTGCCTAATAATGTTTATTTTTTTAATAATGAGGTTTATTTTTAGAATAGTTTTAGGTTTACAGAAAAATTGTACAGTGTGTAGAATGTTTCCATATGACCCCCCATACACACACACATGCACATTAGTCTCCTTTATTAACATCTTACATTAGTGTAATAGTAAGTTTGTTACAATAGTTGATAAACCAGTATTGGTATATTATAAATAACTAAAGTTTGTAGTTTACATGAAGATTCACTCTTTGTGTACACCAGCCTGTGGATTTTGACAAATTGGTAATGTCATATAGCCAGCAGTATACAGTATCATAAAGAATAGTTACACTGCCCTAAAAATGTCATGTACTCCACCTAGGCATCCCTTTCCTCATTCCACTTTCAACCCCTGCAGCCACTGGTCATCTTTATAGTAAATCCTTTTCTAGAAAATCATATAGTTGGGACCATACATTATTAGCCTTTTCAAACTGACTTCTTTCTCTAAACAGTATGCTATTGGGTTTCCACCACTTTAAAAAAAAAATCATTTTGTTATTAGAGCAGTTATAGGTTCACAGGGAAACCATGCCGAAAATACAGTTCTCATACACCAGCCCTGCTATTAACACTTTGCATTACTGTGGTACCTTAGTTACAACCAATAAAAGAATATTGTTATAAGTTTGCTATTAACTATAATCCATAGTTTAAATTATGGTCCAGTGTTTGGGTACTACAGTCCTATGGACTTTTTAAATTTTTATTTTATTCTAGTAACATACATTCATACTATCCATTACCAAAACTTTGCATCACCCCAAACAAATTCTGTACCAATTAAAAACTAACTTCCTGTTCCTTAGCCCCTCCCAGGTTCCTGGGTAACCTGTATTCTAGTTGCTGATTTTATGCATTTGTTTTTTATTGTTTCTATCAGTGAGATCCTGTGAAATTTGTCCTTTTGTGCCTGGCTTATTTCACTAAACATGATGTCTTCATTGTTCTTTCATGTGGTGACATGTATCAGAGCTTCATTCCTTTTCACAGCCAAATAATACTCCATTATATGTATGTAGCACATTTTATTTATCCAATCATTGGTTGATAAACACTTGGGATACTTCTATCTTTTGTCCATTGTGAATAATGTCACTGTGAACATTGAAGTGCAAATAACTGCTCAAGTTTCAGCTTTCAATTCTTTTAGATAAATACCTAGAAATGGGATTGCTGGGACATATAGTAATTCTACATTTAACTTCCTGAAGAACTGTGGATCTGTCTTCCACAGTGGTTGCACCATTTTACGTTCACACCAGCAATGAATGAAAGTTCCTATTCTCCACTTCCTCTCCAACACTTATTTTTTCAAGTCTTTCACCCATTTTTTAAAATATATTTTTAATTTTTTAAAAAAGATACTTAGACTACACAAAATGTTACGGAAAAAAATATAAGGGATTCCCATATGCCCCACTCCCCACACCTTCCACCGTTCCCTACAATGAAACTTCTTTCAGTAGTGTGGTACATTCATTGCAATTGGTGAACACATTTGGAGCATTGCCACTAAGCATGGATTATAGTTTACATTATAGTTTACACTCTTTCCCACTCAGTTTTGTAGGTTGTGGCAGGATATATACTGGCCTGTATCTGTCATTGCATTGTCATTCAGGACAATTCCGAGTCCCAAAACTGCCCCCATATTACACCTCTTTTTCCCTCTCCCTACCTTCAGCACCTCCAGCGGCCACTGACTCCACATCCTTTTTTGCCCATTTTTAATTGGGTTTTCTTTTGTTGTTGAGTTGTGGGATTTCTTTATATATTCTGGATATTAAACCCTTATCAATGTGGGGTTTTCAGATAATTTTCTCTCATTCTGTAGGTTGCGTTTTTACTTTCATGAAGTCCTTTGATAATGCACTTTTTTTTTTCTTTTGTTGCTTTTGCAACAAAACCATTGACTGACACAAATTCCTGAAAGTCTTTCCTATGTTTTCTTCCAGGAGTTTTTAGTTTGAATTCTTATATTTAGGTCTTTATCCACTCTGAATTAGTTTTTGTATATGGTGTGAGGGAGGGCTTCATGTGTGTTCTTTTGCATGTGGATATCCAGTTGAAAAGACTATTCTTTCCCCACTGAGTGGACTTGGCACCCTTGTCAAAAATGAATTGAACTGTGAGGGTTTCTGAACTTTCAGTTTGATTCCACTGGTCTATATGTCCATCCTTCTGTAATTACCATACTATTTTGATTATTCTAGCTTTGTAATAAGTTTTAAAATCAGGAAGTGTGAGTGCTCTGACTTCATCCTTTCAAGATGATTTTGGCTATGCAGGGCCCCTTATCCTTTAATATAATTTGATTTATTTTCCATTTCTGCAAAGAAGGCTGTTTGAAATTTGTTTGGAATTGAGTCTGTAAATTGCTTTGGGTAAAATTGACCTTATTAACAATATTTAGTCTTTCAGTCCATGACCTGCCATTTATTTAGGTTTCTTCACTGGGTTAGCAGTGTTTTATAGTTTCCCAAGTAAATATCCCTTGTTAAATTTATTCCTAGATATTTTACTCTTTTACTTGTTATTGTAAATGGAATTTTTATGATTTCCTCTTCAGATTGTTCATTACAAGTGTATAGAAACACTTCTGATTTTAACATGTTGGTCTTGAACCACTCCACATTGCTGAATTCATATATTAGCTCTAGCAGCTTTGTTGTGGATTTTTTAAGTTTTATCTGCAAATAGAGAATGTTTTACATCTTCTTTTACTATTTGGGTGCCTTTTATTTTTTTTGTTATATACTTGCTCTGTCTAGAAGTTCCAGTAAAATGTGGAATAACAGTGGTGACAGTGGGTATCTCTGTCTTGTTCCTAAGCGTAGAGGGAAAACTTTCAGTCTTTCACCACTGATTATAGCTGTAGATTTTTCATATAAGCTGTTTATCAAAGGTTGAGGAAATTTCCTTCCATTCCTAGTTTTCTGTTATCAAGAAGTAATTTTAGAATTTTGTCAAACACCTTTTCTGCATCAATTGAGAAGAAAATGTGTTTTGCTGTGTTTCTTTTCTTTTAAACTTGTCCTATTAATTTGGTGGATTACATGCATTGATTTTCTTTTATTGAACCACCGTTGCATACCACAATAAATGTCATTTGATCATGGTGTTTAATTCTTTAAATGTGCTGTTGTATTCAGTTTACTAGCGTTTTGTTGAGGATTTTTGCATCTATATTTATTAGGAATATTGAT
This sequence comes from Dasypus novemcinctus, assembly GCF_030445035.2. Lineage (NCBI taxonomy): Eukaryota > Metazoa > Chordata > Mammalia > Cingulata > Dasypodidae > Dasypus > Dasypus novemcinctus. The sequence goes on from NC_080676.1 coordinate 71,994,392, forward strand.
CTATAGTTTTCTTGTCACATTTTTATCTGACTTTCATATTAGAGTGGTGTTGGCCTCCTAAAAATTTTGGAAGCATTTGAGCAGGATTGGTGTTAATTTCTTCTTATAATCTTTCATAAATTCACCTGTGAAGCAATCTGGCCCTGGACTTTTCTTTGTTGGAAGGTTTTTGATTACTGATTCAATTTCTTTACCCTTTAAAGGACTAGAACCTTTGAGACAGTGTAGGTACTTTATATGTTTCTAAGAATTTATCCATTTCATCTAGGTTATCTAATTGGTTGGCATACAGTTAGTGATCATAGTATCCTCTTAAAATTTTTTTATCTCTGTAGTATTAGTAATAATGTCCCCCCTTTCTTATTTTAATTATTTGATCACTATTTATTTTCAGTCTTGCTAAAGATTTATCAATTTTGTTGGTCTTTTCATAGAACTTTTTGTTTTATTGATTCTCTATTGTTTTTAATTCTCTAATTTATTTCCATTCTGATCTTTGTTATTTCCTTTGTTCTGCATGCTTTGGGTTTAGTTTGCTCTTCTTGTTGATCATCCTGTTGAGAGATTAGGCCTCTGATTTAGAGCTTTCTTCTTGTTTAATGTAGGCATTTACAGCCATAAATTCCTGTCAGTATTGACTTCGTTGCATGCAGTTAAGTTTTGATGTATTTTGTGTTTTTTTCATTCACCTCAAAATCTTCCCTAATTACCCTTATAATTATTTCTTTGACCTATGGGTTATTTAAAAATACATTAATTTCCACATATATGTGAATTTTCCTTTTCTCCCTCTGTTATTGATAACTAGCTTAATTTCATTTTGTTCACAGATGATACTTTATATGATTTCTATATTTTTTTATTTTATTGAGACTTGTTTTGTAACCTCATATGTAATCTATCCTGGGCAATGATCCATGTGCAGTAGAGAAGAATATGAATTCTGCTGCTGTTGGGTGAAGTATTAAATATAGTTGCTTTCGAGTATTGTCCGAATCTTCTATTTCTTATTGATCTTCCGTCTAGTTCCATTCATTATTGTAGGTGCTGTATTGAAGTCTCCTATTCTAAATATAGAACCATCTATATCTTCCGTCAAGTCTGTCGATATTTGCTTCATATATTTTGGGGTCTCTTGCAACAGTTTTTGAATTAAAGTCTCTCTTATCTGATATTAGTATGGCTACCCCCAGTTCTATTTTTGTTACTGTTTGCATGAGTTGTTGTTTTTTATTCCTTTCGCTTTGAACCTAGTTGTGTCTTTGACTTTAAAGTGAGACTCATATAAAGCACATACTTGGGTCGTGCTTTTTTATCCATTTTGTCAGTCACTACCTTATAAATGTAAAATAGTTAATACCATTTACATTTAGAGTCACTACTAACAATGGATGACTTCTGCCATTTGGTATTTGGTTTTTTATAAGTTTTATATCTTTCTTTTCCTTTAATCCTTCCTTTAATGCCTGCTTTCATATTTATTTGATTTTTTTGTATTGTGCCATTTTGAGACACTTCTCATTTGTTTCTGTATAATTTTTTCATAGATTTTCTTTGTGATTCCCATGGGACTAACATATTATATCTTAAATCTAAAACATTTAATCATGTTTTATTTGATGCCAGCTTAACTTCAATAGTATACACATACACTGTTAGTATATCACTTTTCCCTACCACCCTTTGGTTGTACTTGTTCAGATAATATCTTTATACATTGTGTGTCCAAAACCATAGATTTATCCTTTTCATTCTTTTGTAATTTATTACCTGTGAGAGTTTAAATTGGGGTTACATACCAAAAAGTATAATACAATAGTACTGGCAATTTTAATTATCCAGAGGGTCAGGTGACCTTTACCCCAGAGGTCTTTTCTTCTTTTATGTCACTTTAATCCCCGTTGAGAGTCCTTTCCTTTTAGTCTGAAGAACTCCATTTACCATTGATCATAGAGCAGGTCAAATTGTGGCACACTCCTTCAGTTTTTGTTTACCTGGGAGTATCTTAAATTCACCCTCATTTTTGGAAGAAAATCTTGCTGGATATAAAGTTCTTGTTTGGCATTTATTTTCATAACAGCAATTTAAATATTTTAACCCCTTGCCTTTTTGTCTCCATGATTTTGATGAAAAGTCAGTACTTAATCTTATTGGGACTCCCTTACACATAACACATTGCTTTTCTTTTGCAGCTTTCAGAACTCTCTCATTATCCTTGGCATTCAACAATTTCATCAGTATCTGGCTGTATTTCTCTTCAATATTATCCTGATTGGGTGTCGTTGGGCTTCTTGAATGTGCATGTTCATTGCTTTTATTAAATTTGGGAAATTTACTGCCATCATTTGTTTTAATATTCCTTCTGCTCCTCTCTTGTCCAAGATTCCCTCCATACATGTATTAGTATGTGCTGTGTCCCACAGGTCTGTTATTTCTCTTCGCTCTTTTTAAAATTCTTTATTCTTTCACTCCTCAGTATTACTAATGGAGAGAAAAAAGTCCACTAGCTCACAAAGCGCATAGTTTCTCTGCTAACATTGCAATGCTAGTTCTTTTGTATTATATAATGTATCTTATCATTTTATCGTTCATTCTCTTCAACAGAAAGGCCTTATTAAATTTCTGATTTGGTTACCAGTCTCTTCCTGTTTTCACTTCAAGCTTTTCCATTTGCTTCTCTTTCAAACCTTATAGGACCTGGATCATTAATCTTGATATCTAAAGATATAAATAAATTTGACTTGAACTTGATTGTTTTGTAATCTCCTAGGCATCTTTTTTTTTTTTTTTGTTCCCCCCCCCGCCCCCCGGCGGCTTGCTTGCTGTCTGCTCTCTGTGTCCATTCGCTATGGACTTCAGTATGTCTGTATTTATTTTTTATTTATTCCCCCCTTGCAGCTTGCTTTGTTGTTTTGCCCTCTCTGTGTTCATTTGCTGTGCGCTCTTTTGTGTTTTTACTTGTTTCCCTTTTTGTTGCATCACCTTGCTGAGTCGGCTCTCCGCGGAACTTGCTGGCGGGCAGGTATCCGGGCCATGTGGGCAAGCCTGCCTTCACAAGGAGGCCCTGGGATGTGAACCCAGCACCTCCCATATGGCAAACGGGAGCCCAACTAATTGAGTCACAGCTGCTTCCTGGCCTAGGCATCTTTTTATATAAGATTGGGTTATAAGATATAGCACTGTTTTAACTGATCCCTCTTTGGGACTATGTCGTTTTTTTAGTAGGAACATTAATTTTTAGTCCCTGCTGTCTTAGATACTATGCCTTATGTGTTTAGTTAGCTTCTCCAGAGAAAACTGAATAAAGGGGCATTCTGGACATGGTATGAAAAATCATGGAAAACGTACATTTTCTAGTTTAGTTATTCAACTCAATTTTTGTCCAATTGTTTTTTGTTTGTTTGTTCCATCCAAACATAATGCAGCAAAGGAATTTTTAAGAGTCAACCTTTAAAAGGCTGGTGATTATAGGGCTCTGTGCCTTATGCCTTAAGGCAACATGACATCTCGTTTAAAAATTCCAGATATTCTTACATGTTACCCAGGAAAGACTTTGAACAGTCAAAGTCAAGAGCCATTGGTAAAAAGTCCTTGGCTGAAATATAAAAGAGCATCTTATATATAAACTGGATAGGAAACAGTTACTGTTGGGCACTGTAAGTGTATAATATTAATAGATATATTAGACCTATTAGCCCTGTAAAGTCAAGAAACATTATATACTTCCTTTCTATATGGTTACAGACAAATAGAGATGTATAGGTGCTGCCTCCTTGTGACAGAGCATGTATTGTTCCATTACACCGTAGTTCTAGTCATTTTAGTCTTTCACTCAGGTCACTTAACTCTTATGTTACCTCCCTGGCAACTGTATTAATGTGAATAAATAGTACCTGCATTGTCGTACCCCCAATGTGTAGCATGGGGCTTTTTGCCTAGAAGACAGTAATATGATGAAGGACTGATGGTGGAATAATAAACTTTTCAGCTGATTTTGAAATGCTTTGTATATTTATCATAGTTAATGCCTCAAGAAAGTTAAATATTGCTTTCTGTGTGTTTCAGTAATAATTCAAATGAGATGTGTCTTCAGAAACTATACTGAAATGTGTTGCTTACCTGGATCTTTGGAAAGCATGGTTAGGAATAGCATTGTAATTTTCTCTCTTGTTAGAATAGCAACTTATCTATGCCATTTATTATGACTGAAATGAAAAAAAATAGATAATTTTTGCTTCTTTGTTTTTGCTTTTTAACATGTTTCCATTCTTTAATGAGTGCACAACAAAATATACAAATATGAATTGGGTTGACATATCTGACCTCATGAGATTAGGCTATTGCGCCTATTTTTAAACTTTGGTTTTCATTAGTGACAGATTTTGAATATATACTTCTCCAAAATGGTAACCTACAAAATAAACTTTTCAGAAAAATTATTGTACTTAAGATTTATTTATTTTAGTCTTCTATGAGAATCTTTTATATGACTGTTTCTGGTTTCCATTGTTCAAATAAGTTAATGTAAAACTCCTTTTTAAAAAGTTCTAGTTTCTCAAAAGAAACCAAATAGGATAAGTTTGCATTATTAATCTGAATACCTAAACTCATTTTTACCTAAAAACTAAGCTTGTCTAATATTTTACCTGATAAATAAATCTACTAAATTCTGATACATAAATAAGTGAATATGGGAAGCGGACTTGGCGCAATGGATAGGGTGTCCGCCTACCATATAGTTCAAACCCAGGACCTCCTTGACCCATGTGGAGCTGGCCCATGCGCAGTGCTGATGCGCGCAAGGAGTGCCATGCCACTCAGGGGACGGGGAGCCCCATGCGCAAGGAGTGCACCCCATAGGGAGCGCGAAAGAAGGTGCAGCCTGCCCAGGAGTGGTGCCGCGCACACGGAGAGCTGACACAGCAGGATGACGCAACAAAAAGAGAAAGATTCCCGGTGCCGCTGATAAGGATAGAAGCAGTCACAGAAGAACACACAGCGAATGGACATAGAGCAGATGTGGGGGGAGGGGGCGAGGGAGAGGAGAGAAATAAATTAAAAAAATAAATCTTTAAAATAAATAAATAAGTGGATATGAATTATACGTTAACTGTCCTTGAAATTGATAATTCACAAATGTGGTGCTGAGTAGCGTATTTCATTTTTTAAGTATTTACCCTTTCTTTGTTTTGAAGCTGCTTCTCAGCCTGTTGATAACCATGTTAGCCCATCTGCCTACTTGGGCCAAACACCTGCATCACCATCCAGATACTCACCAGTTTCAAAAGCAGTGCTCGGAGATGATGAAATCACAAGGTAAGCAACTGAATGTTCACCCTTAAATAGTTAAGTATTAAAGTATTAAATGGGGTTTTAATCAGCCCCATAGAATAGCCAGTTTTAGGATTAAAAAGTTTTATTGGTGGATGATGAATTTAAGCCCTAATATTTTTTTCATTGGTGTTTTCCTTGAAAATCATGAAATGTCAAAATATTTTATAAAGTAAATAAATCATGGCTCCTTATTTTAATATTGGTGGGGATTTTTGTTGTTCTTTTTTGGTTTTGTTTTTTTTTAAGGATTTCTCAATTATCCTTAGAGATTAGTTCAGGTAAAACTAAAATTAGGAATATACCTTGTATGCATACTTAAGACTAACATGTTATATATTCCTTTTATATTGAAATATATCATAAAATTTTATGGCAATTTTTTGATTGGTGTTCAGAATTCAAGAATAGTATTTTCCTTTATATCCTGATACCTATCATTTATTTTCATCTAACATAAATAGCTCTATTGAAATTTGTATATTAACTTTCCTTTTAATGTCAAGAACTCTTAATTAGGTAGAAAATAATCAGTGAAAGGTATTTTAGATCTTTATCATTTAATTCAATAAAGTAATGAGATACTGTATTTGCACTGTTTTATAATTTGGAGAAGCAATTCAAATTGATTCTATCGCTTATTAAGTATGTGTCAGTTAATGTCTATTTTATGTTTTTATTGAATGTTTGCTATCATTTTATTTTTCAACCTTCATTGTAATTATTCTTTACTTGTCTGACTTTTGATTCTAGGCAGTGATCTTAAGTACAGATAAGGTGTTTGTCTTGGTCCTCTTCTTCATGAATTAATAATAGGTTAGAATTTAATAGGTGCTCAGTAATTGTGTTTACAATGCAAAATATCAGAAAGAATAGTATTCTTAATTTGTGAAATGAATATTAAATTTTGTTCATCTTTAGGCTGTGCTCTTACATTAACCCATTATGGCCTTTTATTTTTGTTATGTTGTAAAAGTGCCTATTTATGGAAGTAAAGAGAAAAATAGTTAATGGCTTAATTTGTCTTTCTTTAATTTCTTTCTATATTTTATGAAAATAAAATATATGTTGAATTAGCGCATTGTCATTTTCCACCTGTTCTTGTCTGGAACAAAAATGCTTTTCCGCACTTGTAACTTTTCAGTTAGATGACATTTCATTAATCAAAGCATATGTGCTCATTTTCCCTTCTTTGTTAACACATCACAATTTAATTTCCCTTTATTAGTAATCTTTTTTTGTTTGTTTCTTGTTTATTTTCTCACTTACAAATATTCTTCTGAAATCATTGCCACCTTTTAAAATAAACATAACTTTAAAATGTATGAAATGGCTATCTCAGTTGTGATGGTTAAACACAGAAATTTTTCAGAAAGGATGATCTTTCGTTTATTTTTTTCCAGAACTCTTTTAATTTTGTAGTGAATAAATAAAGCCCCATTCTTTTTATTGTATATTTGTGATGGCAATATATCACGTGTTATTTTCTTAAATATATTATACTAGGATGTTTGTATGTGTGTCTTTATTTTACTTGGATTTAAAGTTATCAGATATACAGTATTTGTGACAGTGGCATTTCATGGATTTGATATGTTCAGATATTTTATTTATGTTTTCTTTGGATTTAAAGTTATCTGAAAGAAAGCAGTAAGTTAAACCACTTTTCCCTTAAGATATTTTCCAGATTTATTTCCTCCTTTTTTATTTTTTATTTTTTTTGAGATGCTGGGGGCCAGGGATTGAACCCAGGACATTGTATGCGAGAAGCCGGCACCCAATCACTGAACCACATCGGTTCCCCTGAGTTGGTTTTGTCATTTGTTTTGCTGTCATTTGTTTTTGTTTTTTCAGTAGGTACCGGAAATGAACACAGGACCTCCCATGTGGGAAGTGGACACTCAACTACTTGAGCCACATCTGCTCCCTCTTTTTTTTTTTTTTTTTACTATGTAATATTAATACTTTAACTGCTTACCTGTGCCTTAGTGCTTTTTTAAAAACATTATCTCCTACAGAGTTCTTATCAATTCTTACATGACTACTGTGCAAACAGCTACTAAATCCTAGCTCGTGTAGTTTTTTTTTCCATTAAGTATCCACACTTCATTTTTTTTTTTAAGATGTATTTTTCATTTCTTTCACTCCCCTTTCCCTCCTGTTATTTGCTCTCTCTGTTCTCCTGTGTCTGCTTGCATTCTTGTCATGTGGCACTGGGAAATTGTATTGCTTTTCTGTTGCATCATCTTGCTGCATCAGTTCTCCATGTGTGCGGCGCCACTCCTGGGCAGGCTGCACTTTTTTTTGCACAGGGTGGCTCTCCTTGTAGGGCACGCTTCTTGTGTATGGGGCACCTGTACGTGGGGGCGCCCTGCGTGGCATGGCACTCCTTGCACACAGCATCACTGCGTGAGCCAGCTCGCCACATAGGTCAGGAGGCCCTGGGTATCGAACCCTGGACCCTCCATATGGTAGGCTGACCCTCTATCAGTTGAGCCACAACTGCTTCCCCACACTTCATTTTCATTACTACTTGGATCATTCTTCGAATTCATATGTCTGAAACCACACTTTTTCCATTAAGTCAGTTTCTGCTTTGGATGACCCTATTTCTTTTCTTTACCAAAGCTTGATGTTTACTTCTTCAGTATACCATATTCATTTAGCTCCTGATTATAGGCTCTTTCTTCTTAATCTGTATTTTTTTCCATTCCTGCATCCTACTTTGCTCATCTCTTGCCTAGAATAATGTATTGGATGTTTAAGTGTTATACAACAGGTCCACCCATTCCCATACTATTCTGTGGAAATCAGGTAGTTGATAACAGGATAAGTTGGTCTTCCTAAAATGGTGTATATTTTATCACGCCCTTTTGATAATCATCCCCCTTTGCCCAGATAAAGTACAAAAATGTTTACCCTACCGTTAGTTCTCTACAGTTTGACCCAAAGCAGTCTTTCTAAGAATATCATCTCATGTTATCAAAAAGAATTTCAACCTACAAACAGTTGATTGTTCTGAGACTCATTTTAATTACGTAATTTGAATATCAGAGTGCATTTTCTTCTGGAAATACTGCTGGATTTCAGCGATATATTATTTGATACATAAAAAAATATAGGATGCATGTGTTTTAGAACATAATAGAAGTCCTACTTCACCATTTAATATATATATAATATATAATTAAGAGAAGGTATGAGTGATATTCACACAATTAGGTCTTTTTTTTTTTTTTTTGGTCTTTATTTTTTTAATATTACATTAAAAAAATATGAGGTCCCCATATACCCCCCACCCCCCTCCCCCCACTCCTCCCCCCATAACAACAACCTCCTCAATCATCATGAGACATTCATTGCATTTGGTGAATACATCTCCGAGCACCTCTGCACCTCATGGTCAGTGGTCCACATCATAGCCCACACTTTCCCATGTTCCACCCAGTGGGCCATGGGAGGACATACAATGTCCGGTAACTGTCCCTGCAGCACCACCCAGGACAATTCCAAGTCCCGAAAACGCCCCCACATTTCATCTCTTCCTCCCATTCCCTACCCCCAGCAACAATTAGGTCTTAATTATCAGCAATTGTGAAACATTATCACAGTTGGAATATGCATTCTGATTTCAGAGATTTTAAATGTGGGGTGGGGGGGTAAAGGTGTATCTTAGAATCAATGAAAAACAGATATGCCTTTATCCCTTGGGTTGGGGGTAAGAGTGGGGATGTGCATCTTAGAATAAAGGAAATACAGTAGCTTCAACCTAATGTTTTAATTATATTAATGTACTGATTATATTAAAACATGTTATTTTACTCTATTTCTTCATTTCCATGTAAAATGTAACTATTATAGTAATATCCTAAGAACTGTTCAGGAAATAATTCTTTAAAATATTAGATTGCCGTAGATGATTTTCAAGTCATTCCTTTTTTACCATATATTTATACATGACTATTATCGATTAAGAATAGTTTTAGCCATTACTGTGTTTTTCAAAATGTTGCCAACACAAGAATGCTTTCTGCTACCACCAAGTACAGTGGTGGTGGTGATGATGGCACAACATTGTGAATGTAATTAACAGCACTGAATTATATGTGTGAATGTGATTTAAAAGGGAAAATTCTAGGTCATATATGTGTTACTAGAGTAAAAATTAAAAAGTACAACAAAGTGAACCCTATTGTAAATGGTGGACTGTAGTTAATAGTACAATTACAAAAATGTTCTTTCATGAATTATAACAAATGTACTGTACTAATGCAAGGTGTTAATAATAGAGTGGTATATGGGGGAAAATACACCCTAATGTAAATTATGGGTAATAGTTAATTTAATAGTACGATTATAATCTTTCATCAAGCACCACACTAATGCATAGTGTTCATAGGGAAGATGTATGAGAATGCTGTATTTTTTACATGATTTTTCTGTAGACCTACAACTTCTCTAAAAAAGTAAATAAAAATTTTTTAAAAAGCACTAATAATAACTTCAGCAAAAAGATATTTAATTATTTCATGAAACAAACACTTTGGAGATGGGCAATTTCAGGGTTGGTGTAGCAGTCCTAGGTCCATAGTATTCTTTTGGTCTTGTCCTTCATAACTGTAATATATCCAAAACAGTAAAAGAATTTTATTATTCATTTGTTTGTGGTTGGTTCATATAGCAAAAACGCTGTCCTTGTTAGAGTCCGTCTTTCTCTGGAAAGTGACCATAAATTTCCCTTCATTATTCTGAGTCCAGAAGAGGCCACATCCTCACTTGAGCAAAGAGAAACGGAATTGCAGTGACTGGGTTAGGTTAGTCATGATTCATCATTCGTGAGCTGGATATAGGGCCTACCTTCCCTAAAGTAAAGGGATATCTGCCTTTCCCAAAACTTAGAAAGAAGTAAAGGCAGTGACTGCTTTGTAGGCAATAAAGTGTCTACAGCATTAGGTGTTCTCATAAGGATATATATTTCTTGAGCAGGCTCTTTATATTGTTTTATTTTGTTTTCATGTTTCTTTATTAATATGGATTTTTAGCTTTCATATAAAATTATTTATTAGGATTTTTCTTTGTGATTTCAAAACCTAATTTCTAGACTTGGAAAGTATCTCTGTTTATAGTTTGATAATGTAAGAAGTGGCAGTCAAGAATTCTCATTGATAGACTATCATGTTTTATATAAAATTGATTTTACTTTTTTTTTTTTTTTTTTAAAGGGAACCTAGAAAAGTTGTTCTTCATCGTGGCTCAACAGGCCTTGGCTTCAACATTGTAGGAGGTGAAGATGGAGAAGGAATATTTATTTCCTTCATATTGGCTGGAGGACCTGCTGATCTTAGCGGAGAACTCCGAAAAGGAGATCGTATTATATCGGTAGGGTGTGTTAAGCAAGATAGTAATATTTTCATTATTTTAATTATGACCTATTAATTATTAGAAATGGGTTTGCTTTTTATCAATATATCAATTATCTTCTTACCATTTTACAATGTAACTCTAGAATTACAGTGTTATCCAAAGAACATGTTCTGCTTGATGGATTTTCTTTTCATGTTTTACTTGTAAGGGGTCAGTTTTTTATAAATGTGCTTGAATTCTCTTGTTTGTCTGCAAGAGTTTGTATATCCCTGTTAACTCAAGCTCAATACTTGTCTAGTACAGATTTTATTTATACTTTAATCTCTTGTCTGCTTGTGCTATTATTAATAGACTTTATTTTATTTTTTTTGGAGCAGTTTCAAGTTTACAGAAAAATTGCCCAGAAAGTACAAAGTTCCCATATAGGCCCTTCTCCCCACACACACCTCTTATTAACATATTAGATTAGTATGGTTAATTTGTTATTGATGAACCGATATTGGTATATTGTTGTTAACTAAATTCCATAGTTTACATAAGAGGTAACTTTCTTAGTTTTATGGGTTTTGCCAAATGTATGTCATATATCCAATATAACAATATCATACTGAATAGTTTCACTGCCCTAAAAATCCCCTATCTCCAACCTAGTGATCCTCCTCCTGAACCCCTGACAACCACTGATCTTTTTACTGTCCCTATAGTTCTGTTTTTTTCAGAATGTCGTGTAGTTGGAATCATATACTACACAGCTTTTTTGTACTATTAATAGTTTCTTTCACTTAACAGTATACATTTAGATTTCTCCATTTCTTTTCGTAGCTTGATAGCTCATTTCTTTTTATCACTGACTTAATACTCTGTTGTATGGAAATACCAGTTTATTATCCATTCACCTATTGAACGATATCTTGCCTACTTCCAATTTTTGGCATATTATGAATAAAGCTGCTATAAACATTTGTATGAAGGTTTTTGTTTGCAAGTATTTAGCTCATTTGAGTTTTGATTTTTGGTAAGCCTATTTATTAAGCCTATATTTAACTTTGTAAGAAACAGCCATGCTGTCTTCCAAAGCAGCTGTACCATTTTGCATTCCCACCAGCAGTGAATGACATTTCTTGTTGCTCCATATCCTGTCCAGCATTTGATATTGACACTGTTTTTGTATTTTAGCCATTCTAATAAGTGTATAATAGCATCTCATTATTGTTTTAATTTGCAGTTCCCTAATGATATATGATGTTGACCCATCTTTTCTTTTTTTTTTTTTTTTTTAAAGATTTATTTTTATTTATTTAATTCCCCTCCCCTCCCCCGGTTGTCTGTTTTCTGTGTCTTTTTGCTGCGTCTTGTTTCTTTGTCCGCTTCTGTTGTCGTCAGCGGCACGGGAAGTGTGGGCGGCGCCATTCCTCGGCAGGCTGCTCCCTCCTTCGCGCTGGGCGGCTCTCCTTATGGGTGCACTCCTTGCGCGTGGGGCTCCCCTACGCGGGGGACACCCCTGTGTGGCACTGCACTCCTTGCGTGCATCAGCACTGCGCATGGGCCAGCTCCACACGGGTCAAGGAGGCCCGGGGCTTGAACCGCGGACCTCCCATGTGGTAGACGGACGCCCTAACCACTGGGCCAAAGTCCGTTTCCCGACCCATCTTTTCATATGCTTATTTTCCATCTGTGTAACTTATTTAGCGAGATGTATATTTGGCTCTTTTGGTCATATTTATGTTGTGTTTTTAAGACTTCTTTGTTTGTGCTGGATACAAGTCCTTTATCATATATGTGTTATGCAAATATTTTCTCCCAGCCTGTGGCTTGTCTTTTCATTCTCTGAACAGTATCTTGCTCAGAGCACAGGTTTTTCATTTCAGTGAAGTTCAGCTTATCAATTTTTTTCTTTCATGAATTGTGCTTTTGGTGATCCAGTTTGAAATAATTTTTGTTAAAGGTGTAAAGTCTGTGTCTAGGTTCTTTTTTTACATGTATATATCCCCTTGTTTTAGTACCTGTTTCGTTAAAAAGACCATCCTTTCTCCATTGAATTACCTTTGCTCCTTTGTGAAAAATCAGTTGACTATATTTGTGTGGATCTATTTTGGGGCTTTTTACTCTGTCCCATTGATATATCTGTCCATTCTTTCTTCAGTACACACTGTCTTGTGTTAATAGCTTTATAGTAAATCTTGAAGTCGGATGGTGTCAGTTTTTTTTTCTTCAGTTTTGTGTTAGCTATACTTGGCTCTTTCACTTTCCCATATAAACTTTAGAATTAGGTTGTAAATATTCACGAAATAACTTGCTGGGATTTCAATTAAGATGGCTATGGATCTACAGATCAAGTTGGATAGAATTACATTTTTGTAGTGTCACTGTCAGTGCTGAAATTATCCAGTCTTTTCATCTGCATTATTTACCTTTCCCCCAGATGCTTTAGCATTTTCATAATTTTATAATAATTATATTAAAGACCATGTCTAATAAATCAAACATTTGGGGTATCTTTCACTTTACATCTATTGATTACTTTCTCTCTTTAACAATTAGTTACTTTTTCTTCCCTCTTTTCTGGTTTTGTAATTTTTAATTATAAACATAACAGAAATAAAATAAATGGTATTTCCTTCAGAATAGGGAATAATTTTTCTTGAATCAAGCTGCTAGACTGAGGAACTATATCACTATGATCTGTAGTGAGCAGGAACTGGATTTTGTTGCAGCTTTAATTTTGTTCAGTTGACACTGCTTGAAGTGATTTAAGACTGGACCAAGACTTCCTTCCTGAGGGGCTTAGAATGGTGAGATTTCCAAGATCTCTTTGTGTTTCACAGTTAAGCCAATGACTTTCAAAACTTTATGTTTTCTGGACTGCTGGTAAGTTCTTTTTGCTCTCTACAACTGCTGCACGATTTCTGTATCCTGGCAGATTTCTCTCTGCTTACTTGCCTCCTAGGGCTTTACCTCAGCTCTCCTGCCCAACTCCCATCTTTTGGCTGAAAGTACAGAGCGCTTGGTGCAAATTTTCACAGATTTTCCTGCCTAGGTTCCTTACTTTTAGTGGGCAGCTGCCTTGTACTTGGGGGGTTTCTGTATCACTCAGTAATGAACCTCTCTCGGTTGTCCTTGCTTAATCCCCAACCTTTAGTGTGTTGCCTCTGAGCACTCAGTGAAGACCCATGGGAAAGATTTGGCAAGTAGATGTAGACTTGCTGTATGTCTGGGGCTTCTCAGAATTTTTAACTGTTGTGCTAGTCCACATTTCTATGCCAAGTTGGGTGAAGATACTGCCAGTTTCTCCCCCAGGTATTCCTCCTCTTCTTCCTACCATTCTACTAAGGATGACTGGTGCCATGGGTATCTTTTCTCCTATGAAGTAGGGCTAATTGCTTTCTAAAGGTTATTTTACTTAGATCTCTTTGAATCCTTAGTTCCCTGATGGGTTATATTTTATTCTAAACTTATCCAGAAAGTTTTGATGATTAGGGTAAGACTCACTGTCTCTTGAGACTTTCTACATTGAAACACTGTGATGATGAGGTGGTACTTCTGACTCTTGGGGAGCCAGTTTTCTGAGACCTTTAAGTTGCCCCAGACATGACTAAAGAAATTGCAGCCTCTGAAGCAGTTTTACTATTCTCCACAGCCTACTTTTGGGAGAGCCAGTCCTGGGTGTTGCTGCTGAATATGTAAGAAGCCTGATGACCACTAATGGGTTTACTTCCAAAGAGACAATCACTGAGAGGGACAGCTGTGGTGCTGGATGATAACTTCTGCTCTTCTGGCATTGGGGCATATGCTAGTGATTAGAAATTAGTAGATAAGCCCAATGGAGCCTTCCTGATTGATAGAAAAATTATATATATTGTTTTGTGTCATGGTTTAATACATGTAAACAAGGGTCAAAACTCTTCCAACCGAAATATTTTGTTGTTTGTAAGTTATAATTTAAAACTTTTTTTCAAGTAGCTGTAGTATGGTGAGGACAGTTTACTGATAAGGAGCAGATTTTTAAAAAATAAATGCTGTTAGACAAATTCGCTTGTTATTTAGAGGAATAAAATGAATTTAGAGCCCCACTTCACACCTTGTATCAAAATAAATTTCAGTTGACTTAGAGTTAGGTGTGAGAACCTCAAATCAAAAATAGATGTTTTTGAAATTGTCCATGTGAGAACACATTATATGGGTCACTCACACTGCTAGAGGGTGTTAGACTGACCATACAACCTGGTTTGACTGGGAATTTCCCAGATTTAACACTGAAAGCCCCATATCTGGAAACCCCTTTAACCTCAGTTATAAAGTGAGCATCCTGGACAGTCCAGGGCAGTTACTAACCCAATGTGAGTTTAAGAACATTCTTAGGTTTGACAGTATGCATAAAAAACCTTAAGTTTTTAAGTGCTTACTTATCGTTATTAAGCCGTTATCTGAAAGCAGTAGGAAAAAGCCTTAGGAGCAAGAGAAAATGTGAGAAAAGATATTTTAAACTAAACAAAACAAAAGAAATTCCAGAACATACACATTTAAGTGCCTCATTAGACAGAATTTAGAAGTGGATTTCAAACTTTACTTTATATCAGGTTCTTCTGGTGAGGCCATTTAAGTTGAAAGTTAGATTCCTGGGTCACATCCCCAAAAATGTCTGATATAGTTGGACTTTGGCAGGATGTGAAAATGAACATTTCTGACAAGTCTCCAGGAGATAGTGATGTTTCTAGTGCTAACACACTTATACACATAAAGAACCGCTGATCCAAAGATGTTGTTATTGATGGACTTAATGATAACCACACATTACTGAGAAAATTCTAAGTTATTTCAGAAAACAGGGAAATAAATAATAGGTTTCATATAAGTTTTCTTTGAATTATTAAATTTGATTGAAGAAAGAGGCTTTAAAATAAAAATTATTACAAATATGGTGGGAAGTGGGTATAGCTCAGTGGTTGAGTGTCTGTTTCCCATGTATGAGATGTCCCGGGTTCAATCCCCAGTACCACCTTAAAAAAAAAAAAAAAAAAGATTTACAAATATGGAACCCACAGTTAACATTTTAAAATATTAAAATACACATACAAACATGAAATGATGGTCCATCCAGAGTAACAATATAAAAATCCAAAAAACATCAACACCAGACTTTGACTATACAGGACAAAGACTTAAATGATCTTTAGTATGCTTAAGGAGATAAAACACAGAGAAAGAACTAAAGCAAATCAGGAAAACAGTGAATGAACAATAGGCAAATATGAATAAGGAGATAGAAATTTTTAAAAGGAGACCAAACAGAAACTCTGGAGTTGCAAAACACAATAACTAAATGAAGAATTTCCTAGAGCGTTTCAAAAGCAGATTGGGACTGGCAGAAAAACAAATTAGTACACTTGAAGACAAGATAATTGAAACAAGTCAAGTTGAGCAGAATGAATAAAGAATTTTAAAAAGTGACAGCCTAAGAGACTTGTGGAACACCATCAAGCATGACAATATATATAGGAGAAGAAAGAAGCAGAAGGAATA
Source organism: Dasypus novemcinctus (assembly GCF_030445035.2). Classification (NCBI taxonomy): domain Eukaryota; kingdom Metazoa; phylum Chordata; class Mammalia; order Cingulata; family Dasypodidae; genus Dasypus; species Dasypus novemcinctus. The sequence continues at coordinate 72,010,607 of NC_080676.1, forward strand.
TTAAAGAAATAATGGTGGAAAACATCCCAAATTTAAACAAAAGACTTGAATGTGCACATTCAAGAAGCCCAACAAACTGCAAAAAGAAAAATCTTGAAGAGGAATATATCCAGAAGACAGGTATTAATCAAAATGTTGAATGCCAAGGACAAGAAGAGTGTTCTGAAAACTGCGAGAGAAAAGCAACATGTTATTTTCAAGGGAGTCCCAATAAAATTAAGTGCCAATTTGCAAGAAGGCAGCCGGTCAAAATACTTAAAAGTACTGAATGAAAATAATTGCCAAACAAGAATTTTATATCCAGCAAGACTTTCTTTGAAAAATAAAGGTGAGAATATGACATCCCCAGGTAAACAAAAGCTGAGGAAGTTTGTCACAATTTGACTTGCCCTACAAATAAAGGGGAGTTCTTCAGACTGAAAGGAAAGGACTCTCAACATTGACTCACAGCAGCATAAAAGAAATAAGGACCTCTGGTAAAGGTAACCTCATCCTATAGGTAATTATAAATGCCAGTATCATTAATCGTATTGTATGGTGTGTAACTCCACTTCTTATTTCCTAGAGGTACTAAAAATGCAAATACATAAAAAGTAATGATTAGTCTATGGTTTCGGACATGTGCAAAGATATGAATGGTAACAAGTACAAAAATGATAATGGGACAGGGAAGTATAGTAACAGTGAATATATATATATGCAATTGAAGTTAAGTTGGTATGAAATCAAACATGATTGTTATAGATTTATAATGTTAAATTTTGGCCCCATGATAATTACAAAGAAAATACATGCAGAAAGAAATGAGAAGGGTCTCAAAATGGTACAGTACATAAAAGTCAGGAGCAGATGTGGATCAGGCAGTTGAGTGCATGCCTTCTGCCATGTGAGAGATTCCAGATTCACTTCCCAGTGCCTCCTAAATTAAAAACAGACAACAAGCAAACAAATAAACAAAAAAGAACAAAAATAATGAGCAGGCAACAAGTGCAAACAATAAGCAAAAACAATTAGCAAAACAGACAAAGAAGCCTTCTCAGGGGGGAGAATCAAATAAATAAGAAGCCAAGCATTACCGGAAGAACTGGAGAAGAAAAAAGGTAAAAAATTTAAAAAGACCAAGTAGCAAAATAGCAGAAGAAAGTCCTGCATTATCATTAGTGACGTTAAATGTAAATGTATTAAACTCTCCAGTTGAAAGGCACAGAATGGAAGAAAGAATTTTAAAAATATGCCCCAAATATATATTGCTTACAAGAGACTCACTTTAAATTCAAAGACACAAGTAGGATGAGAGTAAAAAGATGGGAAAAAATGTACCATGCAAATAGTAAACAAAAGAGGCCTGATACTTAAATATCAGATAAAATAGACTTTAAGTAAAAAAATGTTGATGGACAAAGAAAGTCACTATCATGTACTGATAAAAAGTCAGTTCAAGAAGAAGATAGAACAGTTACAAATACGTGTGTACCTAATATCAGAGCCCCCAAGATATATAAAGCATATATTGCCAAATTCGAAGGGAGAAATAGGCGGTTCTGTGTTAATAGTAGGAGATATTAATATACCACTTTCTATAATGTGTAAAACATCTAGATGGAAGATCAATAAAGAAATAGAAGACCTGAACTATACTCTAAACCAGCTAGACCTAAATGAGTTATATATAGTAGAACACTTCGTCCATCAGAATGCATATTCTTCTGTATGCACATGGATCATTCTCCAGGATAGGCCATGTATTAGGTCACAAAATAAGTCTCAAAATAAATTTAAAAATATTGAAAACATACACTCTATCTTCTCCAACCCCAGTGGAATAAAACTAGATGTCAATAACAAGGGGAGAGCTGGAAAATTCCACAAATATGTGGAAAATAAACAACATACTCATAACCAATTGGTGAAACAAGAAATCACAAGGGAAATTGGGGCATATCTTGAGGTGAGTGAAAATGAAAACACAACCTGCCAAAATGTTTGGAATGCAGCAAAGGCAGTCCTCAGAGGGAAATTTACAGCTCTCAGTGTTTATTTGAAAAAGAAAAAAGATCTTAAATCACTGACCTAACCTCACAACTGGAGAATCTTTGGAAAGAAGAACAAACTTAGCCAAAGCTAACTGAAGAAATGAAATAACAAAGATTAGAACAGAGATCAATGAAATAGAGAATTAAGGGAGTCAATAAAATCAAAAGTTGGTTCTTGGCAGCAGACTTGGCCCAGTGGTTAGGGCATCTGTCTACCACATGGGAGGTCTGCGTTTCAAACCCCGGGCTTCCTTGACTCATATGGAGCTGGCCCATGTGCAGTGCTGATGTGCGCAAGGAGTCCTATGCCACGCAGGGGTGTCCCCGCGTAGGGGCGCCCCACGCGCAAGGAGTGCGCCCTGTAAGAAGAGCCGCCCAGCGCAAAAGAAAGTGCAGCCTGCCCAGGAATGGCGCCACCCACACTTCCCGTGCCGCTGATGACAACAGAAGTGGACAAGAAATAAGACGCAGCAAACAGACACCAAGAACAGACAACCAGGGGAAGGGGGGGAAATTAAATAAATGAATAAATCTTTTAAAAAATTAAAAAAAAATAAAAAGGGAAGCAGATTTGGCTCAATGGATAGAGTGTCCGCCTTCCACATGGGAGGTCCAGGGTTCAAACCCAGGGCCTCCTGACCCATGTGGTGAGCTGGCCCACACGCAGTGCTGATGTGTCCAAGGAGTGCTGTGCCACACAGGGGTGTCCCCTACAAAGGAGAGCCCCACACACAAGGAGTGAACCTGGTAAGGAGAGTGCCCCGCGCGAAGAAAGTACAGTCTGCCTAGGAATGCCAGCCGCATACACAGAGAGATGATGCAACCAAAAGAGACACAGATTCCCAGTGCTGCTGACAAGAATACAAGCAGACACAGAAGAACACACAGAGAGCAGACAACTGGGGGGAGAGAAATAAATAAAACATAAATCTTTTTTTTTAATGACTATAAAAGGATACTGTGAAAAACTGTAATGCCAACAAACCTAAATGAAATGGACAAATTCTTAGAAATCAACCACAATGACTCAATAAGAAATAAAAGATCTCAACAAATGAATAACTAGTAAAGTAATTGAACCAAAATTTCCCAAAAAAAGAAAATACTGTGACCAGGTGGTTTCACAGGGGAATTTTACCAATATTCCAGAATACTATCAATCCTGTTCAAAGTCTTCCAAAAGATTGAAGAGGGAAGACTCCCTAATTCATTCTATGAAGCCAGCATCGCCATCATACCAATCCAGATAAAGATACCACAAGAAAAGAAAACTATAGACCAATATCCTTTATGAATATAGATGGAAAAATTCTCACCAAAATCTTTGCACCTAAATTCAACAGCACATTAAAAAATTATACACCATGAACAAATGGCATTTATCCCAGGTATGCGAGGATGGTTCAACATAAGAAAATCAATTAATGTAATACATGACATTAACAAAACGAAGGGAAAAACCACATGATTATCTCAGTTGATGCAGAAAAAGCAGTTGACAAAATCTAGCACCCTGTCTTGATAAAAACACTTAGGAAACTAAGAATAGAATGAAACTTCCTTAACATGATAAAGGGTATATATGAAAAACCCACAATTAACCTCCTACTCAATGGAGAAGACTAAAAGCTTTCCCTCTGAAATCAGGAACATGACAAGGATGCCCACTTTTACCATTTGTATTCAAAATATAAGAACTACTTCAAGTCAACAACAAAAAGACAACACAATTTTTAAAATTGGCAGAAGACTTAATAGACATTTTCCCATAGACATTATACAAATGGCCATATGAAAAGACACACATGTAACACATATGTACATGGAAAGATACTCAACGTCATTAGCTGTTGAAGAAATAAAAAGTAAAACCACAGTGAGATACTGTATTAGCCAAAGGGATGCTGATGCAAAGTACCAGGAATCTTGGCTTTTATGAAGGGTATTTATTTGGGCTAGAAGCTTACAAGGGCCCTAAAGAGTCTAGCTCAAGGTTGCTTTCTCACCAAAGTCAGTTGCTATGTGTTGAAGCAAGATGGATGCCAATCTCTGCTAAGGTTCAGCCTTCCTCTCTCAGCTACAGGCTGTCATAGGGCTTGTTTCTTTCCAAGCCTTCTCAACAAGTCAGCTGTAAACTATCAGGCGAATGGCTTATTTCTCTCTGGGCCCCAGGATCAAACATGACAGCTCTCTCTCTTCCTGTATCTTCCTCTGCATGTCTTCTTGAGTGAGTATCCATTTATATAGTCCCAAAGGGGGCAGTAATCAACCCAAGCGAAACCTTACTGATACAGCCCAATCAGAAGCCCTAAATTGATTTTATCAAGTAAATTTAATCAGAGGCCCCTCACCAACTCTAATACAAAGGGCACCACACCCAGCAGAACACCAGTTTATAAATATAATCCTTCTCTGTTTGGAATTCATAGACACTCTCAAAAAGGATAAAAGGATAAACCATGTGTGATATATATACACAATGTAATGTTATTCAGCTGTAAGAAGGAATGAAATTCTGATATATGTGACAACATTGATGGCTCTTGAAGAAGTCATGTTGAGAAAATAAGCCAGACACAAAATGGCAAATATTGTATGATCTCACTGATATGAAATAATTAGAATAAGCAAACTCATGGAGTTTGAATCTAGAATATAGGATACCAGGGGATAGGTTATGAGTCAGGAATGGAGAATTAAGTCTTAAAATTATGATTTCCTGTTTCAAACAATGGAGAAGTTTTGGTAATGGGTAATTTTGATGGTAGCACAACATTGTGGATGTAATTAACAGTACTGACTTACATATTTGAATGTGTTTAACAGGGAAATTTTTAAGTTGTATAAGTGTTATTAGAATAAAACTTTTATTTTTAATGTATTTTTTATTTTTTTAAAAGATACATAGATTACACAAAATGTTACACACAAAAATATAAAGGATTCCCATATGCCCCACTCCCCACACCGGCCACCCTTCCCCACATTAGCACCTTCTTTCATTAGTGTAGTACATTCATTGCATTGATGAACAACACACTTGGAGCATTGCCACTAAGTGTAGATTATAGTTTACATTGTAGTTTACACTCTTTCCCACTCAATTCTATAGGGTATGGCAGGATATATAACAGCCTGTATCTGATATTGCGTTGTCATTCAGGTTAATTCTAAGTCCGAAAACTGTCCCCTCTTTTTTCCCCTCTTCCAGCCTGCAGCACCTCCAGTGTCCACTTTCTCCACATCAATGATGTAATTTCTTCCATTGCTAGAATACCAGTAAGTCTATAGTAGAATTCCAATAAGTCCACTCTAGTCCATATTTTATTCCCCAGTCCTGAAGATTCTGGAGCTGCCCACTCCACCTCTAATTGAGAGGGGGCCTTGATCCCATATGGCTGATGGATGGGACTCTCTTGCTTGCAGTTATAGACTCTCTCAGTTCCTTTGTATGGTGGTTGTCCCTCCTCACTTCCTTCTTTATTGTCCTGGGCGAGTCCAATGAACTGGAGAGAATGTGTTACAACTCCACTGAGGCTCAGGGCCCAGCTGGCACATGGACAGCCCGAAGATTGAAGTCTCTTAGATGTACACCTACCAACTCCAGCACCTATAGGTTCAAATAGGGACAGAAGAGACAATGTGGGAAGAAGTTACAACTGAGTCCAACTCTGTCACACTTGGGAGCACAAACTCTGAAGTAGGGCCCACTGGCAAGGCACCAAACTCCAGAGCTATCTGCTGTGACCATAGGACACAGGCGCCCACTGTTAGGGGTAATATCTACTTTGACAGTCTATGAGATCCTGCTGAGATGTGCATAAGCATTACCTCTGGGATGACCTCCTGGTTCACTTTGAAGTGTCTTAGCTATATAAATTCATTTGTCTTTACCTTTTATTCATGGTCTTTTTCCAGTTGCATTACTAATTGGTATTTGTTAGTAATCCCTTGGTGCCAGGGAGGCTCATCCCTGGGAGTCATGCCCCATACTGGGGGGAAGGTATACCGGAGGAAAGATAATGCAATTATATGCTGAGTTTGGCTTAGAGAGAGGCCACATTTGAGCAACATGGAGGTTCTCCAAATGTAACTCTTAGGCACCCTACAAAACTAGGCTAAGGTGCAATTTCAAGAGTAAAGGCTTGGGAAACAGATTTGGCTCAACTGATAGGGCATTTGCCTACGATATGGGAGGTCCAGAATTCAAACCCAGGGCCTCCTGACCCATGTGGTGAGCTGGACCACGTGCAGTGCTGATGTACACAAGGAGTGCCATACCACGCAGGGGTGTGCCCCACATAGGGGAGCCCCACATGCAAGGAGTGTGCCCTGCATGGAGAGCTGCCCTGCGTGGATAAAAGTGCAGCCTGCCAAGGAGTGGCACAGAGAGCTGACACAACAAGAAGACACGACAAAAAGAGACACAGATTCCCAGTGCCACTGACAAGAATGCAAGTGGACACAGAAGAACACAACAGTGAATGGACACAGAGAGCAGACAATGGGGGGTGAGGGGAGAGAGATAAATTTTAAAAATCTTTAAAAAAAGAGGATAAAGGCTCATAAGAATAATTGTCAATATCAAGGGTCCATCAGTGGACCATCCTTCACTAGTCATTGCCCTGTACTTGGGGGATTGTTGCTGTTCCAATAGAGAATGTGGCAGAGCTCCCCATGATGGGAATTCAATATTCTTTCAGTTATCATGTGGATCTCCACCCATTGTGACAATGCCCCTTGAACATTCGAACACATTTATGTACCTTATATGTTCACTCAGGTGAATTTACTCTCATGTATCCCCCATCAGTGACACCCCGCACCAATAATCCTCCCTTGCCACAGTTGTAACCCTATTGTGGTCCAAAACTTCTTAAAAAATGAAGCCAAGAATATTGCCAAATACAGTTAATAAGAAAATGAAATAATAATCATAGATTTAAACATAAGAAATAAATACGTAATGATTTAGAAAAACTGAAACTAAAAATGTAAAAATTGGGATATTTTAAAAAATGAAAAATATTTTAAATTTTTTTTTTTCACATTTTGCCTTTCATCACTGTAATATCTGTTGTCCTGTGTGTATAATGACATTTTCTTCCATTTCATCCCCAGGGTCTTAACTTTTTTTTTTCTTTTTGTCTTGAAAGGAGTTTTAGGTCACAGTAAAGTCACATACAGAACACAGGGAACTCCCTTATATCCATCATCCTCTCCCTTTTCCCCCTTTCCATGTCAATAACCTTTTTATTTGTGGATGGTATATTTGTTACAACTGATGTACAAATATTGAAACTTAGCCACTGACCATGGTCAATGGTTTACGTTATGATCTATACTCTAGACCATATACTTTTTAAAATTTTTGATGAGATTTATAATGGCCAGTAATCTACCATTGCAAGATAATGTAGAACCCTTCCATTGCCCCCTAAATACCCCCTCTTCCATCTATTCTGTTTTTCCCTCCCCCTCCCCTCAGGGCCCATGGCAACCACCAGGCTTTACTCCTTGAAGAACAAAATTTGTAGTTACTTTGAACAACACTGAGGTTTGACACATTGGTCTGTCCCATGCTCTTGAGAGGCACCCACCCCTCTGAGAACATATCTGGCCTCCCCAGGATAGGAGTCCAGCTCCTTCCCACTCATTATGTGGGTCTCTACCCACTGATACAACACACTATGACAAAATGATCACTTGCACATTCTCCAAAAGATTGCCCCAGGTGTACCCTGTCCGAAATGCTGCCCCACATCCAACACCCTAAACCAGTAATCTTCCTTGTCATATTGTCAAAAGAGCTTTCCCAACATTGTAGTTTCAACCACATACCTGCCAATCCCCAGTGGTCACGTGTTCCCTCCCCCAGTTCCATGGGCCATCCAACCCACCCTCCCTACTCTATCCCCTTGTCAAACTGGTACCACCCAACCCAATAGTATCACTACACCCCTTCACTGCACAACTACTCACTTCCACCTTATCATAGATTTTGCACATATGGTCATTGGTTCACAACCTTCTTCTCCCTTTCTATTTCCTGTAAACCTGTCTTCTGTAATCTAATTCTCTGAGTGTGCTCAGTTTGCTTAATTCATATCAGTAAGGTCATGTAATATTTGTCCTTTGGTGCCTGGCTTGCATAACTCAACATAAGGGCCCCAAGGTTCATCCCTGTTATCCCATCCGTTAGTACTGTATTCCTTCTTAGACCTGAGAAATATTCCATTGTATATATATATACCATATTTTGCTTATCCATTCATCTGTTGTTGGGCATTTGGGTTGATTCCAACTTTTGGTGATAGTGAATAATGACACAGTGAACATTGGTGTGCATATATCCATTCATGTCCTTGCTTTCAATAATTCTAGGTATATACCCAGCAGTAGAATTGCTGGATCATATGGCAGATCTTTAGTCAGTTTTTGAGGAACCACCAAACTGTCCTCCACAATGGCTGGATCATTCTACATTCCCACCAGCAGTGGGTTAGGGTTCCCATTCCTCCACATCCTCTCCAACACTTGTAGTCCTCTGTTTTTTAATGCCCGCCAGTCTAATGGGTATAAGATGATATCTCATTGTAGTTTTGATTTGCATTTCCCTAATAGCTAGTGATGTTGAACATCTTTTCATATGCCTTTTAGCCTTTTGTATTTCTTCTTTAGGGAAGTGTTTGTTCAAATCATTCACCCATTTTTTAAATAGGTTGTTTAGTCTTTTTATTTTCAAGATATAGAATTTCTTTATATATGCTTGGTATTGGGCTTCTATCCAATATATGGTTACCAAATATTTTTTCATAGTAAGTAGGTTGTCTTTTCACTTCTTGACAGATTCCTCTGAGGTGCAAAAGTTTTTAAATTTTGAGGCGGTCCCATTTATCTGTTTTTTTCTTTTGCTGCTCATGCTTTGGGTGTGAAGTTCATGAAACCATTTCCTAATACAACGTCCTGTAGATGCTTCCCTACATTATCTTCCAAGGTCTTTATGATCTTGGCTTTTATATTTAGATCTTTGATCCGTCTTAAGTTGATTTTTGTATTAGGTGTGAGATGATGTTCCTCACCTATTCTTTTGGATATGGAGATCTAGTTCTTTAATTTATTGAAGAATTCATTCTCCTCCCAGTCGAGTGGGCTTGGTGTCTTGTCAAATATCAGATGACTGTACATGTGAGGATCTATTTCAGAACTCTCAATTCAGTTCCATTGGTCAGTATGTCGATCCTTGTGCCAATACTATGCAGTTTTGACCACTGTTGCTTTGTACTGTTTTAAATCAGGTAATGAGATTCCTCCAATTTTATTCTTCTTTTTCAGTATGTGTTTGGGTATTCAAGGCCTTTTGCCCTTCCAGATAAATTTCATAGTTTTTCCAATTCAGTAAAAAATGCTGTGTTGATTTTTTGATTGCATTAAATCTGTAGATCAACTTTGGTAGGACTTAATGATGTTTAGTCTTCCCATCCACGAGCAGGTAATATTCTTCCATTTATTTAAGTCTTCTTTAATTTCCTTTAACAGTGGTGTGTAGTTTTCTGTGTTTAAGTCGTTTACATCTTTAAATTTATTCCTAGATATTTGATTCTTTTATTTGCTATTGTAAATGTTTTTTTTTCCTTGATTTCCTCCTCAGATTGCTCATAATTGGTGTACAGAAATGCTACTGATTTTTGTGCATTGATCTTACAACCTGCGATTTTACTGAACTCATTTATAAGCTCTAGAAACTTTGTTGTAGATTTCTCAGGGCTTTCTCTATATAAGATCATGCTGTCTGCAAATAGTGAAATTTTGACTTCCTTTCCAATTTGGTTGCCTTTTATCTCTTTTTCTTGCCTAAGTGCTCGAGCAAGTGCTTCCAACACAATGTTAAATAGGAGCTAGTGATAGTGGGCATCCTTGTTTTCATGATTTTAAAGGGAAAGCTTTTAGGATTTCACCATTGTATATGATGTTAGCTGTGGGTTTTTCTTATATACCCTTTATCATGTTCTGGAAGTTTCCTTCTATTCCTGTCCTTTGCAGTGTTTTTATCAGGAAAGGGTACTTTATTTTGTCAAATGCTTTTCCCGCATCTATAGAGATGATCGTGTGATTTTTTTCTTTGAATCTGTTTATGTGGTATGTTACATTGACTGATTTTCTTATGTTGAACCATCCTGACATAGCAGGGATGAAACCCGTTTGGTCATGGTGTATAATTTGCGTGATATGTTGTTGAATATGATTAACAAGTATTTTGTTAACTCTGAAATATTGCTGGGGGAATGTAAAATGGTACCACCACTTTGAAAAACAGTTTGTCAGTTTCTCAAAAAATTAACATAGAGTTACTATACGACCTAGTAATTCCATTCCTACACATATATCCATGAAAATTGAAAACGTGTTCACACAAAAATTGCACTGAAATGATTATTGTAGTTTTTTTAATAATAGCCAAAAAGGTAGGCACAACCCAAATTTCCAACTGATGAATGGATAAACAAATTCTGGTATATTCATGTAATAGTGTAGTGTTCATCTATAATAATAAAGAACCTGGTACATACTACAACAAGGGTGAACCTTGAAAACATTCTAAGTGAAGAAGTCAAACACTGTAGGCCACGTGTTTATTGTTTGATTCTGTTTATGTAAAATGTCCAGAATAGCAAGTCCGTAGAGTTAGAAAGTAGATTAGAGGGTGCCAAGGAATGACTGCATGGGGTTTCTTTTTTGGAACGATAAAAAAAAATATTTTGAAATTCTACGGGAGTGATATTTGCACAACCTTGTGGATATATCATAAACCACTGAATTGTATACTTTAAAAGGGTAAATGTTATGGCATGTGAACTATATCTCCATTTTTTTAATGTTTGGGTTTTTTTTTTTTTAGTGATCCTACAGCTATTTCTACTATTCTCAAGGCAAAAAATTATTCTTGATAATAAACCTTCTGTTAAAATTTTCAGTGATACTCTAGAAAATCTGTCATTTGTGGTTTTGTTCAGCAAAATTATACTGTTTTGAGTTTATAAATCCTATTTGTAGCAGAAGGATTTGATGCACAAGAATAATTCACTAAATTTAATCTTCTCTATGATGTGTGAAATATTATCTTCCTTTTTATTTCTTCTATTTATTCTCCTCGGTCTTAATAGAATTTTCTTTATGCTCAAGATAGAACTTTATTTGTATTGTGTTGAATTTTTTATTGTTATCTTCAGCTAGAGATATTCTCTCATAACCACATCGTTAGATTTGTTTTGAATAGGATTGTTAGATCTTGGGTTTCATTCAGGAGTTGTGTGTTTTAATTTAGTTGCAGGTCTTTACAGGGTTAAATTTTATTTTATTTTTTGCAAATTTTATGATCCTAGGAATTTCTGGGATTATCCTCAAATTTTTCAGTATAGATAGGCATTCCTTTTAACAGGTTTTAGATTGGTCTTGGCAAAATAGGCCTTCAGTTAAAATCTCCGTGACAGTTCTTCCTTTCCAAAAATACTCAGTGAAGTTCCTGAACATTGCTGTATTCTATTCGTTGCTGCATCTTTTAATACGTCAACATTTAAAGTTTGTTACATAAACATATAATGCTAACACAGATGTCCTATTAAGTTTGCCTTATAATGAAAAAGGAGTGATCCTTTTTAAGATAGCTTACCTTGCATTATAAATGCTAGAAATTGGCAGTCTTTCATAATAGTCAAATTGCTTATTTTTCTGGAGTGGGATTGATCACCTCGGTAATTATTTCACCCAAGGAGGTACCCTTTATTTTTAAAAAGTCCCCTTGTCCATTTAATTAGTATTTCCTTAATTTAAATGATAGTCCTTGAAATCTGAGCTATTTTAATACTTTAAGTAATTGGTTTTCTTGTTAAACTAAAAGAATTGCAACTTTATTTTGAGAGAGGAATGAAGATAATTGAAACTGAAATGAACAGTAAGGATGAGAATGCGCTCACAGGTGAAAGGATGCTACAAATAAAATGAATTTCCCTTCCATTGCTTGAATTACTGGTGAGGTGAAACTCGTGAAATTATGACATCTGGGGGAAATGTTTTTATTTTGCTCACTTTAAGCAAAGTAGTTTTAGTGAATAAAGTTGCTTTGAATGATAGTAATTTTTTGTTTTTTGTTTTTAATAAATCCATATAAGAAATATTTTAGTGATAAAGTAATTGCAACAAAATGTTTTTAACATTGAATTATTTTACCTGAGAGAACTAACTGTTGTTGTGATTTGTAATAATTATGATTAATTTCTCTCAAATTAAGATTTGGTTTGGTTTACAGGTAAACAGTGTTGACCTCAGAGCTGCCAGCCACGAACAGGCAGCAGCCGCATTGAAAAATGCTGGCCAAGCTGTCACAATTGTTGCACAATATCGACCTGAAGGTAATAAAAAAAACTTTAAGATTTATTTTTATTTTTTTAATTTATTTCTAAAATAAAGAGAAGAATGCATGTTTGAATGTAGTGTATTTCTAGATAATGAAGTATCATGGACATGACGTAAGTTCCTAGGGGAAGAAGGTGGTAATGGAAAAATTGAGGTCATGCCATATTAAACATTTACAAAAAAACCATGCATCAGTATATCCACTTCTCCAGTAAAACCTCAGTTGGATTTAAAGCTTACACACCCAAGGGAATGTGTTAGTATACTGGTTAACTTTTTTTAAAATAAAATTTTATTGAATTTTATTCGTACATGAAATAGGTTAACTTTAATATAAACAAGATGAAAAAGAAAAAAATTATCCAATTACAGGAGCTAAGTGAAACATTCTAAAATTTAGTAACCATTATATTTATTATTCTTTTCTTGGAGTGTAATTTATTTTTGCAACAAAACCTACTATATTTTTTAGTTGATCAATATAGCATATTGGACATTGCCTTCTGTTTTGTAATATGTACTACATTCCGTCTGCCAGGTAAAATTCAGACTTTTAGTCACAGTAACCTGAACAAGAATAAATTTATTTACATGAAGGTAAATTCCAAATGAATGTACATTAACCTAACAATTAGAGTAAAAAACGCTATTTTTCTGTGAAACAAAGCTGCCATTGGGAGCATACATGTTTTTACCTTCCAGCCAATGTATTCCTACCCCATAGGTGTATTATATGGGAATCTGAGTTATAATCACAGGTTGCTTAGTATTATAGAATCCCTCTCATATTTTATTTATGTATATAAAGAATATATATATTTTTAGTTATGATTAAACGTAACTCAGTTATCTACTTTCTGCCCTCCCCAGAAATCATACCACACCAAAAAAGGACTAAGGAAAATTAAGCATATGCGCACAACTCATACCTAATATTAAGTAAAACCAAGAAAACAAATATAATACCTAGACAGCATAATATAGAAAGTCTGATTAAGCAACTGAGTTCTGACAGAAGCCACATGGAAAGAAGAGAAGAGAAAAAGCACGAAATGTCGAGAATGCTCAGTGGTGGCAGAACTTTAGAATGTGACAGCAAATAGGTCCAGCAAAATCCAACTTGTCCAGTAATAAATAATTTGAAACTAACTGGTCAGCATTAATATAAAAATATCAGTAAAAATAGATGGAAACAAGCAGCAAAGCTTACCGACAAATAATGTTTAGTCACACACACACACATATACACCAGAAACATTGGTACAAATCACATGAAAATTTGACCTTAAATAGAAATGTAAGAAGTGTAAGAAATTTTCTTGCCACTCCACTATCTTAAATGTTTAATATATGAAACTTTAACTACTTTATAGTATCTTACTTATTTCTTAGGAAATAATCATTTTCTCCCTCAAATTTTTAAAATGTAGAATCTTATAAATCACTAGGACATCTGTTACTTCTGTTAATCAGATTAGCAAACTGCTCAGACTGTTAATGCTACGTGAAATATAATTAGCATCTTGTTAAAAGCATCACAGAGCTGTTAACGGCAGTAAGGAATTATCAAATAAAAAGTGAAAGGAATTGGGAACTCAGAGCTAAGGGAGTAAAGAAATAACTTTTATTCTAAGTGCAGTGGTATACTGGCTTGTGTAAGCTAATCGTTAAATTTTGGGGAAATTTGTAAGCTAGTTAAATACAGCCATTGTTTAAAAATGATAAATGTAAAATAAATTACATGTAAAAGATTAAAATATTAAAGACAAAGATATTTAAAATTCATCACTCCCTAATTTTCTAGGGTAACTGCTAAAATACTAGAAACAGAATAATTGGGACAAATAGAAAATACCAAGTGAGGAAATAAAGTTAAAGCCAAATCTCCCAAACTATGCCTTCCCCTCATTAGGAGCACAAAACCAAAACCCATTGACAAAACTCGATGAAAAGGTATCCCCATGAACTCTAAAATACAAATGGATGAAAACAAACCAACTACATGACCCTGTGATATCAGCATCTATAGAAAGGAAAGAACAGGAGAAGCCCAAAAGCTAACCAGTACTCCATAGATAATAGAGTTGTTGAGGTTTTGCAGAATCCAATCTTTATGTGTAAGATGGTGTTGAAGGAGCTGGAGCTTTCTGGGCATTGTGAACTCATACAATTCACCGATTTGGAACTCCCTTTCAGTTCAGAGCTCTACATTTAGGAAAAACTAGAAAGAAAATACAGAGCAGGCTAGGGATAAAAGGGGCAAAGAATATAGACGGTTTGGGTGGGGAAAAGTACAATGCCAAAAAATGTCACAGTGTGTAAGATCATATCTTTGAACACTTGACAGAAACAACAAAAGATAAGGCTTTAGAGCTGCTTAGCTAGAAAGCCTATTCTAACCTATAACTCCTATATAAAAAGTTCAGGAAAGCTAATTTCTCATAAAAATGACAACAGAAAAGAATCAAGAGTTGAATCCCATGAAAAGCTCTTTGAAAAATGAAAACAGGATCAGAATAACTTCTCTGCAGACAATGAAAGCACACCAGAAAGGCATCCCACAAAACAAATGAAAACCTATTATTTCAAAACAAGAGAACAAAGATAAAATACATGAAAAAACAACATCAATGAGTTGGTAGAACTCAGAAAATTATTAGAAATAAAGAAAATTAGTATTTCCAAAATTAACTTTTTAAGTTAAAGAGACATATTTCCTTGAGGTAGGTTTAAAAGGGGAAATTTTTTCAAATGAAAAATAAAGAGCACTTCTCCTTTCACACACATCCTAATTAATTTGTCCTAAAGCCATACTTTGGAACAGAGTAAAGTAGGTATCTGCACTGAGTGGATGGGGAAAAGGGTGAGAATTATTGTGGTCCATGAGGAAGTATGAGAACTCAGCCAGGGTGAGGAAGGCTTCCACATGGGGATGCTGAGAATCTAATCAGGGAAGTAGATGAGGGTGGAGGTGTAAGTTTGGTTACTTAGAGAGAGATTGGTCCAGTGAGTATATGTGTTAAGGTCAATGTTATATATGATTTTCACTCTTGCACAAGAGAGTTATAAATATGAAAAGGGATTAAATTATCTTAAACTAAATATAAGTAATATTGGGTTAGAATTGGAGAAATTGGTATGAATTAATGGTTTTTCAACTTCTATAGATATAAATATGGACATAAATGTATGTTTGTATGTATATATTCTTTCTGCTCAGTGAGAGGGACTGGGTTCAATGACACCTAATAGCAATTACCACTTCTAGCACCCAGATCTTGGCTTATAAATATTATTCCCAACTAAAATTACCAAGGCTCTTTAGACAAATGGCTCATTCCAGGGATGAAACAGGGAAAGTACTGGATTATTCTGTCATATCCCATGCAGAAGGCAAAGAAATACTCCAAGAGTGATGGAGATTTGTCAGAAGGACCCAGAATCATTTTAAAGGGACTCTCACTGGCCAAAATTACAATAGTTTGAGCATCAAATTAATACTGTAACCTTTTGAAAAAATTAGGAGCCCACTAGTCCATACTAATATTAATTAATTAATTAATTGAAAGTTTGGTGGGCATGAGAAAACCTGTAACTTTAAATATACTTATTTGCAAAAGGAAATAGAATAACTACAGTGGAAAAACCTGGCAGATTAGTCCTTAATCAAGTGATCAAAGTTATTAACATTAATAAGAGTACAAATCAAAATTGTGTCCCATTTGGTAGAGTGCTTTGGAAAGAACGTAACAGCTCTTCTGTTGTGTTCCTGTCAAAAATGTATAGCCTAAATCTAATCATTAGAAAGCATTAGACAAATTCATATTGAGAGACATTCTACAAAATAACTAGTATATAATCTTTAACAGTGTCAAAATAGCAAAAGTCAAAGTAAAACTGAAGAACTGTATTCTGACTGAAAGAATCTGAAAAGATGACAACTAAAAACAACTTGTAATTTTGAACTGGATCCTTTTGCTATAAAGGGCATTACTGATGAAACTTCATTGGGGTCTGAGCATTAGATTGTTATAAATGTTACTTTTCTGATTTTAATCGTTGTGTGGTTATGTAGAAAATATCTTTGTAGGAAACATACGCTATACACTGAAGTGTACAGGGGCATGAGACATCAAGGTAGTAAGTTACTCTCCAGTTTTTCAGGAAAAACAAAATTTGTTATTGCTTCAGTTTCCTTAAAAATATATTACAGAGAGTAGGTGTAGCTCAGTGATTTGAGCTCCTGCTTCCCACATGTGAAGTCCAGGTTCAATCCCTGGTACCTCCTTTAAAAGAAAAAAAAATGGTTACAGAAAAAAAAAAAAGCATAAAAAGGATTTGAGAATGACAGTTATGAAAGGGAGGCAAAGAATATACAACATACATATAATAAGAGTGCCCTAGGTCCTGCTCATGACTTAAGCTGAGCAAAAAGACTACAGAACTCATGATACGGTAACACAGGAAAAGAAGAAATAGTAAATTTCCAAGTAGCACCAAAAAGGGAAACTTTCTAGATTTGACTTTTTGAAAATGTCATACCATTTATTTGTCATTCTTCTTGGGGAATCATTCCTTTTGCATAGAAAATCAAATTCAGAGATTATGAATAATTGTCATTTGGAAGGGGTCTGAGGTTTTTATTTTGTTGTTTTCATTATTTTTAAATATCTTTAGTGTTTGTTATTCTTCTTTTGCTTTATACTTTTAATTTGTCCTTAGAAAAGCCTGCATGCTTGTGTGTGGCATTTGGCTGAAGTGGCAGTGGTCATGGGGTCTGTGGACATTAGTGGATGGGTGGTTGATATCCAGTGATGTCCTGTTCTAATCAGTGGTATATGGTACAGAGTTCAAGTCATAGTGAAAATAATTATTTGGAAAGCACAAAAGAAACGTGTAAAGGCAGTTTGACTCAGGTAGCAACATACCCATTGTGTTTGAAGTACACTTCAAAAGCTGTCAAATATAGCCGGCCCCAACTACAGTCTGCATTCCCAGATGACAAAGAAGTACATGTCTTCCCGTGGCCTTGCCTTACTCAGAGGTCCTTTTGGGTTGAAAGTGGGAACTACTAGTCCATTGGAAATCAGTTCCTGACGTAGCAAAGTTTACTTTCACACCTGCAGCAAAAGAGGTCACATCACCAAGTCATGCTGCATGTTCTTACTGTGTAATTTTCAGAAAAAAGTTTAGCGGTCTGAGTCGAAGTTATTTTGATTTTAAATTGATATAGAAAAAAGGATCCGTCAAGCACATTATATAACTAACATTGCTCTTTTTGTATATGAAATCAGTATTTAAATAAGTTTTTTTCCCATTGCTCTTCTTAAAGTAGCTGTTATATACCAGTATGTTCTTGAAGTTGCATCAGCCAAGAATGCTATGTGTTGTTTTAAAAATTGTAAAAATATACATCAGTTTCAATATATATATTATGAATATGTAAAAAGATTATTGCTGTGGAAGGGAAAAGGTTTTATGTTGGATATGTGGGAGTACCATATATTGTATATATAAATTACGTGATCTAAAACTCTTGTGAAGATAAGCTTAATAATTAGAAAAAAGAAAAGAAAAAGGACGTAGACACTGAGGAAAAGACGGAAGTACTTGCCTTGCCAATTTGCATACAGGATAAACACTTATTGCAGTGATGGAAGGCAACACATCAAAAAACAAAATTTTCACATTTTTAAATTTTTTGATACCCCAATTTATTTTTACCTTAATTTTTCAAAGTTAATATGTATTCTATATCTAACCTTTAAATTCATTGCTATATTCCATTTTATTAATAAGGGAACCTGGCAATGTATTGGGCTTCACTTTTCAGGAAGTTTTGGATCACAGAGAGGTTCAACAATGGCAGCGGAGGAATACTGGTGTGGGATATTATTGACAGGGGACACATGGTTGGCAGGGAGTTCTATAGGGCATATATCCAGGGTACATAAAAATGTTTGGATATTTTCATAATGGATACAATTAAAAACAACAGCTGAGGGAGTACTGAGTTCCTAGCCAGGGGAGCTCTATCACAGTCCCTAAAGGAACAGCAACAATCCCCCAAGCGCAACGGCAAAGACCAAAAAAGAATGAAGGTCCAACCACAAGCCCTTGATACTAATGAGTATGATTGTGAGCCTGTGCACCTGAAATAAGAACAAGGCCTAGAGCTGCAGGTTGCCTAAGAGTTACCTCCTGAGAGCCTCCGTGTTACTCAAATGTGGCCAGTCTCGAAGCCAAACTCAGCATGTAAATACGTTGCCTTCCCCCCAGCATGGGACATGACTCCCGGGGATGAGCCTCCCTGGCACCGAGGGATTACTACCAAATACCAGCTGATGATGTAACTAGAAAATGACCTTGAATACAACGGTCAACTTGGACGAGCAGAATATCTCAGTCTACATATAATACCAGGAGTTAAAAATGCTTTTTGACCTGAATCAAGAGGGAAATGGAAAGGACAAATAAGTTTGTATAGCTATGAGTCTCCAAAAAAGAGCCAGGAGGTTATCAGAGGGGTCGCCCTTATACACACCTCAGCAGAGTCCCAGAGACAGATAAAGTAGATAAAGCCCCGGGTATTGGTTCTTCTGAGGGCTACAGAGACCCACAGGTTCTATGGTCATGGCAGATGGAGTTCAGTGCTATGTCAGTTGGCCCTTCTTTGGAGTTTGTGTCTCTGTGTGATGGAGCTGGACTCAGATGTGATCTTTTTTCACAAGCCTCTCCTGTTAACGTTTACCAGAACTGTAGTTGGTGCTGGGGTTTAATATATACCCAGAGGATCTGAATCTCTGGACTGACCATATGATAGCGAGGCCCTGAGCCTCAACAGACTTCAGCTCCTACACTCTGGTTTATTGGACTTACCCCACTCAGCTAACATGGAGTTGAAGAAGGTCAACACCACACCATGGAGCCAAGAGTGCCTGCAACTGAAAGCAGGAGGATTGCATCCAGCATCCATGTGGAATCTAAGCCCCCTCTTGATATAGATGTGGAGTGGACACAACCAATCCAAGGTCCACAGGGTGGAGGAATAGAATATGGATTAGAGTGAACTTACTTATACTCTATTCATGAACTGTTGTGATTAGTAATCAAAGAAAATGTGGCATTGGTGTGGAGAAAGTGGCCATGGTGGCTGCTGGGTGTGGGGAATGGGAGGAAGAGATGAGATATGGAGGCGTTTTCGGGACTTGGAGTTGTCCTCGGTGGTGCTGCAGGGACAACTACCGGACATTGTATGTCCTCCCATGGCCCACTGGATGGAACGTGGGAGAGTGTGGGCTATGATGTGGCCATTGACCATGAGGTGCAGTGGTGCGCAGAGATGTATTCACCAAATGCAATGAATGTCTCATGATGATGGAGGAGATTGTTGTTATGGGGGGAGGAGTAGGGTGAGGGGGTTGGGAGGGAATATGGGGACCTCATATTTTCTGAATGTAATAAAATAATAGATAGATAGATAAGAAAATACCCTGACTTAATACCCAAATATTAGCATTTTTTTAAAAATTGTAAAAATGATTGTTATGATTCATTTAGCAAAAAGAAAGGTGGACAGAAGGGTTTTACTGTATATCAGAACTGGCCTATAATCATACCATCTGTGTATCTATAAAAAATAATAAATTCTTCACTTGAAAAAAAAAAGAGTATCCTAGAAAGAAAAATAAGTAATAGAACAGAAAAAATAAAATATATATGTATAAGGGGAACGGATGTACCTCAGTGATTGATTGCCTGACCCCCACGTTCGAGTTCCTGGGTTCAATCCATGATACCTTCTTTTAAAAAATATACACAAGAAAACTTTCCGAAATAAAAAATTTTTTCAAATTGCATATTGAAAGGACATCCTATGTATCTAAAATAATAACCAACATTGAAAAATACTCAATAAAAGCATTGGAATTTAGGGGAGCAGATGTAGCTCAGGGATTGAGCACCTGCTTCCCATATACGAGGTCCTCCTTAAGGTACTCCTTAAAAAAATATGTATTAGTTTTTTGGTTTGTTTTTTTTTTTTTTTTTTAAGACTTATTTTTTCTTTATTTCTCTCCTTCCCTGCCCATTGTCTGCTTTCTGTCCATTTGCTGTGTGCTCTTCTTTGTCCGCTCAAGTTCTTGTCAGCAGCACCAGGAATAAGTGTCTCTTTTTTGTTGTTGTTGCGTCATCTTGCTGCATCAGCTCTCTGTGTGTGCGGCGCCACTCCTGGGCAGGTTGCCCTTTTTTCCACACGGGGAGGCTCTCCTTGCAGGGCGCACTCCTTGCGTGCATCAGCATAGCACATGGGCCAGCTCACCACATGGGTCAGGAGGCCCTGAATTTGAACCCTGTACCTCCCATGTGATAGGCAGATGCTCTATCAGTTGAGCCAAATCCGCTTCTCTATTAGTTTTTATTTGTTTGGTTTTAGGTCCCAGGGCCCAGGGATTGATTCCAGGACAAAGTATGTGGTTTGCTGGCGCTCAACTTCTTGAGCTACACTGGCTCCCAGTATTGGAATTTAAAGCAAAAAAAAATTCTTTGGAAATCCAGTCCCCTCCCACACCCTCTTCCAAAAAAAGAAAGACCTTAAAAGAAAGAAAATCAGATTGTCGTCAGAATTTCAGCAGCAGTGGTTTGTAGGTGTCCAAGGAATTAACATACTCAGAGAAAGACACTGAATCAAACAGATTTTCCCCTTTAAAACAAAGAATTAGAATTGTATTGTTCTTATAAATGTTTCCTGAGGAAAGAGAACGAATTCCAGCTATCCAAAAATGATGGCAAGATACTGAATAGGATTGATGTTAGCATTAATTAAGATGGCTATATGTCTGACAATTTGGATAAAGTTCAGCTATCAGGAAATAGGGAGAGAGAATTCAAAGATAAAATAACTGTGCTAATTGCTTCATAATTATTAACTGGAAATAAAAGGGTATTATTTCAAGTCAGGTGCTGGGGAGATTGCTTGAAATAGGGAACCAAAGGATACCCAAACAAAAGGTTACCATTAGAACAAAAGAATAGATCATACACACACATGCTTAAATGAATAAAATTAACCACAGAGGGAAGTGGCTGCGGCTCAATCAGTTGGGCTCCGGTCTGCTGTATGGGAGGCCCTGGGTTCGCATCCCAGAGCCTCCTTGTGAAGGTAGACTCAGCTGCAGGCTGCAGAGAGCTGACTCAGCAAGGTGACACGACAAAAAGGGAGAAAAGCAAAAACGCAGGAGAATGTGCAGTGAATGGACACAGAGAGCAGACAGCAAGCAAGCCGCAAGAAGGGGGGAATAAATTAATAATAATAATAAATACAGACACAGAAGAATGCACAGCAAATGGACACAAAACAGCAAACAAAAGCCGTGGGGGGGGGTATAAAAAAAATATTAACCACACAGTGAAACTGTTTATTACTGTTGCTTTACAGACTACCCAAAGCTTAGCAGATTAAAACAGTAAATATTTTATGGATTCTACAGGTTAGAAATTTGAGCAAGATTTTGGCTCGGTGGTTTCTTGTAGCATAAGATCACTTAGTGGTTTGCGGATGGGCTGCTCTGGAGGACCCAAGATTGCTTCACTCACCTTGTCTTGTATCTTGGTAATTCTGGCTGGAAAGTTTGGGATGACTTCACCATCATATGACCTCTGCAGCATGGTAGTTTTAGAGTAATTAAATTTCTTGCATGGTGTCTTACTTCCCCCAGAACAAGCATCTCCAAAGAACCAGGCAAAAGCTTTAAGGCCTTTTCTGATTTAACTTTAAAAGTAACTTTTGCCACATTCCATTATGGTTTACTAGTGGGTCATGGGACCAGCACAGATTCACGGACATGGCATTTAGTGTTCACCTCTTAATGGGGGAGTGACAAGTCATTTGTAGAAGGATATGTGGAATGCTGGCATTTTTTAAAAATATAATCTGCCACAGGCTATATATAAAAAAGATTTCTCCATTTGAGAAGGATATCTCTGCCCCATATTCCAGATAACAGCATCTCCGCCCAGGAGCTCACTGCTAAAAAAAGACATCATCTCAGACAACAAGATCATTCACCCCTGCTTCCTAACCAAATATGAGGAGTCCCAACTATACCAGAGCTAGGAAACTTTCACCACCCATGAAAGACCACAGACATCATCAAATTTTCAGAGACTATTCATTTTGTCAAGTCATGTTTTAAAAATGAAAAAACTGATTTTCCAGATGGTGCACTTTGCTTACCCTGTCACTCAAACTTGCTTAGTGATAACTGTAAAATTGTATGTCCCTTCATGGTTGTTATACTAATATTTGTGATGTTAAGTACCTGTGAGACCCATTCCAATAAACCCAACTTGCCTCAAAAAAAAAAAATTATTTCAATATATATAAATATAGCATAAAACAGTATAACTAAAACTGAGATCAACCTCAACCATTTCTTTTAACAACTTCATTGTTAAAAGAAAACTATTTTCAGATTTGTTAATAAAACAAAGTCCAGCTCTGCAGCCTCTAAGATACATGCCTCAAACAAAGAGGTGGCATTTACAAATAAAAGAACTGTGTAGCTACAAAGAAGAATAAGGAATGTCTATATACTATTATGGAGTGATCATCAAAATTTAACTACTGATAAGTGAAAAAAAGCAAAGGCGAGAAATGTGTTTATTACTATTTATCTGAAAAGGTGGGAAATACATAAGTGTACATTACATATGAACACACCCATGCATAACTATATATTTATATATAATATATATATGCACATAAAAATAATAGAGAATACGTATTTAAACATATTTGCATGTATGTCATATATCTGCTTATATTGTTGAAAATAGAAGTGTAAACCTTTCTTTAGATGTTTACATTTTAGAGCAAGAAGGGAATAGGATGGGAGAATTGGAGAGAGAGGTTTTTTTCCTTGAATAGCCTTGTTTTACATATTTGACTTTGGAACTCTGTAAATATTTTACCTAATTTTAAAAACAAAAATTTAAACAGCAACCCCTGAAATTTGAAATTGAAAGTAAAAAGGAGCAAATGAACCTAAATATGTATTCATTTGGCAAGCAGCATTGCCACCCAGGGAGGAACTTTTCCAAATGACTTTAAAACATGGCAATTCAATTGTACATCCCTAATGGGCTACATCCTAAGGATAAAAATAACTAGGGGAAAAAAATGAACTGTTTTTGAAATCATATCATGATGTTAGTGTTGTTGGTGGTATTATTTTAAATGTTATTTCATTGGATAAAACAAATAAATTATTATGTAGTATTCTAATTCTATTATCCTCAGTATCTTGAGAACCAAAATTCTTCATATGCAAAGAAAGGAGATACTGATATAAGTTAAAGATTAAATAGAATCCCAATGATCCTAATTTTTAAGTAGAAAAATTTTTTCCTACTTAAAATTTTTTAAGTAGAACCATTGTAAATTCATGATGTAGTTTATATTTTTATCTATATCTCTTCATCAGTCCGTCTAAGTTTTAGCTGTGTTTTCACAGACTGAAGAAGTTTGGTCATGAGCTGAGAATTGTTGAATTTTATAGGGTACATTATACTAATGAATTTGCTAATGTTTATATTTTCAATTTTTATTATATTTTTAAAGACCAAATAATAACATTTCATTATGTATTATTGTGAGCTTTCAAATACATGAGTTTTTTGATGAATTGTTCCTTCAATTAATGTTATTATGCATAAAACTTCATAACTAAGGAAGAGAATCTCAACAATAGTCATACTTACTCTGTCTTCTTAAACTGTATAAACTTCCAGGCAAATGTTTTGCTGTTGCTGTAAAAATGGAAGAATGACTTTATAAGAAAGTCAGATGGATTCTGAATAAGTACATTTAATTACATGGAATTACAGTGTTTTTGAAAAAGTGCTTAAGATTTTTGATAGTAATAGATCTGGTAGATTTTAATGTGTGATTTAGTTAAAAATAGTCCATCCTCAAAATTGTACTCATTTTTCTATAAAAAATATTTTAAATAAGTGTTATGATTGTTACTTCAGGTTGCTTTTATATCATTAATTTGGCTCTTTGTAAATTATGAATTGAATTAAATTTTATAATCATCTTGTAAGGCATAGTTTGTCATTACTATTGACCCTGAATAAGATTTGTATTTAAGAATATAAGATTAACTGGTTCCCTTATGGAAAAATTCAGTAATCAAAACATTTGGAATAAATTCTGATTTTCAAAGAATTTCCAGTTAAGTAGACATTAATGTGAGATTGATATTGCTATCTGAAGCATGGAAATTGTTTTTTAATTGGCTAGATGTGATAGCACATGGAAAAATTCTAACAATTAGTTTTCATTTATGTGATATTTAGAAGTTATTGTTTGAAATTTTCATAATGAACAATCTTATGCCCTGCGTTACTTGAGGTTCTAACTACATTTGACCAATTAAAAGATGGTTTGTGTATTTGACAATTTCAAGTAATTAATTTTTTTTAGAATATCAAATATAAATTTCTCTTTTTCTTCCATTAGAATACAGTCGTTTTGAAGCTAAAATACATGATTTAAGAGAGCAGATGATGAATAGTAGCATCAGTTCAGGATCAGGTTCTCTTCGAACTAGCCAGAAGAGATCCCTCTATGTCAGGTAAATTCTTTTACTTCTCATAATGGCATTCTTTAATTATTTATGCATTTGAAGTCTTTCATATTTTTCACTGACTTCGTTTTTATGTGGAAATATATATTTCAAACCAATGAAATGCTTTCTTGCTTTCTTTATAATTGATTCCTGACACCATGTCTTTCAAAAGGTGAGATATCAAGTAAAAAAAGTTATACAATCCCCAGACTAATGATGGTGTGATAAAATAAGACTAAATGTAGACCAAAAATGTTTTCAGATTGATGTTTTACTAAGGTGACTACATATATCATCCAACATTTACTTACTTACGTCATTTTAATAAAATCTTCTTCATTTGAGTAACTTTCATTTATTTACTCATAATCGCCAGGAGAGAATGTGCAAATCATAGCTTAAAATGTGAATAGCCTGGGGAGTGGATATAGCTCAAGGGTTGAGTGCCTGTTTCCCGCATGGGAGGTCTGGGGTTTGGTTCCCGGTGCCTCCTAAAAACAAAAAACAACAAGCAAACAAATGAAGAAACCAACCCAGGGAAGCCAATGGGGCTCAGTGGTTGAGCACCATCTTCCCACATGCAAGATTCTGGGTTTAATCCCCAGCCCCAGTTCCTCAGGAAAAAAAAACGTGAATAGCCTCAATAAATACATGCTCAGAAAATTTCAACATACACTTTTTTAAACACTTGGGAGAAGATAAGCATATAAGATTGATGTGGCAACATGGATCTAAAAATATTAAATGAATGCTATAGTAGGTACACTCTTCTCCTTCGTTTCATTGACTAATCATATTAAAACAGAGACCCCATTAATTTATATTCTTTGTACCTTTTTAAATAGTGCTCTGATTGACTTTTTTTTTTTTAATTTGAGCACCTTAAGCAAGCTATACCATTTTTCATTATTTTATAATTCCTCCTGATCCTATTGGGAGGGCTTATTCCTATTGTGTTTTGTGTATCCTGATGTGAGATTATATATGGTGTGTAAAATAGATGTGTTCTGTGCATGTTTGTGTGTATACAAGCATGTACTCTATACTTATTTACAAATCATGACTTATTATGTCAAATAATTTTACATTCTCATACAGTAGTGAAAGGAAAGCTTTCTCATTTTCTTCTCTAGTTCTTCTGTCCCTTTCATTCTTTCCCTCTACCAATGATCTGGGAGTCCTGAATGTATCAGATTTTCTCTCCACTAATTCCTCAATACTTACTAAACTCCTCTGTTACAGTCATTAAAAGTATTTTATATACACAAGTCTACAGAAAAAGAAAAACATATAGAGATTTATTTTTACTTTTTTTTTTTCATTTTCTTTTTTTTACTTCTAGATTTTCTAATTTAAGTATAATTAACGGGCTGCCTTTTATCTTAATTTGTGATTTATCCATTTAAGTGATTTAAGACTTACAAAGGCATAAAAATCAAACCACATTAAATTTTACTTCTTTTAGGTATATTTGATGAGTCCCCTTCACTTCCTGTTACTAATTCTTATTTTTATAAAAGTAATACTGTTTTTTTAAGAAGTCATATTTGGGGGACTTCTGGGAAGACGACAGGCTAGAAAGACACAGGATTCTCTTCTTCTTGAGAAAAACAGCTAGAGGACAGGCCGAAACAGCCAAGAAAAAGGTCTTCTAGGGTTTAGGACACCAGGCAAAGGCTGCACACCACCCAGAGGAGAGAGGGACAAAGTAGGGAAGTTGTGATGACAGAATGTGCTGATGGCACCATCCGCCACACTAGAGACCCTTTAGAACTCTCAGGCCTATGGGCCTGCCACCACAGACAAAGGGGGCTCCAGGGATCTACCACCCCACAGAGCGAGAGATGGGGGACTCAGACTAAGGTTGACTGAGCTGCTGGCCCACAAATTTGGACTGCTGTGTCCCAGGAGCCCTTCCAAGCCAGGGGCTGCACCATTGTTTGCCTTGGGAGCTGGAAAGGGGCTAAAGATCTACAACTCTACCTATCCTAACAATCCAGGTCTAACCAGGAATCAAAGAGCAGTGGTAACACACAGCCTCCTGCCACTAAATCCCCCAAAGAGAAAGAAAATGAGCATCTGAGTAAACTACATCCAATCAGATGCCTAGATATCAGCAGAAAATCACAAGCCATACTAAGAAAATAGAAGGCATGGCCCAAGAAAAGGAATATATCAAAGCCCCAGAAGAGATGCAGAATTTGAGAGAACTAATCAGTGAGATGTACACAAATTTCCAAAATCAAATTAAAGACTTGCAAGAGAATATGGTTAAAGAGATAAGTGACACCAAGGAAACATTGAGCAAGTGCAAAGAAGAATTTGAAATCCTGAAAAGAAAAGTAACAGAGCACATGGGACTGAAGGACACAATAGCTGAGATCAAAAACACATTTGTGGGGAAGTGGCTGTGGTTCAATCAGTTGGGCTCATGTCTACCATATGGGAGGCTCTGGGTTCGCATCCCAGGGCCTCCTTGTGAAGGCAAAGCTGACCCATGTGCCATGGAGAGCTGGCACAGCAATGTGACACAACAAAAGGGAGACAAGCAGATACAGGAAAAAAATGCACAGTAAATAGACACAGAGAAGAGATAGCAAAAGAAAAGGAACAAACAGCAAGGGAGGGAGTAAATAAATAAATCTTCAGGGAGAAAAATTCACATTTGTGGCATAAAAGAGCAGACTAGGAATGGTAGAAGAAAGAATAAGTGATACTAAAAACAGAACAGCTAAAATTGAAGAGAAGAAAGAATGGAAAAACTTTAACAGAGACTCAGAGAGGTGAATGACAACACAAAACGCAACAACATATGTGTCGTGGGAGTTCCAGAAGAAGAGACAGGAAAGGGGGCAGAAAGAGTATTTGAGGAAACAATAGCTGAAAATTTCCCAATTCTCATGAAAGAAATGAACTTATATGTCCAAGAAGCACGTTGTACCCCAATTAGAATAAATCCAAATACATGTACTCCAAGGTACATACTACTCAGAATGTCAAAGAAAAAGAGACAATTCTCTGAGCCGCAAGGGAGAAGCAAACCATCATGTACAAGGGACATCCAGTGAGACTTAGTGCAGATTTCTCTTCTGAAACCATGGAGGCAAGAAGGCAATTAGTATACTGAAAGGGAAAAACTGCCAGCCGAGAATTCTTTATCCAGCAAAATTGTCCTTCAAATAATGAAGGTGAGTATAAGATATTCACAAACAGAAACTAAGAGAGTTTGCAAAAAGAATCCACCTTTGCAGGATATATTAAAGGCAGCCTTAGAACCTGAAAGAAAAACAGTAGAGACAGGCTTGGAGGAGAGTATAAAAGAAAGAATAGCAGAAAGGGTAACCAAAAGAATTAAAAGATACAAATAAGATATGACATGTGAAAACCAAAGAATAAAGTGGTAGAAGTAAATATTGTATTTATAGTAATATAATTGAGTATGAATGGACTAAACTCCCCAATAAAAAGATACAGGCTGACAGAATGGATTTAAAAAAACATGAGCCATCCATATGCTGCTTACAAGAAACTCACCTTAGCCCCAGGGATACATACCAGCTGAACGGGAGAGGTTGGAAAAAGATACTCCATGCAAATACATGAGGCAAACTCTGGGAACACTGAAGGGAGAAATAGACATCTCTACAGTAATCACTGGGGATTTCAACACCCCACTTACATCCTTAAATAGAACAATCAGACATAAGATCAACAAGGAAACAGAACTTGAACAATATTACGATAAACGAGTTAGACCTTACAGATATGTACAGAGCACTGCATCCAATCTCAGTGAATTATACATTCTTCTCAAGTGCCCATGGATCTTTTTCCAGGATAAACTACATGTTAGGGTTCAAGGCAGCTCTCAATAAATATAAAAAGATTGAAATTATATAAAGCACCTTCTCAGATCATAATGGAATGAAACTGGAAATCAGTAATAGGAAAAAAGTAAATTTGCAAATATGTGGAGGCTCAACAACACAGTTCTAAATAATCAGTGGGTCAAAGAAGAAATTGCAAGTGAAATCAGTATATATATTGAGATGAATGAAAATAAGAACACAACTTAACAAAACTTAAGGGATACAGCAAAGGCAGTCTTGAGAGGGAAATGTATAGCCCTAGATGCCTATATTTTAAAAAGAAGAAAGAGCTAAACTCAAAGATTGAACTGAACAACTAGAGAAACTAGAAAAAGAATAGCAGACCAATCCCAAAGCAAGCAGAAGGAAAGAAATAATAAAGATTAGAGCAGAAATAAATTAAGAACAACAACAAGAAAAATGGAGAAAATCAACAAAACCAAAATCTAGCTCTTTCAGAAGATCAATAAAATTGGCAAACCCCTAGCTAGACTAACAAAGAAAAAGAGAGAAAAGATGCAAATAAGTACAGTTAGAAATGGGGAAACTTACAACTGACTCCACAGAAATAAAAAGAATCATCAAGGGATATTATGAGAAACTGTATGCTAACAAACTAGACAACCTAGATGAAATTGGACAAATTCCTAGAAATGCACAACCAACCACACTGACGCTACAAGAAATACAAGAACTTAACAAACAAATCACACTTGAAATTGAATCTGTCATCAAAAATCTCCCAGCAAAGAAAAATCCAGAAGAGATGGCTTCACAGGTGAATTCTACCAAGCATTTCAAAAAGAATTAAGAACACTGTTTAAAGGCTTCCAAAAAATTGAAGAGGAGGGAAAATTACCCAACACATTTTATGAAGCCAACATCACCCTAATACCAAAGCCAGATAAAGATACTACAAGAAAATTACAGACCAGTCTCCCTAATGAACATAGATGCAAAAATTCTCAACATAATACTTGCAAATCAAATCCAACAGCATATCAAAAGACTTACACATCATGACCAAGTGGGATTTATTCCTGGTATGCAAGGCTGGTTCAGTATAAGAAAATAGATCAATATGTAATATACCACATTAACTAATTAAAGGAAAAAAACACATGATCGTCTCAACTGACAGAGAAAAAGCATTCAGGAAAATCCCTCAATATGATAAAAGGTATATATGAAAAATCCATAGCCAACATCATACTCAATGGGGAAGGGTTAAAATCTTTCTCTCTAAGATGGGGAACAAGACAAGGATGCCCACCGTCACCACCTTTGTTCAGTATTGTACTAGAAGTTCTAGCTAGGGCAGTTACACAAGAAAAGAAAAAAAAAATTAAAGGCATCCAAATAGGAAAAGAGGAAGTAAAACTCTCCCTGTTTGCAGATGACATGATCCTGTACTTAAAAAATCCTGAAGTGTCAACAGTAAAGCTACTTGAACTAATAAATGAGTTCAGCAAAGTGGCCACGTACAAGATCAGCATGCAAAAATCATTAATGTTTTTGTACACTAGTACTGAACAATATGAGGAGGAAATAAGGTGGAAAACTCCATTTTCAATAGCAACAAAGACTCAGATACCTAGGAATTAATTTAACCAAAGAAGTACAGGACCTATTGCAAAAAACATGAAACAGTGCTAAAAGAAATTTTAAAAGATAAGAGCAAATGGAAAGACACTCCGTGTTCACAGATTGGAAGATTAAATATCGTGAAGATGTCAATCTTACACAAACTGATTTATAGTTTCAGTGCAATACCAATCAAAACCCCAACAGCTTAGAATTAGAAAAGGCAGTCACCAAATTCATTTGGAAGGGAAAGTGATCCCAATAGCCAAAGCATTCTTTAAAAAAAGAGCAACATAGGAGGAATTTCACTGCCTCACCTTGAAACATATTACAAAGCTACAGTGGTCCAAACAGCACGGTGCTGGCAGCAGACTTGGCCCAGTGCTTAGGGCGTCCGTCTACCACATGGGAGGTCCATGCCTCCTTGGCCCATGTGGAACTGGCCCGTGCGCAGTGCTGATGCACACAAGGAGTGCCGTGCCACGCAGGGGTGTCCCCCTTGTAGGGGAGCCCCACGTGCAAGGAGTGCACCCTGTAAGGAGAGCCTCCCAACGCGAAAGAAAGTGCAGCTTGCCCAGGAATGGTGCCGCACACTGGGAGAGCTCACACAACAAGATGACGCAACAAAAAGAAACACAGATTGCTGTGCCGCTGACAACAACAGATGCGGTCAAAGTAGACGATGCAGCAAATAGACACAGAGAACAGACAACCAGGGTGGGGGGTAAGGGGAAATAAATAAATAAATAAATCTTTTTTTAAAAAAAAACAGCATGGTACTGGCTGGAGATAAATACATCGATCAGTGGAACAGAATTGAGAACCCAGAAATAAACCCTTATCTGTCTGTACAGTCAACTGGTTTTTGACAAACCTACCAAGTCAGTATTAATGGAACAAAACAGTCTTTTCAACAAACGATGCTGGGACATGTGGATATCTATAACCAAAAGAATGAAAGAGGACCCCTATCTCTCACTCCCTATACAAGAATCAACTCAAAATGGATCAAAGACCTAAATATAAAAGCCAGAACTATAAAGCTACTAGAAGAAAATATAAGGAAACAGCTTCAAGACCTTGTAGTAGGTGGTGGTTTCTTGGACCGTACAACACCCAAAGCATGTGCAACAGAAGAAAAAATAGATAAATGGGACATCCTAAAAGTTAAACACTTTTGCACATCCCAGGACTTTGTCAAAAGGGTTTAAAAGGCAGCCCATTCAATGGGAGAAAATATTTGGAAATCACATGTCAGATAAGGGTTTAATATCCAGGATATATAAAAAGATGTTACAGCTCAACAATAAAAAGACAAATGACCCAATTAAAAAATGGGCAAAAGACTTGAATAGACATTCATCCAAAGAAGAAATACAAATGACAAAAAAACCCATGAAGGGGAAGCAGCTGTGGCTCAATCAGTTGGGCTCCCATCTACCATATGGGAGACCCTGGCTTCACATCCCAGGGCCTCCTTGTGAAGGCAGGCTAACCCACAAGCTCCATGGAGAGCCACCCGGCCCACAAGCGCCATAGCCGACTCAGCAGTGTGATGCAACAGAAGAGAGAGACAAGCAAAAAAACACAGAAGAGCGCACAGCAAATGGCCACAGAGAGCAGACAGCAAAAAAGCAGCAAGGGGGGAGGGGAAATAAAATAAATACAGACACAGAAGAATGCACAGCAAATGGACACAGAGAGCAGTCAGCATGCAAAAAGCCACGGGGGAGGGGGTGGATATATTTTCTTAAAAAACACACATGAAGAAATGTTCACCATCACTAATGATTAGGAAATTCAAATCAAAGCTACAGTGAGGTACCATTTCACAACTATCAGAATGGCCACTACAAGTGTTGGAGAGGATGTGGAGAGATGGGAATACTTACTTACTTTGGGTGGGAATGCAGAATGGTACAGCCACTGTGGAGTACTGTTTGGCAGTTCCTAAAGAAGTTGAATATAGACTTTGCCACATGACCCTGCAATACTGCTGCTGGGTGTATGCCCAGAAGAACTGAGAGCAGTGACATGAACAGACATCTGCACACCGATGTTCTTAGTGACATTCACGATTGCCAGAAGTTGGAAACAACCCAGGTGTCCATCAGCAGATGAATGGATAAACAAACTGTGGTCTATTAACATGATAGATATTGATACTTAGTAACAATGGTGACAGTGGGCACCATCGTCTTGTTCCTGAGCTCATCAGGAAAGCGTTCAGTAATTCACCGTTGAATACAGTTTTACCATATTGGGAAAACCTCCTTCTATTCCTGTGTTTTGGAGTGTTTTTGTCAAGAAAGGGTGATGTATTTTATCAAATGCCTTTTTGGCATCAATCGGAAGGATCATATGATTTTTTCTTCATTTTGTTAGTGTGGTTTATTACACTATTTGATTTTCTTGTGTTGAACCACCCTTGCATACCTGGGATAAAAACTACTTAAATCGTGGTGTGTAGTTCTTTTAATGTGCTTTTGGATTCTGTTTTCAAGTATTTTGTTGAGGATTTTTACATCTGTGTTCATTAGAGATGTTAGTCTGTAATTTTTTTTTTCATAGTGTCTTTATCTGGTTTTGATATTAGGATAATGTTGGCTTCATAGAATGAGTTTAGTAGTGTTCCTTCCTGTTCCATTTTTTTGGAAGAGCTTGTGCAAGACTGATGTTAGATTGTCTTTGGTTCTGGCTTTTTACCTTTGGGACATTTTTGATGACTGTTTCCGTTTCTTTACTTGTGATTGGTTTGTCAGTGTCTACCATGTTCATGGATTGGAAAACTAAATATCGTTAAGATGTCAATTCTACCCAAACTAATTTACAGATTTAGTGCAAGCCCAATAAAAAATCCCAACAGGATTTTTTTGCAGAAATGGAAAAACCAATTATCAAAATAATTTGGAACGGTAAGGGACCCCAAATAGCCAAAAAGATCTTAAAAAAGAACAAAGTTGGAGGACTCTTACTTCCAGACTTTAAAGCATATTACTTAGCTACAGTGATAAAAACAGTATGGTATTTTCATAAAGACAGACTCGTTAACCAATGGAACCAAATTGAGAGTTCAGAAATGGGCCCTCACATCTACAGTCAAGTGATTTTTGACAAGGCTGTCAAGCCCTCCCAGCTGGACCAGAACAGTCCATTCAACAAATGATGTTGAGAGAACTGGATATTTATACCCAAAAGAAGTAAAGGGGACCTCTATCTCACACCTTATACAAAAGTTAACTCAAAATGGATCAAGGACCTAAATATAAAAAAAGTGACAACCATAAAACTCCTAGAAGAAAAGTAGGAAAACATCTTCAAGATCTTGTGGTAGGCAGTAGTTTCTTAAGCCTGACACCCAGAGCATGAGGAACAAAAGGAAAAAAATAGATAAATGGGACCTCCTCAAAATTAAGCACCTTTACACCTCAAAGGACTTTTTCAAAAGGGTAAAACAGCAGCCAACTCCATGGGAGAAAATATTTGACAATCACATATCTGATAAGGGTTTAATATCCATGATATACAAAGAGATTATACCACCTAACAATAAAAAAATCTATGCAATTAAAAAATGAGCAAAAGCTTGAAAAGACAGTTGTCCAAAAAAGAAATGCAAATGGTGAAGGAACACATGAAAAAAATGTTCAACACCACTAGTGATTAGGGAAATGCAAATCGAAACTACAGTGATATATCATTTCACACCTAATAGTCTGGCTGCTATTAGAAAGCTAGAAAACTGTAAATGTTAGAGAGGATGTGGAGATAGGAACGCTGTTCACTGTTGATGGGAAGGTAAAATGGTGCAGCCACTGTATCGGACTGTTTGGCAGTTCCTAAGGAAACTGAATATAGACTTGCCATGTGTCCCAGCAATATTATCATTAGGTATATACCCAGAAGAACTGAGAGCAGAGACATGAACAGACATCTGCACACTGATGTTTATAGCAGCATTGTTCATGATTGCCAAAAGTTGGAAACAACCCAGGTGTCCATCAACCGATGAATGGATAAACAATGGATAAACCAGTAATAAATAGAATATAGGTCATCAGAAAATAGGAGGAGGATAGAGAATGGAAAGCTGAGGGTTAATCTGTGGAGAATTAGTAAAAAGGTTGTTTGTAAATGTTTGGCAATGAATAGAAACAGTGTAAGCATATCATGGTGTTTGTGACTTGCAGAGCTATTATATGGGCATAACAGTGGTTGAAAGGAAAGTCTAAGGCCAGGTGTATTACTAGAAGGAAAGCTAAAAACTGTAACATCGGACTATATAAGATAGTAAAACCTTATGTAAAACACAGATATGGATGATATTGCATATATAAGATTGTTTTTATAAAATATAAACACTAGAGAGAAGGAAACAGGATAGCAGCAATGTACAGCAGGGGAAGCATAGAGAAACTGAGTGGTAATGGGTTTTGTTTGTTTATATTACTCTGCTTGTTACTGGAATAATGAAAGTGCTCTAAGAATGATTGAAGTGATGAATGCACAAATATGTGATTACATCAAATACCATTGATTGTACACTTTGAATGGATTTATGCTTTATTAATACTTATCAATATTTGTTTTTTTTTAAAAGAAAAAAATTTTAAATTTCCTGTTTATACAGGTGTTTTCAGCCCAGCACCTTCCCCCTCCCCACCAAGTTCCAGAGTACAGAGTTTCTCAAATTCATTTCTCCAGAGAATAAACACTGGCCTTGAAAAGGGTCTGAGGCAGGAAAAGGGGCAGGAAAGGGCTAAATACTATATACACTGCTTCCACCAATCTTTCTGTTTTCAGTACTAACTCATCCCTACCTGCCACAGTACCATACACCTCTAATTCAAGAACATTTCTAGGGTCCTGTGGAATAAATCTAGTTTCAGGATCCTTCTCTTCAGGCATCCCAGTTAGAGCTTCTTCCACTATACTAAGTTTAGTTACCAACATCCAAAAATATGTTTAAAATTTTTCTACTGTTGTCTTATCTCTTTTCTGTTTGTCTTGTTTTCTGATTGTTATTGTAGTGAGTTTCAGCATGAAGATGAAATAGACATATGTAGCCAGTTTGCCATAGGTAATCAGAAGTCTTGTTTTTCAATACATTTATTTTTAGTTTCAAAAAGAATCAGTGCTACAAAAGACTACATTCAGTGTGATAACCTTTTTCTAAAGCTCAGAAATAAGCAAAACCACACATCGTGTGTACATATATATATTACAGATATGTTTATGATTAAAGTCAAGGAAATAATAAATACTATATCCAAATTGTAGTTGACTCTAGATCCCAGGGAGGCAGGATCAGGTGAAACAGACATAGGTGAATGTGAGTTACTGTTAATACCATAGTGTGTATAGTCTTAGGTTGGGTAGAAGGTTAACAGGTGTTTATTACACTTTTATGACTAATGACTCACATATGTATTTCTTGTGTTCCTTTTTTATGAATCAGATCTATTAAAAGATAAAGCTAAAATGCAAACATTTGGGTAGTAGCGATTGTAGGCAGCTTATTTTCTTTTGTTCGTTACTCATCAATAATATAATTATATTTTATAATTCAAAAAATTAATTTATAACCATATAAATGTTGATAGTATTTTCCCTTTTATTAGTATCTTCTGACATTTGCTCTACCTCTTAAAGTGCTTTACTTTTTATCAGTGTTTATTTGCATCTTTATCCTCTTTGTCATTTTTACCTTTACCATATCTACTACATTGCCTTTTTAAGTAATTAGTTAATCAATGACTGTATCACACCTTTGTATTGTTTGAGGTTATCTGTAATACTTTTCTAATAGAAAGGTAGTTCCTTAGAATTCAGAATTTAGTAGATGAAGTTTATTTTATGACTTAACATATATATAATTTATAATCTTTCTTTTTCATCTCTAGAATTATTTCTTCACATAAAACCCAATGTGTTATATATGTTTTAATATACGTATAAGTGAGCCTTCCCACTCTTCATTCCTCCCTGTCTCTCTCACACCATTAGTCCCTGAAAGAACTTGAAGGAACACATTTGAAAACCATTAACCACTAGTTCATTCATTTAGTCATCACATAATTTCACCCCTTTTCAGTTTTATTTAGAAGATAATTTCTTAAAAGCTGGGTGGTGTTTATTACATTTGCCAAAATAGAGGAAAAGACTAAACAAAGCGTATATATATAAATGTAATTGCTAGGATCTTTTTCCTATACTCTTTAGAGAGCGCTTCTGGATTTTAGAATTTAATATATTTAAATATTGTACATTCACTAATCAAGTGGTAGGACACAATATTTTCTTTTTTAAAAATTAAAAAATATTGATATGTTGCAATTACCATATTAAGTTCATAAAATATTTTTTTCTAAAATATTAGGCACTTGATTGTGATCATTAGGTTTCACCATTGCTGTTGGCTCTAAAAGCCCTATTAGCTCTAATCTAGGTTTGTGAACAAATCAGAGAAATAATTAACTAGCAGGATGATCACTATGGCAAGGTTTCTTAAAGGGCCCATGAACTTGAATTGAAATTCAAAAAAACATTATTCTTGTGGGAACATTTTGGTGTGGGTGTGATATATTTATTAAGTGATACACAGTATAGTGTAAGGGGTCCATGGTTTTCACCTGACTGGCAAAGGGGTCCATGGAACAAAAAAGGTTAAGAACCCCTGCACTGTGGTGATCTGGTCTTAAAATCCACAACTAATGAATTAAATCTATCAGAAAGTTTGTTTTTCCAAGCATGTCTAATCTTTTTAAAAAAAGTAAATCTCTTAATGTTTACTCTTTGTTCGTTTATTTAGAGCAACTCTCTAGGTTTATCTTCATCTTAGGGTTCAATGTGGATTGTCATTGAATTGCACTAAAAGCATTTTTTTTTCTCTTACAATATTAGAAGAAATAAGGTAGCCTACCCAACAACAAGCTATAAGCATAGCAAGTAAATTTTTCTATCTTTTATTTTTTTTGTCTTATATGCAGTACAGAATTGAGCTTAGCATTATTTTGTCTACCATGCCATATTACTTATCTATCCACATAATTACATTTTCAGAATTCTATATTTAATATGTTAACATCATTATTTATAATAATATCATTATAACAAATATTTCTGGAATTTTTTTTCTTCTCAATCTAGAGCCCTTTTTGATTATGACAAGACTAAAGACAGTGGCCTTCCCAGTCAGGGACTGAACTTCAAATTTGGAGACATCCTTCATGTTATTAATGCTTCTGATGATGAGTGGTGGCAAGCCAGGCAGGTTACACCAGAGGGTGAGAGTGATGAAGTTGGAGTGATTCCCAGTAAACGAAGGTAAATATAAGTCAGTTACAGTCTTTCCATTTGAAAGTTGGACATCATATGCAAAAATTGCTGTTCCTTTAAATTTCTTTTACTGAAATAATTGTTTTAATGTTTGATGTTCCATGTTGTGTTTCACTACCGTTTAATTTTATTTATGTTGTAGCCAGTGACATATTTAGATAATATGTCCCCAGGCAGAAATTTCTATAAAGCTTCTGAAAGTTGCTAAAAACAAAAGTATATTTTAAGTCATTGTGCCATGTATTTATACCACTGGAGGAAAAGAGAATTGAAAGTGAATTGAAAACAAATTTGGATTTTTTGATTGTGTAAATTGCCTCTTTGGGGCTTCTTAACACCTGGAAGTGTTGTAATTAAATGGGATATTTTTTAGAATATCTAGTAATATGCTTCGCATCTCTTTTTTTCCTTGTTTAATTTAGAGGTCTTTCTTTTTTGCTCTTAACTATTTTATTCATTGGTACATACTTACCATCTAGTGGCCAAAGTAATTTAATGCAAGCTGTTATATAAAGGATGATCTTCTGTAAATCCCTCTAAGGCCTCTAAAATGCTGTTAAATGTCTCTACTTTAGAGGGAAAGGTATAAAACTATTTCTTCATAATTCCCCAAGATGCATATTTATAAGATCTGATTTTTCCAAATTATTGGCTAAAACTTCTTAAATTTTAAGGTAGTCAGCAAATATTGTTAATGAGACAAAGTGATGTTTATTATTCAGATCAAGCTTATGATGCAATAAACATGTTCTTTTCTTTGTTGGAGCCTCTGCAATTGGTAAATATAACAAGTCATATACCTGTTTTTAGACCTCTGTCTACATAAGTAAGAAGTTGAAAATTAATATCATTTAAGTATTCCTAAGACTTAAAATTATGGTATAGGGGATTGTGTCTATTGTTGTCTCTGTGTATTTAACAGGAATCAAATATTTGGCTAACTTATGTATTTGATGATGAATCCTCTTAGCAACACAACCATCAGCATTACCTTTTTCTAAAACAGAAAATAGTCTGCTTTAATATAGAAATACTTTTTATACTTTGTATGCCTTGTTGAGTCAATGGAAACCTCACATCTTGAATATTAAGGTCAGAGATCCTAATAATTGTTTTATCCATTGGAGTCCCATATCTTAACAGAGGTTTAACATTTGCCTACAATAGATGAGAAACATTTTCTGGTATGGAGAGAGATTTTTTTCATTTTGTATAACAGTACCATAGATTGAGATTCAAAGTAACAAAAGATGTAAGAGAGCATCTTGAGACCTCTTCAAATCCCCAGATTCATAAACAGCATTATAGAATATAAGTTTTGTCCCATAAAATGTAGTTTGAAACCACAACTGATTAGGCCATTTCGTTCTTGAATGTATTCAAAACTTGTATTGTCTTGAATTGAACTATCTCTTGCTTAGGTCTCTTAACTTCTAATAATAGTGAAAGGAATTTTAACTCCTACAATTTCTTTCAGGAACAGTATTTACAGATAACCACAATTTTAATCACTCAGCTACTTAGTGAACAAGATAATGATTAGAAAACAAAGTGAGTTGTAAATGCTCACCCACTAAATGCTAGTTTGTATTATCCTTAATAAGTGCCTAGGCAAAATTACAAATTATGCATATCCTGAACCCTCAGGATTCTTTAGAATAGTAAAAAACCAAAGTTTGAAATCCCTGAATACTAAAGGTCTCCTACACCTTTACTAAACTATGTAGCTAGCTAATAAAGAAAAAGTAAATGCATTTTATCATAGGCCATTTTAGTAGGTTTTTCATTTATATACCAACATAATTACTGTTTTGGAAGCCACGGATTTATTAAGTTTAATTCACATGCAGTTTTACTTTGTTTTATTGTTGTGCCTTTT
This sequence comes from Dasypus novemcinctus, assembly GCF_030445035.2. Classification (NCBI taxonomy): domain Eukaryota; kingdom Metazoa; phylum Chordata; class Mammalia; order Cingulata; family Dasypodidae; genus Dasypus; species Dasypus novemcinctus. The sequence continues at coordinate 72,050,355 of NC_080676.1, forward strand.
GTTTGCTTGCTTATTTTGAATAGGTAACACTTAAACAGGTTAAGAGGCTTCCTCTTATCCATGTTCTCCAGGCACCTATTTCACCTTCACAAAGATAATCAAGCTTACCAGTTCTTATATATCCTTCCTAGGATACTTTCAAACTCTTAATTTTTATACCATAATTTAACTATAAAATTAGTGATTACTTTTTTATATATATACATATATGTCATTGAAGTTAAGCTTAATTTTTTTCTTTATTGCCCACTTTTTTATTTTTAGAAATTTCAGTTCTGTAGAAAAATAAGTATTTGAAAATGCACGATTATTACAATAAACACCCATATACCCATTACCTACTTTCATCAGTTAACATTTTGCCACATTTGCTTTCTCTCAGAAACTCAGAAGTGGTGCCTCATACTACTTGTAGTAGTATTATGGAATTGAGTGCATATAAACACATACATACACATTTATACTATATTTTGATATTTCACAAGTGGTTTTATTTCATATAAAATGGATCATTTCATTTTTCAACAATTTTTTAAAAAACAACAACAACAATTAATTTGGGGATGCAAGCCAAGATGGTTCCTTAAAGTTTTAGAATACAAAAATGCCCAATATAAAGGTATCGGTTCTGGTCATTTCCAGTAAGACTCCTGTGTGTTTGATATACTTAAAAAATAATATTCTGTACTTTGACAGAGTTGAGAAGAAAGAAAGAGCCCGGTTAAAAACAGTGAAATTCAATTCTAAAACAAGAGGAGATAAAGGGGTGAGTATGTGAAAGCTCTTATTATAGAAATTAATAGTTAAGGACAGTAATTTTTGGTTGAGCTATGTTATTAGAATGAGAAGGATTTTGTCATAGGAACTAACTATAAACAGCATTTGTCATGGTACTTCACAATAGTAACCACTAAAATAAGTATTTTTCAAATTAAAGTACCAATTTCACAGACCTTTCCAAAATATCAGACTGTCATTGGATATATTCTTAGTAACATATTTTGGTTAAAGTTGCTTTTATAAATGAAATGAATTCAACTTCCTTTCACATGTCCAATTAGAAATTAGTGTCACCAGTGTTAAACACGATAGATCATTTAAAATTGAATTTTCAGAGAAAATGGCCCAAAAATATTAGCTAGGTCATAAAATAAGTTTATGAGTTCTTGCAAGGGTGAATTCATAAATATTTCCTTGTTCTTTCCTCCTTGTTCTGTTAAAGTCCTGATAAAATCTCATATTAGAATTTATGCTTTAAACGTTCAAATGAATATGAATTTTTATTTGTAGCAAAATAAGGAAAGGGACAGTCAAGAGGCAGATGGTGTGTAGTTGGTGAAAAAATATACTGGAATTCTTTCATACATATTTTAGATGTGCATTTTCATTTATTTTAAAAGTCCTGCCTGGATCTGAAAATTCGGGATGTCTGTAGATTACAAAGATATTACAGGCTTCTTCCTGTATAATTTCCAGTTATCCTAAACTTACTGCAATGGAGTAGAGTATTCTAGCAGTAATCCTGAAGAAAGACCTGAACACATGATATATGGAAATACTGTGCACAGCAGTGCTTTTTGTTTTGATTTGTTGTTTTTTTTTTTAATCGAAAACAAAAATTTTACAAGTCTTTCTATCATATTTCAAATGAATGTGGGAAGTTAACCTGGCAAATAAATTTACTCTCTGTACATCTCTGATATGACAAGACACTCCAATGAAAAGCTTTAGCATTAATGATCCTTGATCAAATAAATTAAATGAGTAAATTATATAATGTTTTCAATTATTTTAGATAAATTACTTAAAAATTAATTTGTAGCTTTCAGAAAATAAAATTATTGGTGTGATCAGAAGCAATATTTAAAATAGAAAATTTTATTACAGGAAAAATCCCAAGTAAATGATCAAGATTTGAAATATGTACAGTACTTTTTCTTCTTGTTTTATATGCCTTTTAATATAATTTAATAAAATATAACTGTCAGTGAATTGGAAATTGAAAAAAAAAGGTTGCATGTTGTAACTTTTCTTTCATACTGTGAGAAGTTAACTGAATTAACGACATGTTTAAATCTTAGTCTTGTTTGTGGACTGTAACCAACTTTATACACAGTCACTGTGTTCTAACACAGCACCAAAAGAATGCATGATATTAAGTGGGGTAAAAATACGCTTGCCATTGATATAGAACTGCATTTCTTTCCATAACACCATTTCCCATTCTGAATTCTCTTTTCCTTACATGGTGGTTTGTGAACTTTACTTCCATTACAAACATAACATTTCAGTTTCTCATTAAAATTTTTACACTCATTTGACTGTTTGAAATACTACATATGAAAGTAGATATTTAATATTTTATCATGAATTTGCAATATTTTATCAATTCTTATATTACACTAAGTATCTTTTTTGCAACATAACATTAATGACAAAAGTGTATTTTTTATTGGAAATATAAAATATAGAGAAACTGGAGATAGCATGTCTCTTCAATTTTGTGTTTTCCCTACACATCTTTGTCTTGTTTGCTTGTGCTATTTCTCCTTTTAATAAATTCTTGAGAATGTTAAACATAATACAATTAATATACTTCTTAACTAATTCTTTCTGTCTTATGTTATGATATCTTTAAGATATCTCATTTTGACTAACTTGAAAGATATCAAAAATTAGGACATTTTGAACTTCGTGTTTCTTTTGGTTGTTTGCTGTGAAACTGACTCTGACCACTATATATGCAGTAGGAGGGATAACTAATCTTTAAAAAATGTATTATCAATTTTATCAGATATCATAAAAATTATCACTAAATTTAAAAACCAGTGATTGTTATGATTGGAAAGATTTAGTCCTTCCCTAAATTACATTATCATAAATTTTTCTCTAATGAAACTTAAATTTTTTTTCCTTTCTTAAATTTAGATTCAAGGAAAGATTTTTATTTAAATAATGCTACTTGACAGTTTATAAAATAGTTTTAAACCCAGATCTTCAACAGTATTTTTTTCCTCATCAGCTGAATTTTCAACCTCTGGCCAGAGTTCTTTGTTATCCAGTTCTTCAGACATGCCTTTGAAAATTTAGGATTGAAATGCAACAATCTGTGAGGCTATGAACTATGAGCTAGTTAATCCTGAGTTATTGATATGAAGGAATTTTTTATATGAAGAGGTAAAAATGGAAGTTGAACTTTGTTTTTGTAAAGGTTACCAAAATAAATCCTTTCAGTTTATAGAATTTGAGCTTAAAGAGTCTTTAATCTAGTTAAGCACCTTAATCATCAGGTCATATACTTAAAATTATGGGCATGCAGAAGTATCCTGCCTGGTGGTGATATGCTTCAAAATAATGATAGCATCTTTGGCATGGATGATCCCTAGAAAAAAACTTATTTTGTATTGTTTGCTCTTCCAAACAAACAAACAAAAAATTATAACAATTCCCAATTTCACAGGTGGGTAAGGCCATTTCCTCCAAGACATGGATACCTATGTCAGAGAGTAATCACAGAAGCTTTTTCTCTTTTATGGTCTCATCATTCTTGGTACTACATGCTCTTAAAACTATGAATGCACAAATGGGACATTCAAGAAGAGAAGAAACTAATTTCTAACGTCTGTGCAATAAGGAACATCAAATCAGCTGCTCAGCTCCCACATAGCAATTATGTAAACTATTAGAATCTTAATTGTCTTTGTAGCTTTTATGGGCACCAAGCTAATTTTTATTTGGGACCCAATGCTTAATCTATATAAGAATGATTTTGTTCTATTTTTATATAGAAATATATTTCTAAAATATATGAATACAGTGGAACTTAAAGACAAGTGAATCAGTTGTGTATCATTAGAGTTGACCAGGACACTTCGAACTCCTCTTCCTTGGCTGAGAACATTGAAAATCTTTTGCTGGACTCTAATATGCTTAATGGACCTCTGTTTTCTTTCCATATTCTGATTCATGCCATAAACATTTCGTTACTATGTTTTGTTCTTCCAAAAATAAGTTTTTTGGTTTTTTTTTTCCTCCAATATTCAGGATTAGCATCTTTCTTGTAATTGTTTTGGTTTCCTTTTTAATGGTGGCTTGTTAGTTCATTGGAGCCACTCACTAAAAAAAAAAAAAAAGGAAGGTGGAAGGAAAGGAGGGAGGGAAAAATTTGTTAATGCCAAAGGAAAATGAAGATTACTACGTAATATATTTTTTTTTATTGAACAGCTGGAATAATATTTAAAATGACTTGCTATAGAGTACCTAGTACCTGGACATTTTTCTAGAAAAGTGTGAATTGATACAACAGATCACTTAACTTGGTTTGTACTATAGTAGTAGCTAATCTGATTTAATCTTCCCTTTTTCAGTCAAGTAGTAGTTATTCCTTATTTTATTCCTTTTATACACTTTAACATTTTAAATATTTTGATTTATAAAGGTTAGAAGTAGAGGAGTTCGTACAAAATCAGATATTCTCATTAAATGCAATTAAAGTAAAATTCATATAGAAACTGCACACTGTGGTCACAGGAGTCAGCTTCCACAGAGCTGCTAGGCTGGGCCTTTGTACACACAGACAGTAGACATCCCTTTGTTTTGCCCCTCCTTCTCTTCTTCAGCAGTCATTCAATGACAAGCGTAAAAAGAACCTCTTTTCCCGAAAATTTCCCTTCTACAAGAACAAGGACCAGAGTGAGCAAGAAACAAGTGATGCTGACCGTAAGTATGTGGATCCAGTGGTCAACTGAAAATAAATGTAGAGGGACCTACTGCCCTGCAGTTGGTTGTTACCATGGAGACAGTTTCAAGAGCTGCAACAGGTTTCTGATTGTCTTAACCAGGGCAACTTAAAAGGCATAGATTCACTTGTGGCCAGTTTTAAATCTTTATGGCACCTTAGAAATTCTTAAGTTAAAGTAAACAATACTTTTAATTATATGTTTACAATTATTTGATGTGAGGGCTTTCATGAGAAACAATTAACATTTATAGATTGAAGAATGTTTTAGAGGAAAATCATGAATTCCTGAGAAGCTACTGACTCATTTCAAGGTATAGCATGGCCAGTCATTGATAGTAGATCATCTGGAATCAGTCCATTTTATCCTATCTTTTCATTTTCTGTGGACAATCTGAATTTTACTTTTTTTTTAGTGAACAGTTTTTATTGAAACCCTCAAAGATTAAAGAGGACCAAATGGTGAGTTTAGATACCATAACAAATAAAAGAATCTCACCTAACTATACACATTGTTTATAGAAATGAACAAAACCCAAAGACAAAATTCAAATTCCTGTGTAATTGCTATAGGAGATTACAATGAACTAATCATTTTATCTTAGCCTTCCTTTAATCAAGAATCACTAAAGAAGGGAATTTAAATGGCAAAACAAAAGATAAGCAAAACTGTGAAAACACAATTTTCTTAAATTTCTCAAATTTTTTTCTATAGAATGCAAAATAAACTTGAAACGATGAAGTGACTTAAGCTGATTCTTTTTTTTATTGTGAGAGTTTTAACATCAGTTTTACCCCCATGCATGGTATTCATAAAGAACACAGCTTTTGAATTAGAAAGATCACTTAAGTTAAAATTAAAATGAGGTGAATTTTACTTTTAAAATAGCAAGAAATAGTCTCAAATGTTGCTTCCCTGCCCTAATTAGTGCCTGAGATAAAACAAGCTCCCTTCATTCTTGTGGTGAATGACATATAACTGCCAGCTCATTTCAAACTTTTAGAAATCTACTAAAATGCTCTGTTAAGATAATGTGTACCTGTAATGGTCTTGGAACTGTCTCTAATTGTAGCACCAATTTTATACATTACTGACAACTATTTTCTTTGATTATCTTTTTATTGCTTGCTCTCTGGGGACTACTCTCTACAGGAGATCCCTGACGACATGGGATCAAAAGGCCTGAGTAAGTGATCAAAATACTCCCAAGTTATTTTTTAACCTCCATCTACAGACCTACCTTTTTGAGATACATTTTGAGATTCATGGTAGTGTTCTTCTGGCAGGAGGAGGTGTCAAATTCTAATTCCTTTTAGACTTAGTGTTAATAACATACTTGGGATTTTTATTTCTGTAATACACACCTTTTGTTTTTCTTAAGCTCCATTTTTCATGTCACATGGAAAACTATGCTCATAATTAAATTTTTCTTTTTGTAATTTTTATGGCAGTTACTTTCACTAGTGGTTTTAAAAATAGAAGTAGTTTGGGTTTTTTTTACTATATCTTCCCTCGTTTTTAAAATGTAGAGAATATGCTTCATTGCCGATTTTTGTGTCCCCCCCTTTCCCAATTTCTTAACGTTGGTTCTATGTCAGAAAAGCGTTGCTGTAATGTGAAAGTATAAGACACAATATATCTTAAATTTTAGGAGGGAAATTGCATATTTTTTAAAGGAGATTGTACATTTTGAGAATTATAATTCTTTTTTCTTTAACCAAGATGTTGTCTCTCCTTTTGGTTTTTGTCATTGTTATCCTTGTTTAATTGTGTAGCCAGCTCCTTATCTTCACATAAATCTTGACAAAGAATCTGATACATTGGAGGCATTCTATAAATGTTGTTGGAATGAATGAATGAAGCAAGAAATCATTTTTTTGTGATTTTTAAATTGCTCAAATGTAAAGATTTGCCAAATATTTTAGCTGAGATAAGTTATTTTAGGTGACAGTGACCCATTAGAAGTCATCTTTTAGGCTAAATTTTTTCTGGATGGTTCTTTTCAGTTTGATTTTAAGCATTTTTTAAACTTTTTTTTTTTTTTTTTTGGTAATTTATTGATCATTAAGGGTATAGCCAGTATTTTACTAACTTTCTAAGATTAAATAAACATTAAATTTCACAGGTTTTTTTTCCTGCTATAAGCTAAGTTTATACTGGAATTTTAGTCTAAAATATAGTAATTTCTCTTATTTCACCCTTAAGGATTAAGGGTTTGTATTAGAATAAAGGCAGTAAGCTCTATGTGTGTTTCTTTTAGACACACTTTATTCTTTCGTGTCCCTTTTTGGGATGTGTTGAGGACCACAAATTTCCCATCACTAGATCACTATTGGCACCTTTTTCTTTGTTTTTTTATCTCTTACATTTTGAAAAAAATTATCACTGAAAATCTTTGAAACTATTATCATTTAATCAACAGACACATATTGAATAATTGCAGGGGGAAAAAAACTAAAGAAATTGGTTCCCATTTTGACCTTATGATGGATAATAACTGTATCTTGACCCCACATCAAATCTTCTATCTCTGATTCCAGTTGAGGATTGGGACTTGGGAAGAGTAACAATATGAGAAATGGGAAATGATTACTAGATATCATTTAGAAAAAGATTTGTTCCTCTGGACAGTGACTAAAGAGCCCTTTTTATTTATTTCTCTCCCCTTCCCTCCAGCACCACCCCCTCCCACCCCAGTTGTCTGCTTTCTGTGTCCGGTCACTATGTGTTCTTCTGTGTCTCTTTTTGTTGCATCGGCTCCCCATGTGTGTGGTGCCACTCCTGGGCAAGCTGCACTTTTTTCACACAGGGCAGCTCCTTGCAGGGTGCCCTCCTTACACATGAGGCTCCCCTATGCAGGGGAAACCCCTGCGTGGCATGGCATTCTTTGCGTGCATCAGCACTGCGCGTGGGCCAGCTCACCACACAGGTCAGGAGGCCCCGGGTTTGAACTCTGGGCCTCCCATATGATAGGCAGATGCTCTTTCAGGTGAGCCAAATCCGCTTTCCTAAAGAACCCTTAAGTGATAAGTTTCTGTGTTCTATCTCACAGGAATTAAAAGAATTTAACCATCAGATAATTTGATAATGAGATCAAGAAGACTTTTTGCTAAAAATGTTGAGAGAGAAAACTGTCCATAAAATTCTAAAACTGGATATGATGGAAGTTGTTCCATAAAACAGATTACTAACTGTGAGCAAGGTATTCATCATTAAAAAATAGAACCTGCTAAGAAGGCTGTGGTCAAAGATATTATTACTTGTGGCCTCAATTAACTATATTCTTAAGTTCCAAATATAGGAATTAAACTAAGCAATTTATATATATATAAATGCTTTATATATATATATATGTGTGTGTGTGTGTGTGACATAATGTAGTTAATTCAGGTATTCATCAGGCCTTTTTGGAACAGGACTCATGAAGGGACTCAGAAGAATAAATTATTGCAGAGAAACATGTCTGTTGAAAGGATGTCAATGAGTAACCCTAAATGCCAAGAAAAATGAACATCAGCATGTAAATTCACAACCCTATGAAAAATAGAGTAATTAAATTGAACAACAAGAGACACAAACGATACAATAGAATACTTTTCATAAACATGAATTTAGTGTTTCTTTATTCTAAAAAAGGTGGTGTTCAAATAAATTACTGATTTTACCTTGTTGACAATAGAGGAAACAATGAGAGAGAGAAGTTATTTATCCAAATCTAACTTAGACTAACAGAACGCTAATTAGAGTATAATCAAACTATGAGAGAATACAAACTAAATTCGCATTGTTTGTGGAAAAGCTAGAAATAGGAAGCTATACAACTTTTCTGTTTTAAGGAGACAATTGTGAAAAAGCTCGGGGTGGGCAGACCTTGTTAAGATTCCTCTAACAGAGATTAAAAGGAAATTCAGTTCATGAGGGTGGCATATACAGGATATTCAGATTTGAAATAATAATGTACAGTCTTAGACAAGGTTCATGCCTATCTTTTATATGTAGCTTTTAAATTTTTACAGCTTTCCATTTTGTGGAACTCCTGCGAGACTCCCTCGATTAAACACACTGGTTTCCCTGAGTATATATCTTTCCTTTTGCCTCATCTTAAAGCCTTATTTAATCAGATTTATACAGAGGTCTTAGATGCGAAAATCAGGCCTTTTTTCATTTGTGTTAAGATTAAGATGTAAGAGTAGTATTTTTGCTTAGGATTGATGATGCAGTATTCTGTTAACAGCAAAGAGGTAAGACAAGCTACACTTTATCAGGAAGAATGTTTGAATAGAAAGATTAGAGAGATTTGAAATATTGGTGGTCATCAGATATCATAAAAAAGAAATAAAAACTTGAATAATGTATTTGCACCATGTATGTCAGATCCTTATGCTATAAATTTCTAACACGTCAATTAGAAGCCGACTAACTCTCCATTAGAAAACTAGACAAAGGATATGACAAGAGTGCTCAAAAAATAAGCAAATAAAGGAATCATTTTAAAAACATGTTTGAAGTCCCTAGTTATCAGTAAAAATGATGTTTTAACCCATCACCTTGGCAGACTTTAAAAGGACAAACTACTGATAGAGAGGATTCTGTGAAATTGCTACTTTTAATGGACTGTTACTAGGAGTGTACACTGGTATAACCTTTCTGGAAAAGCATATCTTTTGACCCACTGATTCCTCTTCAGAGAATTTATCCTAAGGAAGTAATGAGATATGGATAATGGTTTATATATCAGGATGTTCATTTTAATATTATTTAGAAATAGGAAAATATTAAGAACATCCTAAATGTCTTAGAATGGGGAACTTGTTAATGAAGTATGATTTATCCATACTATTAATATTATATAGGGAAGTGGACTTGGCCCAGTGGTTAGGGCGTCCGTCTACCACATGCGAGCTCTGCGGTTCAAACCCCGGGCCTCCTTGACCCATGTGGAGCTGGCCCACGCGCAGTGCTGATGCACACAAGGAGTGCCGTGCCACGCAGGGGTTGTTCCCCCCATGGGGAAACCCCGTGCACAAGGAGTACACCCCATAAGGAGAGCCACCCAGCACGAAAGAAAGTGCAGCCTGCCCAGGAATGGCGCCACACACAGGGAGAGTTGACGCAGCAAGATGACGCAACAAAAAGAAACACAGATTCCTGTGCTGCTGACAACAGCAGAAGCGGACAAAACAGGAACACGCAGCAAACAGACACAGAGAACACATGACTGGGGGGGGCGGTGAAGGGGAGAGAAATAAATATTAAAAAATATATATATTATAGCCATTGAAAATCGTATAGAAAAATAATAACATGAAAAAATGTCCACAGTATGTGAAAAAAATATAAAATCATACTTGTATTTATTTGCAAATAAGCATATACATGGATTTGAAAAAAGGGAGATAAAGATTATTTTCTTCTTTTTCTGATACTTCAGTAATGAAATTTTTGGTAAGTAAAATTTTCAGTGAAGTATTAAATGCAGAAAAGTACACAGCTTGATTAATTTTTACAAAGTTGTGGTTAACTATATAACCAGCACCCAGATCAAGAATGAGAACATTTACCAGCACCTCAGAAATGCTTCTTGTACTCTTCCTGGTCCCATATACCCTCCACTTAAAGAGTAACTCTACTATCCTAAACTAGATAGAATAGCATAGATTGATTTTACATTTGAACTTTGTATAAATGGACTTACAGACTTTGGCTTCCTTCATTTAAAATTATATTTGTGTTTTGTTTTGTTGTTTTTTCTGAGTTTTTAAAAATATATTTTTATTACAGAAGTTGTGAACTTACAAAACAATCATGCACATGAATGGAATTCCCATACAACAACTCTTCACCAACACACCACACCATTGTGGATCACTTATTACAGATTATGAGATAATATGATCAAACTATTACCACTAACTATGGTACATAGCATACATTTGGCATATTTTTTCCATAGCCCCTAACACAGTACATCTTTGGCACTGATGCAAGAATATTACAGTATTGCTGATAACTAGAGTCCATAGGTTACATTAATTTTATTTTTCCCATGCTTAAAATTATATTTATAAGATTTGTGTTGTGTATCACGGGGGTTTGTTCCTTATTGCTATAGTAGTATAACTGAATAAATATACCACAGTTGAGTTTTATATTCTACAGTTGAGGGATATTTTAGTGTTTTCCTGTTTGGGACTATTTTGAATAGTGTTACTTTGAACATTTTTGTACGTGTCTTTTGGTAAACATATATAATGTATGCATTTTTATTGAGGATATACCTAGGAAAGGAATTGCTAAACATAGTATATTATATATATTTACCTTTAGTAGGTACTGCCAAATAGTTTTCCAAAGTGGTTGTACCAATTTACTGACCCTTACCCTACCCCCAGTTTATGAGTTGCAGTCACTACATCTCCTTGTCCACAATTGGCATGTCTGTTTTGTTTTGTTTTTTTCCGTTTTAGCCATTCTGAGAGGTGGTAGAGATAATCTGTTGTGGTTTTAATTTGCATCTCTCTACTGAGTAATAAAGTTGAAAACCTTTTTATGTACTTATTGATTATATATCTTTTTTGAATTGTCTTGAAAAAGATTATTCTTAATTATCAGGGGAAAATCATTTTACCTTTCTAATAAGCGCCCAAGTGATGATGCCAAGGTCCATCACTTAGCTGTTACAAGTATACTTACATACTTCGAGTAGCAAGGTTTAGAGTAGAGGACTTGAGTAAAAAGATACTTGAAAGAACTTGATTGCTGAATATATATTGGTAATCTTAGAGAATTCAGTATGAGTAGAAGTAGAAAATGATAAAAAAGAAATATATTAATTTTAGCTTTTTATAATATGTCAGACATTTAATAGTAGAAGAAAAGTAAAGTAAATCCCACAAGTATTCATTTACTCAGCTTCCATACTTACCAACTCGTGATTAATTTTGTTTCTTCTAAACTTACTCATGCCTACTTTCTGTCCTCCATGCCACTACAATATTTTCTTTTTTTTTAACAAGACATTGCACTGTGTAATACCATTGCTAATATAAGTTTAAAAACTTTTTTTAATGTGGCATTCCTACTTCTGGGAATGAATTTTAAGATAATAGTTTAAAAAGTAAAAAGTTTATAAATGAAGGCATTCATAATTTATTGACATTTCTGAAAAACAATTTAAGGTAAACTAAAATGTCTAAAAAGTAAGGTAAACTATGGTTTTTCAATCCAATAAAATATTATAAAACAATTTTAAATGATTGTTTTGAAGTCTGCATGGCACATGGAAAGAAAATTTTAAATATATTTTTAAAACATCATATTTGCAGATACTTGTGATTATTATCCAAACCTACTTGTAATTTTGAAAGTTCCTGCTTCATTTAAAATATACATCATTATGATTAAGGAAATTATATCTTGTCTTTGCAGTTTAGAAAAACAGACTTATTTTTTATAGAATAGCAATTCATATAAAAACTGTTTTCTTTATTCAAGATCTTAAGTTGTACATTTTCTGTGCTTTTCAGTGGTACTCTGTGATTTTAGGAAGCATTTTGAGTGGTATGGTATAATATACATTTATCCTTAAACTTTTTTTTTATCCTCAGAAAGGTTATTTTTCCTTACCCTGTCACAGATATTTAAGTTTTCTCCTCTCTCCCATAAGTAGTTTTGTTTTTCAGTTTTCATAAGTAAGATTATTAGTCTATTTTCCATCTTTCAGAATTCCCTTCTATTTTATTTTTTGAGACATCTTAATTAATGACATCTAAATTGCTTTATATGATCTCAGAAATAGGGATTTTCATTTTTTTCTTCAGGAACAGAAAAGCTGGACTAAAAGTAATTTCTGTGTTTCTTAATTACAAAGGCATTCTTTCATTTAATATGGGTGTTTGCTCAGCTATAACTTTTCTTTGTCAGTCATTACTTTTTCATAATCTAAATTAAATGGTTCCAACTACATTTTCACTTTGATTTTACATCTAAAATTGGACTATTTAAGGATCACTTGGCCTCTCTTTGTCATATTGTCCATGCTATTTGTAATATAGATTTTGTCGATAAACCATGTATACAAAAATGAGGCCATTTTCCTTAATTACGGCGTTGTGTGGTATTGGTTTGGGGTTTTTTTCCTAATTCATATTTACTTATTTGAAAAAAATTCAACTTCAAAAAAAATAAAATATGCCTTTTTACAAGTTCTTTGGTTATGTGTAGTTTATATTTCAATATTTCGTAGTGTTGGCTCGTTTTATTTTGATAATTTGCTTTTATCAACTTTATTTTTTAAACTCATGGCACTGTTTTCCTTTTTTTCCCCATTGTCTTGCAATTTCAGAGCATGTAACTTCTAATGCCAGCGATAGTGAAAGTAGTTACCGTAAGTGTTTTAAGTTTACTTGTTTTTTTTGTAATATCGAGTATCCTTCGGATTTTTCTTTTCCTTGGTGATGTGTTCTAAAAACTGAAATTTAGATGCTTAATATTTTAAAATCAGGCAAGCCAAGAAAAATCATGCTATATATACAGAAGTTAATTTCCAAAATTTTCATAAAATACTAAGATTCTTTTTAGAAAACAGTGCTATTTCTGTCATTGTGTGTGTGTGTGTATAAGAAGTGACTAGTTAAATGGGGGGGGAGCTTATATTTTACAATGAACATTAAAAGAGTATTTTTCAGTAATGCTAAACTTTAATTAGCTTTATTTGCCTTTTTATTTTGTGTACCCAATACTAGTTTGAATCAAGTCATTGTTTATCACCAGGTCTTGGTGAATATATGAAATGATGGAGGGGGGAGGCGTTTCAGTAGTTGCTCACACAGAAATAATTATTTCTTTTGCCAGTTATTTTATATTATTCTTAGAATTAATGGAACTATAGAAGCATGTGAAGTTTTCTAACAGATTTGGGCATGGGAGGAGGAGAGAGTACATAAATATTATTGGTTGTAGCACCTTAAAAATTAAAATTGCTTTTCTAACTTTTTTTTTTACTGCTGTCTAATATGAAAGTAATCTTGATTACAGATGAGTATGGCTGTTCAAAAGGTCCATCCTGTTAATATCAGTCTCTAAATTTCATGTTGACAGTATATACTTTTAACCCTCATTCATTTGGTGGTTATATTTTCTATAAAATATTTACTTTTTTTTGGTATGGGAATGTGATTGCTTGTATTTCAGTATTTTAATAACTTATTAGCACAACCCATTATTAGAGTAGTTTAGTGGTTTTCTAGACTAAAAAGAGGTAATGAAAATATATACTGTCTATCTCAACCATTTGCATGAATTATTTAAAGTGTGGAATATTCAAATTGCATGTTTTTGCTAATATGTAAACCATGTTTTAATACAGTAATTTTAATTAAAACTACCTTGTAAAATATGTTTTTATATGCTATTATAGTAAACTTGAAAGCAAAGAAATACACTTTTAATACAGGAAAGAATATTTATGCCAATATAAAATGATCCGCAACTGCATATATCTAATGTAAACCAGACAGTTTTACATGTCTGGTTTTACATGAAAAGTTGTTTATAGAATCTTGATAATCAAGGAGGAAAACCTCAAATATATTATTCATTATTGATGGCTTTTATTTAACTACTTAAATTATTTAGTCTTTTCTAGTTTGTTTTCTACGTATTTGCTTGTACACGCATGTGTGTGTATGTGTAAGAACTCCTGGAATTTTTAATTCTTTTTAGTTCTTTCAAGTATTTCCTAAATTCTAAACATTTAATTTATCTTTTAAATATATTTCAGAGGGTTTACCTTAACCTCTAAAGTGCTTTTACAATTAAAGCAAAATACGTTTTATTTACTTCACTCTTGCTGTGATTGATTTTGTTGGAGGGGAAGGAGTTAGTTTTATCTAAAGTTGTTTTAAAAATATTATAATTTCTTTGAATAGTCTCATCTGTTTATCAGTGAAATATAGTGACAAGAGTTTTACCTTTGTATTTACAATTAATTATAAGATAAAATTTTATTGATATATATGTGTGTATGTATATACTTACACACACACATATATTCACATTCTCTTAAATATTATACCTAGTGGACTCAAAAAGTAGCCCTTGCTTTTAGAAGGAAATCGCCCTTAATATACTTACAACTGCTCATTTAAGTATTAATCTTTAAAAGATTAAATAATTATTAAATTTTTCTTATACTTAAAAGCACATAAAAATATAAGGTACATACTGACTTCATAAATGAAGATTTTAAATAGATTTGGTGATCTTGTAAAATAAACACAGAATAACAGAATGCTAGGTATTGACTAAATAGCACATCTATATTTTGTTTTTACATTTATCAAAGTTATCGTTAAATTTATCATTTTTTACTGAAACTTGCCATAAACTTATGAAGTAAAACAACTTTTTCTGCATCTTTGCTATTTTCTCAAAAAAGTCCTAGCAATTTATCTGTTATATAATGAAGAATTAATTAGCATTAGTTGTCTTTACAGATTTTCTCATCTGTATTTTAACTTTCTAATAGGTGGTCAAGAAGAATATGTCTTATCTTATGAACCAGTGAACCAACAAGAAGGTTTGTAAGCCAGTTGATATTTTGCCATGTTCTTGAACGATATAGTTCTTAGTTTGGAAAATAGGTGTAACTCCTACCTCAAAAACAAAAAATGTTATGTTAGAACTTTACTCTAAGTATTGGTTTTATGAGACATGGATTAGCCGACAATGAAGTAACCGTTTTAAGCTGGTATTTATTTCTTAAAGAACAGTTCTTTCAAGTGTTCTTAATAGCATCACTGTCCTTCTGGTAACCCTTCTTCAAAATCTCGAGAGTATCTTGACCTTTCTTTGTTCTTGATACCTCTCTTCCAGTCAGTTTCCAGGTTCTATTTATTCTATTCTGTCTTATCTTTCTTACTTATGACCTCTTTTATACATCCTATCATAGTGTTAGTTCTAATTCTTATTGCCACTCTCCCACTTCCAGTATCCCCTCCAGTCCAATGTATATACATCTCTTAGATCATCTTTCTAGGTCACTTCTGTGATTATGTCACTACCTGCACCCAATTTATTTTGTGCCCTTCTTTGCTCTGCTTCCTAAAATTTCTACTTGAAAAAGCATCAGTAAAACATTGTCCTTTGTTTTCTCATTTGAAATGAATGTTAGCAGTATATAAAAACATTATCTGCTAAAATGATTGAATTATCAAATGTATGACTTTGAACAAGAGATTGGCTTTAGTTTAGAATCTTGGTAGGGTTTGTAAATTTGTACGTTAGGTATCATTGGTTGGTGGTAAAGAAGAAAAAATTTCTTCATAACAATTAAGGATATTTTTATCCTCTGGGGAAATAAATACATTGATGTTTATTGAGTGTTTATTCCATTTAATATGGAGTTTATCTTTATAGTTAATTATACTCGACCAGTGATCATATTGGGACCTATGAAAGACAGAATAAATGATGATTTGATCTCAGAATTTCCTGACAAATTTGGATCATGTGTTCCTCGTGAGTAACCTAAACAACAACATAAAAACATTAATTATTGTTCCTAACATTCTCATTGTTTATGGCAGAAATTTTCTCATTTTTAATGGTTTGTCCTTTTTGTCATTTACTTCTCCATCCTTCATATTATTCCCTTTTCACCTTTTAGTTAATCTGTTGTGTTGAACTTTACAAAAAAAGTTTAAATAGAAAATTGATTTGTTGTGGTTTTTGTAAATATTAAACACTTCCCTGAGTTCTTTTCTGTTAAAGATACAACTAGACCAAAACGAGATTATGAGGTAGATGGAAGAGATTATCATTTTGTGACTTCAAGAGAACAAATGGAAAAAGATATCCAAGAACATAAATTCATTGAAGCTGGCCAGTATAACAACCACCTGTATGGAACAAGTGTTCAGTCTGTACGAGAAGTAGCAGAAAAGGTAAGCATCAGAGTGATCCCAGAATATAGTTTCTAATCAGATAGGCCTTTAACAGTATGAAAGAATGGTATGGAATAGACACTTTCAATTCTTATCAATAAAGATGATGAGGCATTTATTATTTTTATTATTGTTATGAATTCATTACACTAAACTTTTAATTTTTAAGAGAGGAGATTATTTTCAGGTCCCATAAATTTGCTAGAGTTAGACCTTTTGATTGGCCCTAGCCTTCTAGTACCTAACACAGTTAAGCCAAGATCAGTTTCCATCAATAAAAATCAACCAGATATTCAAGAGAATTGTAGTTCTTCCTAATACTGAAACTAGAGAACTTCTCCTCTGAAATAAAAGATAATATGGTAGGTTGAATTATGTACTATAGAAAAAAATCATGTTCTTAATCCATTACTGTTGGTGTGAACCCTTTGTAAGTAGGAGCTTATGAAGATACTATTTTTAGTTAAGATATGACCCAACTGTAAGAGATTGGACCGTAATCCTATTACTGGAAGCATTAGAAAGAGAAAGCTACTGGGAGGAGCAGGAAGCCAAAATAGGAAAAGATGCTGCCACGTGCCTTGACTTGTGACAGAGCCACATGCCAAGGGCCCAGGAATCACTGGCAGCCAGCTCCATTCTTCAAGGAGAAAGCCTGGCCTTGCTGATTTCTCAATTTTGGAAAAATAATAAAGAATATAAAAGACCTAAACAGCATAATCAGAATGAAGCGTTACACTCTGATAATAAAGAATACACCTTTTCAGGCACACATGGAAAAGTCTCCAAAAGTGATCATTGTGTATTAGGTTCTAAGAAAATTATCAGGATGTTCCATAAAATAGAAATATTACAAGTAACACTGATTACAATCAAGTCAAGCTAGAAATTACTAGAAAAGCAAAAAAAGGCCCAGCTATCTTGAAAATTTTAAAACCAGGGAAACGGACTTGGCCCAGTGGTTAGGGCATCCATCTACCACATGGGAGGTCTGCGGTTCGGGCCCCGGGCCTCCTTGACCCGTGTGGAGCTGGCCCATGCACAGTGCTGATGCGCGCAAGGAGTGCCGTGCCACCCAGGGGTGTCCCCCGCGTAGGGGAGCCCGACGCGCAAGGAGTGCGCCGGTAAGGAGAGCCGCCCAGCGTGAAAGAAGGTGCAGCCTGCCCAGGAATGGTGCCGCCCACACTTCCCTTGCCGCTGACGACAACAGAAGCAGACAAAAGAAACAAGATGCAGCAGATGGACACAGAGAACAGACAACCGCGGGAGGGGGGAGAATTAAATAAATAAATAAATCCTTTTTTAAAAAAAGAAAGAAAATTTTAAAAACCACCTCTTAAACAATTCTTGAGTGAAATAGGAAATGCAAAATGAAGTTTAAGATTTTCTTAATAGTGAAAATACATATCAAAATCTATAGGATACATTTTAAACAGAGATCAAAAGAAAAGTCATAGCCTTAAAAACTTTTACAAACAAAAATGAAAGAATGAAAGTAAACAAACTATACTCCCAGTTAAAAGAGTAGAAAAAGAGAAAGGAAGGACATAAAAATAAAAGCAGGAATTATATGGTAAGCAGAAAGAAGGAAATAATAAATGTCAGAGCAGAAGCTAATGAAATAGAAAATAGATAAAATCAATGCAACAAAAAGCTGGGTCTGTGAAAAGGTTAAAACCATTGATAAAAACTTTTGACCAGACTTATAAGGGAAAGAAAAGGGAAGACACAAATTACCAATATCAGGAATTAGAGACGTGGCAGAATCTACAGATATTAAAAAGAATATTAGGAGCAATGAGCAACTTTTGCCACTAATTTTAACAGTTTAGATGAACAAATTCTTTGAAAGACACAAAGTACTAAAGCTTGCTCAAGAAGAAAATTTGAGACAGAGATGGAATCATTTGTGGTTTCCCTACACATGGTTATTCTGCCCTTTCTATTTGAACCTATAGTTAGTACTATACTTTATAGGTGTATGTCCAAGAGACTTAAATCTTTGGTCCCTCCATGTGCCAGTTGGGCCCTGAATCTCAGCAGAGTTAAAGAACCTATTCTTCAGTTCATTGGACTTACCCAGGACAACTAGTAAGGTGATGATGATGGACGGTGCCCCTCCCAAGGAACAGAGAGCGTCTGCAGTTGCAAGCAAGAGAGTTCCATCTTTGCGATCTTGTGGTAGTCAGTAGTTTCTTAAACCTTACGCACAAAGCACAGGCAATAAAAGTAAAAATAGATAAATGGGACCTCCTCAAAATTAAAGCAACATGGATGAACCTGTAAGATATTATGTTGAGTGAAGCAAACCAGACTCAAAAGGACAAACATTGTATGATTGCACTATTATGAACTAAATATACTGTATAAACTCATGGAATTAATAATTAGAATTTAGGTCACCAGGAAATAGAAGGAGGGTAGAGAGTGGAAAGCTGAGGATTAATTTGTACAGAAATGGTAAAAAGGTTGTTTATAAATCCTTGGAAATTAAGGGAAACAGTAAAAGCATAGCGTGGTATTTGTGACTAGCAAAGCTGTTACATGGGCATGACAGTGGTTAAAAGGAAAGTGTAAGGTCATGTATATTACTAGAAGGAAAGTTAAAAACTAACATGAAACCATATAAAATAGTAAAACCTCATGTAAAACATGAATATGGATGATATTGCATGTATAAGATTGTTTTTACAAAATATAAATACCAATATACTAGAGAAAAGGAAACAGAATAGCAGCTATATGGCAGGGGAAGAGGAAGCATAGAGAGACTGAGAGATGATGGGTTTTGTTTGTTTTATTATTATTATTATTATTGGAATAATGAATGTGCTCTAAGATTGAAGTGATGAATGCACCAAATACCATTGATTGTATTCTTTGGATGAATTTATGATTTATTAGTATGTTTTAATAATATTGAATAAGAGAAAAATCAATGCATACTTACTAGATGTTTTAGTAAACAGAACCCAAAACCACATTATAAAAAGAATATACCATGATCAAATGGGATTGAAGGAATTCAAGATCAGCTCAATATTGGAGATTCCGTTAATGTGTAATCTACCATATTAACAGATCTAGAGAAAAGTCATCTCTCCATATAGAAAATGCCTTTGGTAGAACTCAGCACCCTTTCCGGGGGGGGGGGGGGGGTGGATCTCAAGAATATAGGAATTGATGTGTTTTAAAAAGCGAAGCAAGAATACGGGGATTGAGATGAAAGGATGGAAGGATGGCTGGATGAATAGGTATTCTTAGTTTTAAATCCTGAGTAGGAGAAACACTGGATGCAATTCCATTATAATTGGTAACAGAACAAGGATGTTCGATATCTCCACTACTGTTTAGTATTTTACTCAAGGTATTTGTCAGTGCTATTAGAAAAGAGAACTCAATCCAATGCTTAATAAATGAGAAAGAAGTAAAATGTTTCTAGTTTTAGATTATATAATAGTACTTGAGAAGCTATGCAGAATCATGGGAGTGGGCAGAAAGGATGGCAGACAGAAGGGATAGAAAGGATAGGAGTATCCCTAAGTATACCTTTTTGTATAATATTGACTTTTAGAACTATGTTAATATTTCATATACTCAAAAAATATATATATATACAATTAACAAGGAAGGATAAAGGAAAAGCAAAATGATATGCAAAAGGAAACTAAATGAGCTTAAACTATTTCAAATAATATGATGACACTGAAGAGGGGAAGGGAGAAGACTTAACCCCAGTAATCCTTAACACAGGCTAAAGACAAAAAGATCTGTAAACAAATATTGACCTCTAATAGGTTCTTAAGAGAGGTATGGGCTGGCATTTCTGAAACTACTTAATGTATATCCTAAGACTGAGCAAATGTATAAATATTACTGTCAGAGAAGGGATTTATAAATATGGATAAGGGGAGAGACTTAAAATGAAATAATGAAATATGTGGTATTAGATTAGAATTAGAGGGAAGTGGATTTGACCCAATGGATAGGGCATCCACCTACCACGTGGGAGGTCCAAGGTCCAAACCCAGGATCTCCTGACCCATTTGATGAGCTGGCCCAGGCACAGTGCTGATGTACGCAAGGAGTGCCGTGCCACGCAGGGGTGTCCCCCGCAAAGGAAAGCACCATGCGCAAAGAGTGCGCCCTGTAAGGAGAGCCACCCAGCGCAAAAAAGTGCAGCCTGCCCAGGAATGGCACCTCCCACACGGAGAGCTGATGCAGCAAGATGACACAACAAAAAATGAGACACAGATTCCGGGTACCACTGACAAGAATATAAGCAGGCACAGAAGAACACACAGCGAATGGACACAGAGCAGACAACTAAGGGGGAAGGGAAGGGGAGAGAAATAAAATTTTAAAATAAAAAAATAATTAAAGATATGAATACGAATCCATGAATATTCATATATATAGAAATAGATGCTTGTACATGTACATACATACATATGTTTCCTTGCACTGTCCACTAAGGGGGCCTAAAAACAGTGACACCCTAGTGAGCAATGATAATTTAGTGTCCATATCATGGTTTCTGAATTTTTTTCTGCATTAGAAACGTCTAGCTCTCCTTTAAGAAATGGCTGTTTCCAGGGCTGGGAGTGGGAAAGTACAAGATGATCCTAGAACATTTTGAGGTGCCAGAAAATAAGGAAATGCTCAAAGAATGAGAAGGATATGTCAAAAGACACAAGAACCAACTGGTAGACCCCCACTGACTGAATTTGGAATAATTTGAATATCAAAATAAATACTGATAGTAACTGACTCTAGCATACAGAATAAAATAAGAATCCAAGATAAGAATTGATAAGTATATGGACAAATAAATAGGTAGAAGAGAAATCTTTGTGTTATATTAGAATGTCAAGTAATAAAATAAAAGGAATGATGAAATTTAAAAATCTCTCCTTAGCCAGTATGGTATGTTTCAGGCAGGAAGCATCAGTGTATGTTAAAATTAATGGGTGAAAATTTGGTAAGAAACAGGATTTTACATAGAATCAGCATATCTCCCAAAAATAATTAATCGGTTTCAAAGGAAAAAGTAATAATTTTAGTGCAGAAACCTAATAGACAGTCTTAGGTGATCAAAATAGCATCATCACCAGTAATGGGATAAATAGCTATCATATATCTCTTGATATCATGGGCTGAGAAGGGCACAACATAACTTCTCTGGTATTTCTACCAAAAATACGTAGCCTGAATCTGATAGGAAACATCAGAAAAACCCAGGTCGAGGCATATCTACAAAATAAATGTCCAGCACTCTTCAAAAATGTTGAGATGATGAAGGCAAAGACTGAGGAACTGTTCCATATTGACTAAAGAGATATTGCAGCTAAATGCAGTGTGTGATTCTGGACTGCATCTTGAACCAGGTTTTTTTTTTCTTCTTCAAAAAGGACAATAGATTAACAACTGGAATTATACTGTGGTTATCTGAGAAGTGTCATTGCTTTTAGGGATTAATGGTGTAAAGGAGCATTATGTTTATAATTTATTGAAACTGTTATGTACATAGAATGAGACTCTTAAGCATACATGATAGAATTTGATATTTCAGTGTCTGAAGGCTACATGGGAATTCTCTGTACTATTTTTTCACCTTTTCTAAAAGTCTAAAATCATTCCGAAATAACAAATTTTTTAAAATTGTAGGCAACTGTGTAAGATAGTATCTGCAAAAATTAGGTGGTAGGTACATGGGTGTCTATTTTGTTTACCTTCAGTTTGTTTGAAGTATTTTACAATATTAAATTTTTAATTTAACTGTTTACTAAATTGAAATTATCATTACTTGAAGATGCATTATGGAAAGGATCTGATTTAAAATATCTTACTGTAAACATATTCTGTTTAATAAATTGTAAGTACTACATTTAACATGCTCCTCTATAGTGAAAATTTTAAATGGCTTTCATCGATGAATTTAGTTGTGTTTGTTTCTTTGTTTGCTTTTGTTTTCTGTTATTTTGTTTTTGAGGTACCAGGGACAGGATTTGAACCTGGGACCTCATACATGAGAAGCCGGCACTTGAGCACTGAGCCACATCAGCTCCCCTTAGTTGGTTTTTTCATTTGTTTGCTTTTTGTTTGTTTTAGTTTTTGTTTTTTTAGGAGGCACCGGGGACCAAACCTGGAACCTCTCGTGTAGGAAACAGCTCAACCACTTGAGCTACATCTGCTCCCCGGTCAATGAATTTAAGCACATTAGAGAAGTTGACATTTTAATTCAGAATTTGAGTTCCCAAATACCTATTTGGAATAATGTTTTTGCCTATACACAACAAAATGAGAAATAGAGTAGTGGTAGTAAATTTTTATCAATTTAAATTTATTCAGTTTTTTATTCTAAGGTTTTTGTCCTTTTTCCTGTCTTATTGATCATATGTCCTTTTATGAAATGATGGTGCAATGGTAGTTTGTGGTCGTTTATTTTTTAAATGCCCTTTCTTAGCAAAGTAAAAGGTATGAACCCTATTTTTGGTTGCCAAAATCCATTTCGAAAGATTACTGGTCTATGAAAACTAGCACTACAGGATTTATATTTTCATTCTTTTTTAAATGTAGTGTTTGTTTGGGAATGATACTAATTATTCATAATCATATTCATAATCTCCTCCTAAAATTTGCTAAGAGAAATGACAAGTTTTTTTTAAGGTGAACAAGAACACAGACATTTCACAATCCAGATTTTTCTTCCTGTAGGAAAAGTACTTATGATATAATTAAAAAGACTTAGTTCATGTGGGTTTTTTTTTTTTTTCCTTTATTCCTCCTATTTTAGGGTAAACACTGTATTCTTGATGTGTCCGGAAATGCCATAAAGAGATTACAGATTGCACAACTTTATCCAATCTCTATTTTTATTAAACCCAAATCCATGGAAAATATCATGTAAGTATTAATGCTTATGACACAGCCTCTTAACACTTACCTATCAGCAGATCATCCTGCTTGACCTTAACAAAATAAATAGTGTCTGTTCCGGGTGGAAGGGGTAGACAGCCTCTGAATACAAATCCAATCTCTGTTGCTTATTAACTTGGGTAATTTATTCCCCTGCATCTCCGTTTCATTCTATATAAATTGGGGATAATAATAGAATATCCACCTCATAGGGGTGTTCTGAGGATTAAACAAGCACTGTTAATATTAGCTATCATCTTCATCAGTTATTATTGCTAAAGTGGTTAAAAAGCATGTAGTAGAACTTTACGTTTAAATATCCACGTGATGTTAGTGGCTACTAAATAAGGAAGTACAGCTCTAGGTTAACCATTAAGAACATAAAGAATGTATAACTACTTAACTAATAGAGGACCAAAAAAAAGTAGAATTAAAAAAACTTAAGATGGGAAAGAGAAAAAAAGAAGCAGACAGGGCAAATAGAATACAGATATTAAGTTATAAATTGAATGCAAATATTTCAGTAAGTGTTAGACTACATGATCCAATTAAAAGATAAGATTGTCAAAGTGGATTAAAGAAAAAAGTAAAATGTGTTGCTTTCATGATACCTTAAATATTAAAGATAGGAAAAGGTTGAAAGTAAGAGCATAGAAAAAGACATACCATGCAAACATTAAGCAAAAGTAAACTGATTGTATATTTTAAGGCAAGAAGTGCTACCTAGAGATAAAGAGGGGCATGCCATAAAAATAAAAGGTTTACTCCAGGAAGATATATTTATACAGTTGTATGCACAAATAGCATAGTTTAAAAATATATAAAGCAAAAATTGACAACTATACTGAGAAAAAAAAGATAATTACACATAGTGGGAGAATTTAATACACCTATCAGTGAGTAATAGAATAAGAAAATAAAATCAGAATATAGAACAACACTCAGCATCTGCAAAATACACACTGATTTCTAGTTACTTGAACCCTTTACCAAAACTGATGGTATGCTGTACTATAAATTTCAAATTATTGAAAGCAGGTATTGTCTGACTACAATGGAATTAAATTAAACGTAAATAATAACTAGAAAATCCCCCTCTATGTAGAATATTAAACCAAATATATTTGAATGAGCCAAATAAGAAATCACAATGTGTAAATTAATAAGTGTTTGCAACTAGATGGGTAATAAAATTGCCAAATATATAAATTTGAGGGATATAGCCTTATGGAAGAAAAATGCACAGCTTAGATTATGTATGTTAGGAAAGAAATGTTGAATACAAAAAATATTGAGAAGTTAGAAAAAGATCAATCATTTAAACTCAAGGTAGGAAAGCAAAACTTAATGCAAAAGGAAGTAAACACACAGTAGAAAAGATCAACAAAGCCAAAAGTTTTTTCTTTGAAAAGACTAATAAAAGTGATAAATCAATAAGTATGATCAAGAAAAGAAAGAAGGCATAAATAATACTAGGAATGAAAAGGGGACATCACTATATATCCAGTAGACCTTAAAAAGGCCAGAGGCAACCCAGGAGAAAAATTGACAAAACATATCTTCACAAAAAGAAATATCAAAAAGGCCAGTAAACATTTGATGTGGGGCTCAATTATGGAAATAACCGTTTAAACCATGGTGTTATATACTGCTACCCACATGCCAGAATGGCTAAAATGGAAAAAAAAACACAAAAAACAGAAATTCTAAGTGTTGACAAGGATGTGGAGCAACTGAAGCTCATAACACTGGGAAGAGTGTGAATTGATATATCCTCACTGGGAATTTATTTACGGTATCTCCTAAAACTGAAATAAAACATGCCCCAGCAATCCCATTCCTAGATACATACTCAAAAGAGATGTTTACATGTGGTCACCAAAAAGTTATACTAGATTGCTGACAGAGGTACTATTCAAAATAGACAAAAACTGAAAATTATCCAAATACCCATTAGCAGTAGAATAGATGAATATGATATATATCCGCAAAGTGAAATATTCTACAAAAATAAGAATGAACAATCTTGAGCTCTACATCAAAGTATGGAAGAATCGCATAAAAATAACTTGAATTTTTTTAAAAAGGCCCAAAAATGTACCCTAATGATTCTATTTATGTGAAATTCAAGAACAGCCAAATAAATCATTGCTTATAGAAGACAAATAGACATTATTTTGAGGGTGGGGTTGGTGACTGGAATGAGCACACTGAGATTCCAGGGTACTGGTAATGTTCCATATCATGATCTTGGATTCTGGATAGATTGCAAAGTGTACATTTATAAAATTTCACCAAGCTCTACACATAATGATATAGGTGTTCTCTTATTAAAGGTTATACTTCAAAACAAATTCTGTAAAAATGTTAAGAAATAGAAAAAGTAATTTATAAAATAGAAAATCTAAAGAGTTTTTTTTTTTTAAGATTTATTTATTTATTCATTTCTCCCCCCCTTCCCCCTGCCTCAGTTGTCTGTTCTCTGTGTCTGTTTGCTGCGTGTTCTTCTTTGTCCACTTCTGTTGTTGTCAGTGGCATGGGAATCTGTGTTTCTTTTTGTTGCGTCATCTTGTACTGTCAGCTCTCCGTGTGAGCGGTGCCATTCTTAGGCAGGCTGCACTTCCTTTTGCGCTGGGCCGCTCTCCTTATGGGGCACACTCCTTGCGTGTGGGACTCTCTTATGCAGGGGGCACCCTGCATGGCAGGGCACTCCTTGCACACATCAGCACTGCGCATGGGCCAGCTCCACACGGGTCAAGGAGTCCCAGGGTTTGAACCACGGACCTATGTGGTAGATGGATGCCCTAATCACTGGGCCAAGTCTCCTTCCCTAAAGAGTCTTAAATTCCAGTCTTAGACCAATTCTTACACAGAATAAAAAGGGGAAGTACTTTTCCAACTAATTTTATGGTCATTAATGTGATGCCAAACCCTGACAAAGACATTACCAGAAGGGAAAATGACAGGCCAGTCTTAATGAATTGAATATAGATGCAAAAATCCTTACCAAACACCAAAATGTTAGCAAATTGAATCCAGCAATGAATTTAAAAATAGAAAGATAAACAGCAATAACAGATTAGTGTTTATTCTGGGAAAGCAAGGCTGGTTTAACACAAAAATCAGTGTAGTGTACCACATTAACATAATAGGTGAAAAATTGGATTATCATTTTAATAAATGTAGAAAAGGATTTGATAACAATTAACATCCTTTCACAATAAAAACATTTAACAAACTAGAAATAGAAGGGAACTTTGTAATGAATGAAGATCAACTACAAAAATGTCGAACCAAGTGTCATACCTAATGGGGAAATATTGAAAGTTTTCTCCCTGATGTTGAAAACAAAGCAAGTATGCTTGCTATCACAACTTCTGTTCCAAATTGTACTGAGCACCATAGTTATAAGATCAGTAGAAGATAAAGGGGTTAACAAGGAAGCATAAAAGTTCATCATTCACAGACTACATGATTATATATGTAGGAAACACATAAGAATCCACAGATAAATTATTAGAATTTTTAAAATAAGTTTAACAAGGCTTCTAGATACAAGGTCCATATACAAAAATATTTCTTCCAGCCTTAGCCATAAGAAAATGAAATTTTCTGCACATTTTGTGTAAAATACATGACCTTTTCTGACTGGCTTCTTTTCATTTATCAAAATGTTTTCAAGGTTCAACCATGCCGTAGAATGTATCAGTACTTTAATACTTTTTATGGCCAAATAATATTCTATTGTTTGGATATACCA
Source organism: Dasypus novemcinctus (assembly GCF_030445035.2). Taxonomy (NCBI): domain Eukaryota; kingdom Metazoa; phylum Chordata; class Mammalia; order Cingulata; family Dasypodidae; genus Dasypus; species Dasypus novemcinctus. The sequence continues at coordinate 72,077,717 of NC_080676.1, forward strand.
CATTTTGTTTATTCATCAGTTGATGGAATTTAAGGTATTTCCATTTTTGGCTTTAATGAATACTGCTAATGTGAACATTCATGTACAAGTTTTTGTATGGATATGTTTCTGCTTCTTGATGTATCTGGGAGTGGGATTCCTAGGGCATATTTTACATATATATGTCTGTTTATGATAACTCTTTGTTTAACCTTTTGAGGAACTGACAGGCTCTTTTCCAAAGCGACTGCACTATTTTTCATTTCCACTAGCAATGTATGAGGGTTCCAGTTCTGCATTACCTTCACTAACACTTTCTGTCCTTTTGATTATACACATCCTAATGGATGTGAAGTGATATTTCATTGATTTGCATTTCCCTATTAGATAATGATGTTTCATATCCTTATTGGCTATTTGTATATCTTCATTTAAGAAATGCCTATTAAAATCTATATCCATTTTTATAGGCTGTTTTTGTTAATGCATATATGAGATCTATTTCTTCTAGAGTCAGTATAGGTAGTTTGAATGTTTCTAGGAATTTGTCTCTTTCATATATAGGTCATCTAATTTATTGACATAGTTATTCATAGTTTCCTCTGATTATTATTTTTAATTTTGTAGGGCAGTAATAATGTGTCCCTCAGCCCCTGCCTTTCATTTCTGATTTTTTAAATTTCTTTCTACCCTTTTTTTCTTTGTCAGTCTAGCTACAGTTTTGTTGATTGTATTGATCTTTTCAAAGAACCAACTTTTGGTTTCATTGCTTTATTTCCCTTCCTTATCTTTTTTATTTCCTCCCTTATGCTCACTTTGAGTTTAGTTTGCTCTTCTTTTTCTAAATCCTCCAGTTGTGATGTTAGGCCTCTGGTTTGAGATCTTTCTTCTTAATGTAAGCATTTAGAGCTATAAATTTTCCTCTTAGTACTGCCTTTGCCACATCCCTTGTTTTGTTGTGTTGTGTTTTTTCTCATTGTTCTCAAGAGATTTCCTAATTTCCCTTGTGATTTCTTCTTTGACCCATTGGTGGTTTACGAGTACACTGTTTAATTTCCACATATTTGTGGATTTTACGTTTCTCTCTCTGCCATTGATTTCTAGTTTCATTCCATTGTGGTCAAAGAAAATGCATTGTATTATTTCAGTACTTTTGAATTTATTGAGACTTGTTTTGTGACATAATATATAGTCTATCCTAGAGAATGATCCATGTGCTCTAGAGAATAATGTGTATTCTGCTGCTGTTCGTAAAGCATTGTGTAAATGTCTTAGGTTTCTCTGGTTTGGGGGCTCTGCTATTAGATTCACGTATATTTATAATTTTATGTCTTATATTGAATTGGCCCCTTTATCAGTATATAGTGACCATTTAGTCTGTGCCTCCATAACAGTTTTTAACTTAAAGTTGTTTTTATCTGATATTTTAGTATAGTTGCCCTAGCTCTCTCTTGTTTACTACATGCATGGTATAATTTATTCTGTCCTTTCACTTTCAACCTATTTATGTCTTTGAATTTGAATCTCTTATAAACAGCGTTGTTGTGTCAGGCTTTTTTAGCTTTTCTGCCAGTTTCTGCCTTTTGAATGTAAATGGGCATTTAATCCGTTTACATTTAAAGTAACTACTGATAATGCAGGAGTATTTTTTTTTTTGCCATTTTCTATTTTTTGTTTCTAAAATCTGATATCTTTTTTGACATTCAATTCTTCCATTAATGCCTGCTTCCATATTTATTTGGCTTTTTGTACTGTACCATTTTGAGACCCTTTCTCATTTCTTGCTGAGTGTATTTTTCATGTATTTTCATTGTGATTACCATGGTTTAAAATTTAACAACCTAAATACATAACAGTCATAATTAGATACCAACTTCACTTCACTGACATACACAAACTGTTCCTAGAACCCCTCCTCCTCCCACCTTTTTTATGTACTTGTTACAAATTATATCTTGTACATTGTATGTCTAAAACCATCAGTTTACATATTTTCATGCATTCGCATTTTAGCACCTGTATGAAGCAATAAGTGGAGTTACATAGCAAATAATACAGTATAATAATACTGACATTTATAATTACCCAAATGGTTACCTTTACTAAAAGTCTTTATTTCTTTATGCTGGTTTGTACCATGGTCTAGCGAACTGCTTTTTCTTGACTCAGCACTTGCCTTGCTACTGCAGTCTTTTAACTCTTTTCCGGAGTTTGGAGGAACATTCCGCTGCCAGTTTTTTGCTAATTGTGCAAAGATTTTATGGGAGAATGGCACCCTGGAGTGTCTTACGCCACCATCTTGGTCCACCAGAAGTCCTTTTTATCTTCATTTTTTTGAAAGTTCGTTTTACTAGATGTAAGAGTCTTGGTTGACTCTTGTTTTGTTTTTCCTTTCAACACTATGAATATGTCACCCCACTGCCATCTGGCCTCCATTGTTTCTGATGTGAAGTCAGCCATTAATCGTATCTGTTTTCCCTCCTATGTGATGAATTGTAGGGGGTTTTGTTGTTTTGTTTTCCTTGCTGCTTTCAAGATTTTCACCTTAGCTATCAGTATTTTTACCATGGTGTGTCTGGTGTGAATTTCTGTATTTATCCTACTTGGAATTTGTAAGTTTCTTCGATGAATAGATTAATGTTTTTCATCAGATATGGAGAGTTTTCAGCCATTATTTCTTCAAATGTTTTTTCTGCTCGTTTCTCTTCTCACCTTCTGATATTCCCATTATGCATATATTGTTTCACTTTCTCTTATGCTTTGTTCATTTTTCGTTAGATTATATCATTGGTATCGCTCTGTCTCAAAATGCATTGATTCTCTTTTGTCAGTTCAGATCTACTGTTGAGCTCCTCTAGTGAATTTCTCTCCAGTTGTTATACTTTTCAATCCAGAATTTACATTTCATTCTTTTTTATACTTTCTTTTCATTGATACCTGTTTGATGTGCCATTCTCATAATATTTTTCTTTGCTTCTTTGAACATGATTTGCTTTAGTTCTTCATACATATTTATAATAGCTGCTTCAAAGTCTTTGTTAAATCTGGTATCTGGGTCATCTCACAGACACTTTTTGTTGCCTGCTTTTTCTTTTCCTGTGAATGGGTCACACTTTCTTGTTTTCTTTGCATATAGTAAGATACTGATCCTGATTCTTCTCTCAACTTTTCCACACTTCTGCTTCTGGGGCTTATTCTTTTGTTTGCTTGTTTATTTGTTTAGTGATTTCATTGGATTATTTTAGTGCACTTGCCCTCCCACACCCAGTTGAAATCTCTAGATGTCACACCTCAGGGGATCCAGCCTTGGGGGCATGTGCACAGTTGCCCTGAGTCGACAATGGTTTTAGCAGGCTCTCTGGGTCTGTTGGTATCACTCTCAACTGTTAGGCTCCAGGAACTGCAGACTGATGGCTCTTTTGTTTTCAACAGTGTTCTTCAGCATAAATTGATTCAAAGTCTGATCCTGTTACATTTGGGCTGGTTTCTAGGCATAGTTTCCAGGGATAGTTTCTAAGTACTTTATGTATATTAATTTATTTATGCTTCTTAAAAGTCTATTAGGGTAAATGCTATTAATATCCCAAGTTCAGAGGTGAAGAAACTAATGCAATGAGAGGTTACTTAACTTGCCCAGAGTCCAATAGCTAATAAATAATTAAGTTAGGCTTTGAACCTAGGCTCTTGAATCCCTTCTGTTTACCACTGTAGTTTACTTGCTTTCAATTGAGAACTGTCTGCATAGCAGTATGCTCAATAAGATAGAGATGATCCTCTGTCTACACTAGATAAAAAAGTATGTAATATCTTGCTTATTTATTTTTATATTCTCCTTTAGCATATTTGTACCCTTTGCAAGGTATAGACAAGGTTACTGTCAAACAACTTCATTTTGCTTCTTCAGTCCTTTTCCTCCTATCTTCTCTCATAATAGTTCATATTTTCCCTAGAATATGGTAATTATATACAAAGTACCAGCTAGTTTATCTAGAAAGTGAGCACAACCTGAAGGGAAGATAAAAACTACCTAGCATTATTCGTCATTGGCAAAATCTAGGTCATATTCCAGAACTTAAGAAATCTGACTTAAGGACTTAAATAAGAAACTTTTACATGGATTTGGGTGCTCACATTGGTGCTTCAATGTTCTTTTTTATCCATAAAATATAGTAATGTCTTCCTTATCCTACCTCACTAGTTTATTTTAATTGTGAATCTTATTTAAATTTGTTATACACCTTCATTAAAGAAGAATTATTCATTTAGTATAGGAATATTACATACAGTATATGACCCATGGCCAAGGATATTATTGTTGTAAGTATTTTCTTAAATAATCTTTATGGAAAATTTCAAACATTTCCAAAAGCAGACATATTTAATTGCAACATATTTATCAATATAGGACCAGTCTTGTTTCATCTATACCTATTTACACCTCTACTCCAGATTATTTTGAAACAAAGACCAGACATTGTATCATCTCCATATATTTCAGTATATATTTGAAAAATAAGAATTCCTTATGAAAATATCACCATGGTAATTGTCACACTTAAAATAATTAGCAACAATTATTTGATAGCATCAGATAGTTCATATTTTCCTGGTTGTCTCATAAGTGTTTTTTTTTTTCAATTTGCTTGTTTGAATCAAGATCCAGTGAAGTCTGTTCATTGCTGATTGCATTCTCATGGTGTTTATGATGTTCCTTTGTCCCCTTTCTTTCCTAAAAATTTGTAGTTAGGTCTAGAAATTATATTTTAATATGAAACTGTCACCAAAATATCCAAACTGTCATAGATTCACAATGTTTAGATTTGGGGACTGCTTTGAACTAGTGCACAAATGTATTGAAACCCTTCTGTCATTCCACACAGCAGCGTTTTCAGTGACAGACTCTAGTTTTTAATATCATTCATATTCTTAAGAGAGCTCCAGTTTTTTGTATTTTTATGTTTTATTTTTTATTCTTTCAATCATCTTTAAAAAAAAAAAAGTATAATGTAGTAATTGCCAATTTATTTATTTATGTAGGGAAATGAATAAGCGTCTCACAGAAGAACAAGCCAGAAAGACATTTGAGAGAGCCATGAAACTGGAACAAGAGTTTACTGAACATTTCACAGGTTGGTATCATGTGTGATTGTGCCCTTTATGATAGAATTTTGCTTTGAAGCCACATGAACTGACACATTTAAATGATTTTAGACTATGCTCATATTTACAAATACTAATTTGTACTGTCATTGGGAATGAGAATAAAACCTTAAGGTCTTTGGTTTTGTTCTGTGGGAAATTGATCTAGACTAAGCAGTGGTGATAAGGAATCTTGGAATTGATTGTGTCTTAGGTTGTTGATTAGGACAGCATGTGCAGGAATAATTCATACTCAACCAGAGAAAAATAGATTCAGACCTGGCTTTTTTCCTATGATATTCTGACTTTTCTCTTATCCTTTATAATTTGATACATTTTTAAATATTGTTTAAAAAGTGGGGGAGGATTGTGGGAAAATTACAGAGTAGAAAGCTCTAGGATTCAGTCCACCCACCAGAACAGCTATTAAACAGGCAAGCACTGTCTGAAACTACTATTTCAAAACTCACAGTCCAGGAGAATGCTGTACAGCATCCAGGGAAGAGCAGAGCATGAGGCTGGTAAATGACCGTAAATACCAGTAAATTGCTCTCATCACATGGCAGTTATTGGCACCCATCCCCTACTCTCAACATCAGACCACAGTGGGATCCAGCCATGGAGTAGCTTGCTGATACCAAAAAGGGACATAAAAATCCACTTCCCCAAGATCTGGGGTGGGCACAGGCAAATCACTGATAACAGCCTTTGATGAGTGACTTAAGATCACTGATTCCCACCTCTGAGGGTGGTCATTGTTCCAACCTGCCCCAGGCTAAGGCAACAGAGAAGACTCAAAGACGATATGCTTCCTCAGAGCTGGGGAGGGCAGTAGAAGGGCTACATTTGCTGGGCAGGCCATGAAAACCAGAGCTTTAGGAAGTCATGGAGGAAGCTCCTAGCAAGCTTCCTGGCCCTTCCCTTATCCCCTCTCCAAGGCAGTTAGGAGATGGCCATTGTTCCCTTTTGTGAGTCCCTGGTCTTGTTCTTTTCTCTTTCTTGAGAAAGACTAACTTGGGAAACTCTTCACTAAAGTGCCCCCTCTCCCAGAATTTGCCCTCCAGGCAAAAGCAACTTGAGACAACAAAAGCCTTATAAGAAAGAATTGAGGTAGATGAACTTGAACTAAGGATCACCTCTTTAAGTCTGGAGTGGAACACTCAAGAGAGGGAGAAGGTCTGTCTCCTGGGAAGTAGAGGAGGCATTCAAATTCCAGTAAACAAGAGAAACCCTAAGCCACTAGCAAGCACAAGCCCAGGACAAGACATAGGCCCAGAAAAGTCAGGGAGGACCCTGCACTTTGTATTCAAAGTCTGTAGACAGACTTTCCTGATAGGAGGTTTGACATTCAAGAAAATTTCTGTTATATCACCAGTTGCTTACAAGCTCAAGAAACAGAGAACTCAGATTAAATCCTAGATTTAACCTTTTAAGATATTAAAATGTAGTGTCTGCAGCGAAAGAGTAAAAAACAAACAGGAAATGATGGCCCATCCAAGAGAATAAAAATCTAGAAAACATCACCAAAGATCCACAGAACATAACTGGACAAAGACTTTAGACAAATAATCTTCATTATGCTCAAGGAGAAGAAGGAAAATAAAGGATATCAGGAAAACAATGAATGAACAATACAAGAATCTCAATAATTTGAGATAGAAATTTTTTAAAGGAACCAAACAACTACTGGAGTTGAAGACCACAATAACTGTAATGAAAAATTCCCAGGAGGGTGTCAATAGCAGATTGGAGCTGGCAGAAGGAAGAATCAGCAAACTTGAAAACAATTGAAATAAATGAGGCGGAGGAGCAGAAAGAAAAAGAATTGTAAAAAGCAAAAAAACCTAAGCAACCTCTGTTACACCATCAGGCCTACCAATATATGCATTACAGGAATCCCAGGAGAAAAAAGAAAGAAAGGGACAAAAGGAAAATTCAAAGAAATAATGACAGAAAACTTCCCAAACTTAGCAAAAGACATGTATATGCACATCCAAGAAGCTAACACTAACCAGGATAAACTTGGAGAAAAATACACCTTATCCCATATTGATCCGAATTCAAAGAACAAGGAAAATTCTGAAAGTGCTGTAAGAAAATAATTGCCAACCTAGAATCTTAAATCTAGCAAGACTTTCTTTCGAAAATGAAGGAGAGATTAAGACATTCCCAGATAAGCAAAAGCTGAGGGAATTCCTCCCCATTAGAACTGCCCTACTAGCAATGCTAAAGGGTGTTCTTAAAACTGAAAGGAAAGGACACTAGATGTGGTTCAAAGCAAGCATAAAGAAAAAAACACCTCTGGTAAAGGTAACCATTTGGGTAATTGTAAGTGCCAATACTATATTGTATTGTAGTTTTTGGTATGTAACTTCACTTCTTACTTCCTACAGGTGCTAAAATGGAAATACATAAAAAGTAATGAATGATAAATCCATGGTTTGGGACATACACTGTACAAAGATATAATTAGTAACAAGAACCCAAAAAAGGTAGGGGGATAGAGGGCTATAGGAACAGTGTATATGTATGCTGTTAAAGTTGAGTTGGTAGCTAATTAAATATGATTGTTATATATTTAGAATGTTAAATTTTAACCCCACGGTAACCACAAGGAAAATATATCCAGGTAGAAATGATTAGAGATTGGTTATGTTACAATACAGAAAGTCAGATAAATATAAAAGCAGTCGTCATCAGAAGACTTGAGAGACAGAGAAAGTAAAAGACTTACAAAGACTTAAAAATAAAGTGGCAAAAGAAAGTCCTGCATTATCAGTAGCTACTTTAAATGTAAATGGAGTAACTGTCCATCAAAAGGCAGAGGTTAGCTGAATGGATAAAAAAGCATGACCCAATTATATACTGTCTGCAAGAGACTTACCTTAAAGTCAAAGAAATAAGTGGGTTGAAAGTGAAAAGATGGGGCAGCGGACTTGGCTCAGTGGTTAGGGCATCTGTCTACCACATGGGAGGCCCACGATTCAAACCCCGGGCCTCCTTGACCCGTGTGGAGCTGGCCCACACTCAGTGCTGATGCGCCCAAGGAGTGCCATGCCACGCAGGGGTGTCCCCCGCATAGGGGAGCCCCACGCGCAAGGAGTGCACCCCTTAAGGAGAGCCGCCCAGCGCAAAAGAAAGTGTAGCCTGCCCAGGAATGGTGCTGCACACAGGGAGAGCTGACACAACAAGATGACACAACAAAAAGACACACAGATTCCCCTGCTGCTGGCAACAACATAAGCGGACAAAAAAGACACAGCAAATAGACACAGAGAACAGACAACCGGGGCGGGGGTTGGGGGTGGGGGGAGCAAATAAATAAATCTTTAAAAAAAAGAAAAGAAAAGAAAGTGAAAAGATGGGGGAAAAATATTCCATGCTAGTAGTAACCAAAAGAGAACTGGGTAACTATACTAATATCAGATAAAATAGGTTTTAAGTCAAAATAGTTACTAGGGGAAAGGATGATAAGAGGTCATTTCAACAAGAAGGTGTAATAATTATAAATATATATGCACCTTACAGCAGAATCCCAAATTATATGAAGAAAAAATTGAGAGATTTGAATGGAGAAATTGACAGTTCTACATTAGTAGTAGGCAATATCAGTACACCACTTTCAATAATGAGTAGAGCATCTATATAGAAGAGCAATAAGGAAATAAAAGACTTGACTAAATTCTAAACCAGCAAGACCTAAGAGGCATATTCACCCAACAACAGAATACACATTCTTCTCAAGTGGACAAGAATCATTCTCCAGGATAGACCATATTTTAGGTCACAAAATAAGTCTTAATAAATTCAGAAACACTGAAATCATACTATTTATCTTCACCAGTCACAATGGAATGAAGCTAGAAATCAATAACAGAGGAAGACATGGAAAGTTCACAAATATATGGAAATTAAGCAATGAACTCTTGACAGTGGGTTAGGGGGAATCACAAGGGAAATTAGAAATATCTTTAGGCAAATGAAAATGAAAATACAACATACCAAAACTTAACTGTGTACAGCAAAGGTGGTCCTGAGAGGAAAGTGTATATTTCTAAGTGCTTACATTTAAAAAGAAGAAAGACTGTAAAAGACCCAACCTCAAAACTGGAAACTAGAAAAAGAAGAGCAAGCTAAACCCAAAGTGATCAGAAGGAGGGAAATAACAAAGATCAGAGTGGCAATAAATGAAATAGAGAGTAATGAAACAATAGAATCGATAAAATCAAAAGTTGCTTCTTTGAAAAGATCAACGTAATCAACAGACCTTTACCTAAAACTGATGAAGAAAAAGAGGATACAACTAAAATCAGAAATGAACAGGGGAATATTATCATCAACCCCACTGAATTAAAAAGAGCTATAAGAAAAAAAGAAGATACAAATAACAAAAATCAAAAGTGTGAAGGAGCACATTACTACCAATCCTGCTGAAATAAACTATACTATAAATGTATACTATGAACAACTGTATGCCAACAAATTAGTAACTTACATGAAATGGACAAATTCCTAGGAACATACAAACTACCTAAACTGACTCAATAAGAAATAGAAAATCTCAACAAGCCTATAGCTGGTAAAGAGATTGAATTAATAATCAAAAACCTTCTAACAAAAACCTGGGAACACATGGATTCACAGGGGAATTTTACCAGTGTCCAGGTGACAAACACAGTATGTGAAGGTGGTTCAATATAAGAAAATCAGTTAATGTAATATACCACATTAACAGAATGAAGGGGGAAAAACCTACATGGTCATCTCAGTTGAGACAGAAAAGGATTTGACAAAATTCAGCAATCCTTCCTGATAAACACTTAGAAAACTAGGAGTAGGATACTTACTCAACATGATACAAAGCATATACAAAAAACCCACAACTGACATCCTACTGAATGGTGAAAGACTGAAAGTTTTCCCTCAAAGATCAGGAACAGGGATGCCCAATGTCAACACTGTTATTCATCATTGTACTGGAAGTTCTTGTCAAACCAAATAGGCAAGAAAAAGAAATAAAAGGCATCCAAATTGGAAAAGAAGAAGTAAAACTTTCCCTATTTGCAGATGATATGATCCTATATACAGAAAATCCTGAAAACACCACAACAAAGGCACTAGAACTAATAAATGAATTCAACAAAGTGGCAGGGTACAAGAGCAATACCCAAAAAGCAATAGTGGTTTCTGTACACTAGCATTAAGCAATGAGAAGAAGACAGCAAGGAAAAAATTCCATTTGCAATAGCGCTAAAAAATATCTAAGGATAAGTCTTACCAAGGATGTATGGGACTTAAACACAGAAAACTACCAGACATTACTAAAAGAAATCAAAGACCTAAATAAGGGCAGTCCATGTTCATGAGTTGGAAAACTAAATATTGTTAAGATGCTGTTATTTCAACACAAAGCTATTTAGATATTCAATACAATTCCACTCAAACTTCCAAAAACCTTCCTTACAGAAATGGAAAAACCAGTCATCAGATTTATATGGAAGAGTAAGGAGGCCAAATAGCCAAAGCCATCTTGAAAAAGGAAGAGCAAATGTATAGGGTTCACACTTCCCAATCTTAAAACTTATTACAAAGCCACATTTATCAAATCAGCATGGTACTAGTACAAAGACAGACCATTGGAATCGATTGAGAGTTCAGAACTCAACCCTCACATTTATGGCCAGCTGTTTTGTTTTTTAAGTAAAGAGCCAGGGATTAAACCCAGGACCTTGTATGTGAGAAGCTGGTGCTCAACTACTGAGCCACATTGGCTCGCCTGACTTGTTTTTTTGTTTTGTTTATTTGGGGTTTTTTGTTGTTGTTGTTGTTGTTTAGGGGACCTCGGGAACTGAACCCGGGACCTCCCATGTGGGAAACAGGCATTCAACTACTTGAGCCACATTCACTCCCCGCCAGCTGATTTTTGACAGGAGGGCAAAGACCACCATTTGGATAAGAATAGTCTTTTCAACAAATGATACTGGAAAAACTGGATATCTCTTTGCAAAAGATTGAAGGTCGATCCCTACCTCACACCAAATATAGAAGCAACTCAAAATGGATTCAAGACTTAAATGTCAGGTAGTCAGAACTCTCAAACTCCTAGAAGAAAACATAGGGAAGCCTCTTTAATACCTTGCTTTAGGTAATGATTTCTTAGTCTTTACACCCAAAGCACAAGGAACAAAAGGAAAAAATAGATAAATGGGACCTTATCAAAACTTAAACTTTTGTGTCTCAAAGGACTTTATCATGAAAGTAAAATGACAGCCTATACAATTGGACAAAATGTTTGGAAACCACACATCCAATAAGGGTTTATCAACCAGAATATATAAAGAAATCCTTCAACTGAACGACAAAAAGGCAACCCAATTTAAAAATGGGCAGAAGACCTGAATAAATGTTTCTCCATAGAAGATACATAAATAGCCAAAAGCACTTGAAAAGTTGCTCAACTTCATTAGACATCAGGGAAATGCAAATCCAAACCACAATGACATGGGAATATATAACACAATGAACCCTGAAGTGGATGTTGGGCTGTGGTTAACAGTACAAATATAAGAATATTCTTTCATGAACCGTAACAAATATACAATACTAATACATGGTGTTAATAATAAACGGCTTATGGGGAAAATACACCTAATGTAAGATACGGACTATAGTTGGTAGTAATATTTGGATGTTCTTTTGTCAATTATAACAAATGTTCCACAGCATTGTAAGGTATGGGTGGTGAAGAGGTGTATTAGGAAACCTACATGTTACAAATTATTGCTTTGTAAACTTACAGCTTCTCAATTTAAAAAAAAATTTTTTTTTAACTATAGTAAACAAAAACCCACAATGAGATACCATTTCACACCCACCAGAATGGCTACTATTTAAAAAATGGAAAATTACAAGTGTTGGAGAGGATGTGGAGAAATAGGAACACTTAGGCATTGCTGGTGGTAATTTCAATTGGTTAACTACTGTAGAAGACATTTTGGTAGTTTCTCAGAAAATTGAAAATGGAATTTACTATATGACCCAGCCATCTCACTTCTAGATATATACCCAAAAGAATAAAGTAAAATGAAAAGTATATAGTAATTCCCAAATTGTCTTCTCGTTCATTTTACCCTTTAAATTTGTCCTTAGATATCCTTAGACAGGATTTTGTTGTTGATGTTGTTTGAAATGATGATCAACATATATTTGGTGGGGAAGCGGACTTGGCCCAGTGGTTAGGGCATCTGTCTACCACATGGGAGGTCCGCAGTTCAAACCCCGGGCCTCCATGACCCATGTGGAGCTGGCCCACGCACAGCGCTGATGCACACAATGAGTGCCGTGCCACGCAGGGGTGTCCCCCGTGTAAAGGAGCCCCACGCGCAAGGAGTGCACCCTGTAAGGAGAGCCGCCCAGCGTGAAAGAAAGTACAGCCTGCCCAGGAGTGGCGCCACACACACAGAGAGCTGACGCAACAAAAAGAAACACAGATTCCCGTGCCGCTGACAACAACAGAAGCGGTCAAGGTGAAGCAGCAAATAGACACAGAGAACAGACAAACAGGGCGCGGGGGGGAGGGGGTTATAAATAAATAAATCTTTAAAAAAACAAACATATATTTGTTGTTCACACTGAGCACCATATGTCATAGTTTTAAGTCCTATGCCTTTTTTCCCTTCTTGTTTTTAAATAATTTCATACTTACAGAAAAGTTACAAAAATAGTACATAGAATTCTGATATGCTCTTCACTAAGACTTCCCAAATATTAACATTTTACATTTATAATTTTTTCTGAAATATCTTAGAGTAAGTTGCTCCTTTACTTCTATACTTTGCCTCTAAATATTTCAGTGTTTATTTCTTTAAAAACAAGGACATTCTTTTACATAGTCACAGTACAATTACCGAAATCAGAAAAGTTAACATTAACCCCACTACAAATAAGTCTACTTTAATCTGGAACAGTTCCTCAGTCTTTCCTTCTTATTCATGACTTTGACTTAGGTTTAAAAAGTCAGTTGTTTTGAAGAATGTCTCAATTTGGATTTGTCTGGTGATATTTCCTCATGATTAGATTTAGATGAAGCCTTTTTGGCAGCAGTACCAAAGAAGTGCTGTTGTATCCATGTCCTTGTTTTCAAGAAGATCCGTGATATCAGTTTGTATCATTTCTGGTTCTTTGATCACTTGGTTAAACTGTCTGCAGTCTCTTCTGGCAAGGAGAATCCTCTTTTACTAACCATTCCATAAATGAATTTACAAACTAAGTAAAATGTATGTTTTGTAGGCCAATTCCTGAGTAACTCTTTACCTCGAAGATAAGTCATTCAATGCACTTGTCAGCCTAAACTATGAAATACTGTGGGATTCTATTCTATTGGAGTGCATCAGGATACCAAACGGGTGAACTAAGAATTTGTAAAATGAACTGTGTTTGGGGAATTGAGGTGTTTCTATATTTAGACCAAAATGTGCACTCTCACAGAGCTGGTATCATTGAGTTTGTTAATTACAATTTTGGTTGCTCAGGCATTCTTAGCTATAAGTATTATAAGCCCTCCTTACATACACATCATACACTCTCCTGATTATGCATGCATAATCACAGTTCCCAAATAGTTTTCTTAGAAGTCTCTATTTGATATTCTATGTCAAGATTTTGAAACCATGGAAATCTACATCTACAATGCTTTTCAAAAATTACTGGCCTTTTTTTTAGTTTCATGGAGGACTTATCTGACTTAAAATTTTGAATTCTTTCATTTATATCGTTTATATGTAAACATTTTCTTATTTTCTTTAAAAGTTATTCATATTTAGTGCTATCTGGACTTTTTTTATTTTTCACTTTATTTATCCTCACTTCCTTACAGACCTCTGGGGCTGCAGCTATCCACAAAGAATAACTTGTTAGGAAGTGTTACCATTTTATTATTCTTACCTTATTTCAGGCAACAAATAAATCACTTAACATTGACTTTAATAGTTTTGAGCCACTAAAAAGCCAGATTGTGTACCTCAGTTCACCTATACTGCAGTACCTGAGAGTTGCTAGCATACTGAAAAAATTAGTATCAAATAATCCTTAATGAATTGTTTTCTTCTAAAACCCTACCCCAAATAATAAATAAAACAAAAAGGTAGCCATACTCGTTCATTTTAGTACTGTACCTATTTTCCTTCTTTAAAAAAATTCATTTATGGAAGAATCAGGAAAGTTATGGAAATGAATTTTTTTAAATATAACATACATACTCAGATAAAACTAAGTGATACAAAAAACAAAGTAAAAATCACCATTTGTTTAGGAAAATTAATGAGCAGTTTTTACTAAGCAAATAATATGTAAATACATAAATGGTGACTCGCTCTGGGTGACTTATTATTTCTAAGATTTAACTTCTATTTCACTGATAATTGTAATGGCAAAGATAGGCAATTGATTGAGTTTTCTGATTTTGTTTCTGTCATTACAGCTATTGTGCAAGGAGATACGCTGGAAGACATTTACAACCAAGTAAAGCAAATTATAGAAGAACAGTCTGGTCCTTACATTTGGGTTCCAGCAAAAGAAAAGTTATGAAGATTGATGATTCTGTTTCTTTTTTCCACAATCGCATTTCCTTTATTTTACATTTATTTGCCCTTTCCTTCTGGAGTCTGACTTCAATACTTCTTCCATACTGAATCATATCGCACTCATCATGGTCTACAGCTACACTTATTTTACATCTACTGTCTCCTTCAAGTTGCATCATCTGTATTTCATGTCACTAGTGGTTTGTGGCCATTTTTCAAAAATGAAAATGGAATGGCCTGACCAGCTATTAAGGGTTTGGGGAGATGAGGAGATTGTGGTAAAATTCCTTAATGTTTAAGGGAAAGTAACTTTAAAAGGTTTTCAGGAAAGCTTTATATACATTCTTTTCAAATTTCAATATAAATGAAAGAAAAGTCTTAATCAGTGATTTAGTAAACTGAGCAACTATGCACGTTTAATAATAGCATGGTTTGGCCAATGTGTTAGCTTAAGTCCATTTCTGAATTGACTTCTGTTATCAAAGCAAATAATTCATTATAGACAAATAAAGGAAAATATATGTTCTTTAATTTCAAAATTAATGTCTGAATTAACTTTCATAATTTCACAGGGATATTCATTTTTCATAAGCATTCTTAAGGTCTTTTATTGTTTGAGGCTTTTTTCCCCAATACATTCACTAGGAATAACTATGTTCAAATATTTTTAATCTACTTGTGCAACACTATTTATAGTTTACAAAAGTTTATAGATAATAACCACATTTTCTGAATTAAGGCCATGTTTAGGTGCTAGGGGAGCTCACCTCTTACATGTAAGGTGAGAAATTTCATAGTCATAAATACAGACAAAACAGACATCACAGTGGTGATGTCATAATCATGGCGTGGAAAAGGAGTCCAATTCATAGTCTAAAACTTTAAATGTATTCTTAGGGGTCAGATTTTAATGAATATTTTACCCATAATAACTGCCTATTTTGTTATAAAATATATATATATAAATATATATAAAACTTTCTTTAAACTCTGTAACTATGGGAATTATTTTCTTTACATAGTTGCGCACACACACATATATATATATTTAAAATATATTTTTTTCTTTTGCCACCTACTCCTAACTTTTTGTTTAGTTTTTAAATTAAATATTAATTGATTAGGTTTTATCTTCCTTAATCACGTGAACTGAAAAGCAGGGATATGGTGGTTGGGGGGAGAAACCTTTGGGGAAAATTAGATAACAAGTAAAAGTATGGACGTGTTCTCCTCTTTTCTATAAAAATTTTCAAATGGTTCCTGTTTTGTTGTTGTGTTGTTGTTTTGTTTTTGGGTTTGGTTTTGGTCTTCTGCCTTTCTTTCCAGCTCACCTCCTCTCATTAATAGGAAAACAGGCAAAAAAGCCATTTATGTGTGTGTTTTCCCCTTCAGCCAAACACCATTCATCTCACATAGATGATGCTCTGCACAGATCTTGATGCTGAGCAGTTACAAAAAATTTTAGTGAAAGGTAGAAATGACTTCAGAAATCAATTTGTCTGTTCCTTATCTTAATAATATTGTTTAGCTTCCCATTGCTTTTTTTAAAATTTTTATTGAAGTATATCATTCATACATGATACCCATTGCTTTTTGAAGTTGTTTATTAAATATGTGTTTTTGACAGCCTCCTCAAATCATTTATTTCTTAAACAAATGAGCACTGGTTTGTAAAGAATTATCAACATTATCCATTCCATTTATGAGAAAGAGGAGAACAGCTAATAAACTTTACGGTAAAATCCATTATGTTGAATGTGTCTTGAATTGTGAAAGAAAAAAATTTTACCAACTAATACTTCTTGGCACAGTTTGCGACATCATGTAATTTGTAAACTGAATTCACGAGCCATTAAGCAACCTAATCAAATTTCTTCTGTGGGTTTTGGAATTGACTATGTTAAAACTTTGGAGTCTATAATGTTGCTGTTAAACTAAATAGAGTAGTTTGTTACCAAACATAAACATAGTTAAAAAAAAAAAAAAATTGCAGAATGATCGCAAGAGCCCCGAAAGTCATTTTACAGAATGACCCAGCATAAGCCGTTTTGAAATATTTACCAAACAGTCCCTTATACAATATCAAGAGGTTATAAAATGATGCTGTTTGTGTTAAAAATATCACATTGCTGTCAGGATAGCCTTAAGTGATTTTTATAAGAAATAAGTATTATGCAACTTTCTAGATTGTATAGGATTAATAATAAAATTACTAATTGTGGAGTACTATTTAGCAGCTATGTTAAGTATGTATCACTATTTGACAGAAGAAAGCATTAAGTTTTACTAGTCCCACTGTAAACCTTAAGTAAAATCACTTGCCCAAGATGACTGTAGTAACTGGCAGTGCTTAGGATTCATATCCAAAATCTCTTCCCTAGGTACATGTTCTTTCCAACATACCCTGATGCCTCATTTTATCTCCCCTTTACAAATAAGGAAAGAGACTTAGATGCAGATCTTTGCCCAGAGTCACACAAATAATAAGGACAGACACACAGAACAAATCATTTCCACCACAGCTCAAAAGGCCATTTCTGGAAAACAAGTCAGCCTAGCACTATCACAGTTACATACAGGGAACCTCTTTAGAACCAAAATTGGAACAGTTATTCATTAGGAAAAATGTCAACTATTGTAATTCAGAGGAAATAATAGTATTTCAAATGTTTTGTGCAATATCCCCTTTTTTCTTTTTTTAAGATTTCCCTTCCCCCTCCCCCACCCGTTGTCTGCTCTCTGTGTTCATACACTGTGTGCATACTCTTGCATTGTCAGGTGGCACCAGGAAACTGCGTCTCTTTTTGTAGCACCATCTTGCTGCATCAGCTCTCCATGTGTGCTGTGCTACTCCTGGGTGGGCTGCACTTTTTTCACACGGGGTTGTTCTTGCACGTGGGGCTCCCCTACATGGAGGTGCCCCTGTGTGGCACAGCACTATGCATGGGTCAGGAGGCTCTGGGTACCAAACCCTGGGCCTCCTATATGGTAGGCCAATGCTCTATCAGTTGAACCACATCCACGTCCCCTTATTTTTTAATATGCCTCAATATCTTTAAGTTGGCAAAAACAAAAATGCCTCTTAAATGTGACTACTCATTTCTGTTTTCCAATAAACCATGGACACAAGCTCGCAAAACTTTCCATTAGAATACACTCTGGTTAGCAAGTATCTGCCAAACTGCTACATACTATTTAAACTCCAAAGGTGACAATTTGGAGGCTTATTTAATAATGAAGAAAATTTTCTAAAGGACTAGAGCAAATTGTTACCTTCCAAGATATTCTGGCCTTAAATACTCTTAATTTACAGGTAGTGATATGGAAGTCCAAAGAAATCTGTGTCTTAACCAAGATTACACTGCAAGTCAAGATCAAAGCCAGGGTAGAACTTTTAACTCCTGACCTGGAACAGTGGTTTTTCTACTATAGCAGTTCCTTTTCTCCTACTGTGAACTGAATTTAGTAGTTTAGTCAACCCCTAAAGTTTGAGTTAATGATTAAAAGAGAAAATACCAGTGAACTAGTATTAATGCATTTGCACTTTGAAAGGTAAGGATAAAATATGAAAGTCACTTTTCTGGCCCACATTTAAGTTATCTGGTATTTTGATCCAATGTTTAAAATGCCATTCATCCCCCTCCGAAGTTGCATAGTGTAGTTCTCACTGGCATTGGCAGCAGTGTACTTTGGAAAACGTAGGCTGTGGATTCAGGCATGTTTGGATTTGAATGCCACCTGTCACTGTTAACTGATTATGTAACTAACCTTGAGGAAGTCACTTCACCCCTCTTGCTGTTTACTTTTCTGTGAAATAGGGTTATTTTGAGCACCAATAAGATTACAAATAAAGGGGACTAGCACAAACTATATTCTGAAAGTTATTCCCTGATTCTTTGAAATCAGAAGCCTAGAATTAAGTTCTAGCCCCCTTATGTAGGTTAACTTGAGCCTTAATTTTGCCGTATTTTAAATGGGATTAGAATAACTGCCTTGCAGGTTTGTTACAAGGGCTTAAAAGTATTTCGTGAAAAATACATATCACAGTATCTGACCTAGTCTTCCCCTTACTCTGGAGTATGTTTATGGTTGGTAGCAGAACACTAAGAGAAGAATCATCACCCACCATTCTTCATCACGATTAGAGAAAATTTCTTAGTTTAGTGACTCTAATAGACTCTTAGTTTAAAATTATTTACATTTCACTTCCTATAATCATGCTTTCTCATCTCTCCTTCTAAGGAGCCTCATTTTGCAGAGATGTGATTTGTGACCTGCCCTTATCCAACCTTAACCATGAAACTGGAAGACATCTCCAAGGTTTTATAAGCCATTATGTCTGTACAGTCCCAGACCCAACAATCCCTAGCAGTTCAACAGAATATTAATTGCTGAGAGTTTAGAAAGAGGCTTGAGACAGAGTGGAAAAAATTACTTAAACTGTCCAGATAAAATACATTTTCATTCATTCAATGCTGATGAAGAATAAAAGTCACTAACTCATTGACTACTTTTTCATTTACTTTCTGCTCACCACCAGCTCTTTATCCTCCCCACTCCCAAATACAGCTACCTGAGATTTGATAATAAATCCTGACCTGCCAAACAACATTGTGAACAGAATTGGTGATCTGGTAACTTGGCGTTCCTATTTGAGACTTTTGGGAACAGTCCAAACCTAACCAAGGAGTTTCACACTGAGGATTTTTCTAGTGGTCTCTATTATCTATAGTAATGGTAAATAGATAAAGAATCAGAGAAAGGAGACTAGAAAAGAGTGAAGGCTAGAATTCCATCCCACTATTTTTTTCTTAAAAATTTTTTATTGAAGTATTGCATACAGAAATGTGCATGTGTGTGTACATACACCCCAATGAATTTTTACAAACCAGTGTCACCCATGTATCCCGCATGTAGCTCAGCAAATACAACATGACTGCGCCCTAGGAATCCCTGCCAGCTCCTTCCAGCACTACACCACCCCTAAGGGAAACCACTATCTTTTATGATGATGATGATGATGATGTATTCACATAAAATTTCCTATTTTAACCACTTTGAAGTATACAATTCAGTATTGTTTATTACATTCACAATGCTACCATCACCTTCCATTACCAAAATTTTCCCATCACCCCAAACAGAAACTCTATACCAATTAAGCATTAACTCCCCATTCCCCACTCCACCCCTGCCCCTAGTAACCTATAGTCTAATTTCTGCATATGATTTTGCACATTTTAATTGTTTCATAAACATGAGGTCATACAATATTTGTCTTTTTGTGTCTGTCTTATTTTACTCGTGTTTTCAAGGTTCATCACGTTGTAGCATGTATCAGAACTTCAATCCTTTTTACAGCTGAATAATATTCTGTTGGATGTATATACCACATTTTCTTTATCCATTCATCCATTGATGGACGTTAGTGGGTTGCTTCTATCTTTTGGCAATTGTGAATAATGCTGCTATGAACATTGGTTTGCAAGTATTTGTTCAAGTCCTTGCTTTCAGTACTTTGGGGTATATACCAGAAGTGGGATTGCAAATCATATGGTAATTCTATTTTTAACTTTCCAAGAAACCTCTAAACTGTTAATCACCATGCTGCACCCTTTTCCATTCTCTCCAGCAATGCATGAGTGTTTCTGTTTCCTCACATCCTCACCAACACCTGTTATTTTCTGTTTTTTTAAGGCTAGCCATTCAAATAGATGTGGAGTGGTAGCTCATTTTGATTTGCATTTTCCTAATGACTAAGGATGTTGAGCATCTGTTCATGTGGTGTTTTGTTTGTTTGGCCATTTGTTATCTTCTTTGGAGGAGTGTCTTAAGTCCTTTGCCCATTTTTTAATTTGGGGCTTTTTTTTTTTTTTTTTGCCTTTTTGTTGCTGAATTGGAGTATTTTATATATTCCAGTTATTAAATCTTTATCAGATATATGGTTTCCAAATATTTTCTCCCATTCTGTAATTGTTTTTTCACTTTCTTGATAAATGTCCTTTGATGCACAGAAGTTTTTTATATTGATGAAGTCCAATTTATCTATTTTTTCTTTTGTTATCCATGCTTTTGGTGTAAAGTCTAGAATTCATTGCCTAATACAAAGTCCTGAAGATATTTTTGTGTGTCTTCTAGAAGATTCATAGTTTCACTTTTTATATTTAAGTCTCTGATCACTTTTAAATTAATTTTTATATTAATTAATGAAGGTCCACCTTCATTATACTCCATGTGTATTTCCAGTTTTCCCAGCACCATTTGTTGAAAAGTCTGTTCTTTCCCCATTGAGTGGTCTTGGCACACTTGTCAAAATTCAAGTGGCCGTAGACATAAAAGTATCCTAATTTTCTGATTCTTATTTTTAATTTACATACATTAAAATTCACTCTTCATGGTGTTCAATTCTATGAGTTTTTGATACATACGTAGAGTCATGTAACTACAACCGTAGTCAAGAACACTGAACTATTATATCCCAAAAAATTCCCTCGTGCTGCTTATGGTCAATGTCTCCTCTCACCCCCAGCCTCTGACAACTACTAATCTACTCTCAGTGCCTACAGTTTTGCCTTTTCCAGAATGTATATAAATGGAATCATAATATATAGCATTTTGGATGTGGCTGCTTTCACTTAACAAAATGCATCTGAAATTTATCCATGTTGCTGCATGTACAAGTAGTTTGTCCCTTTTCATTGCTGAGTAATATTCTGTTTTATGGACGTTACAGTTCATCCACTCACTGGCTGAAGGCCATTTGGGTTGTTTCCTGTTTTTCCTACTATATATTTATACTTCTTTTCCACCCTCGACCTGCAGGGACAAGGAACAACAGCCTTTTGGAAATCAAAAAATGAATTTCTGATGCTGAAAGTCATGACAGGCCTGCCCCCACCCTGATCCACACATATTCTGGTGGTTGCATGGCAGCCTATCACCTAAAATAAACTTTAAATGCAGAAAAATAGATCTCAAGAGTCTGTTTACAGAAAAAAGAAAAAAAATGTGCCTGAAGTAGGAAACTTCAAGAATGAGCAATTTTGAATTTTTAGAATTTCAAACCCTCAGGAATAAGATTAAGATGATCCAATAGCTGGATGTGCCAGTGACTAGTGCCAGGTTCTCATTACTGTTTTCTTAAGGGAAATAAATTTTGTCTATTTAGGGCAATGGTAAATGAGAAGAAAATAGTTCTGAGCAACACACTGAAAATAAGTCATTTGTTAAAGGCAGGATTGTCTAGTAGCCTTCTTACAATTTAAGAAACACTCCAAGAAGACAATGCCTTGATCTTTTAAGAAAATCTGGTTTGTTGAACTCCAGGAAGATGACTATAGTTTGCTTTTCAAAATTATTTACTACCAATTTTCTTTAGGTGGTAACATCTGGGCATATGAAATATGGCTAACATTGTTTTATTAACAGAAATCTAATTGTAGTTCAGTGTACTTAAGGAACTCTTGAATCAGAGCTGGTTGGCATGACAAAATTCTTATTTCTTGTAAATATAAATCAGTTTATAAAGATGAAATTAGATTAGTGAGTGGTTATGTAGGGCTGGGAAAGGAAAGCTAAGGGGTGTGGGTCTTTCTTTTTCAAGTAATGAAATTGTTCTAAAATTTTTGAGATGAATGTACAACATTGTGATTATACTAAAAGCCATTGGTCACACACTTTGGATAGAACATATGGTATGTGAATATAACCCAATAAAACTGCTTAATAACTAAATAATTGTGCAATAGCCAGAAATAGCAGGGGAAGCAGAGAGAGACTGAGAGGTAAGGAATTTTGTGTGTTTGTCTGTTTTTTGCTTTTTATTATTTTTATTATTGATATAGGGAAAATGCTCTAATAATGATTGAAGTGATGAATGCACAACTATGTGATTATACCAAATACCATTGATTGTACATTTTGGATGAATTGTATGCTTTATTAATATGTATCAATAAAATTGTTTAAAAAATTATTTCTACTAATCAACTTAATAAGCAATTTCATTTGGGCAGTTTTAAACTACAGTTGAAGGATGCTATGTAGAACTTAAGATATAATGAATTTTCTGATGGGAGAAAATAAGAATTAGAATAAGTGATGTAATCTTTCTTCTTTAGAATATCTGTAATTAGGTTCATTTACCTCACAGATGGAATGGCTAAAGACAGGATGAAGTGTATGAAATTCCCATATGTTCCACGCTATGAATCCCTACCAAAAAGAAAAAAGTTTTCTAAGTCTTGTGAAAGTCATTTGATCAAAAATATCTACTTTCCTAGTGATATTTAAGACTAAAAAAAGACATCTCTTGAAGACAGATCCCTTTCCTTCTCTGACAGTTCAGTGCTTAATTCAGTTATAGTTTATCAGACATTCCTCACTTACACTTGCTAGGGAAAAAAGCTTTCCTAGCCTTTTAACTATTTTTCTACCTTATAACTAAGAAGGATTGTATTTAACAGAATATTCTCTAAGTCATCCAAACTTAAACTTAGTGCTTCTTGACATTTTTCCCCCCAACATCTAATCAGTCACCAAAAACTATTCATTCTTCTTAATGTCATATAATTTCTTGCTATCATTTCCACTCCCATCTTTCTTATCCAGGTCCTCCCATAGCCTGGATAATCACAGTAAGCCCTTAAATCATCTCCCATTCTCTAATCTGCTCCCCTACATTCAGTGCAACTTGGATAGTACTTCTCCTCCCAATGAACTTCATGGGTCCTAAGCCCAAACTAATTAACTCAGCTTTAAAGAATAGTTGCTGGAATATAGTATGTTGTCAGTAACTCATCTGCCACCACCTCCCTTCCCAGCCATAGCACTTATTCACATACCCTCTGCATGCTCTTGTGTCTGGTTCCCCATGCAAGTTTCTGCTTTGCTCCCTTGTTATCACCACCCCCAACTGTTGATCCTCCCTACTCAAGTCTCCTTATCAAAGTCCTACCTTCCTTGAAGGCCCACCCTAAATTTCTCCTCCTCCTCCAGAAGCCTTCCCAATTATAGCCCTTGATGCTTTCCGTGTCCTCTGAATTCCTACAATACTTATTGGGTATCCACGTAATGCTAAGCATGCGTCCCTTGTGGAGCCATCATCTTCTTAGGTGTATGCTTTGTCTCAGATTAAGTTGCATTTTCCTTGCATTCTTCTGACCCCATGTAGCACCATGGCAGGTGATCAGAGCACACCTTCTGTGAGTTCCTTTCTCAGCTCTTCAACGTCTCCCGAACCTGAGGACCTCTGTTTTACTCTTTAGCATGGTAAAGTCTTCACCGCTGTGGTTTTGATAGGCTAAAAACAGCCTTGTGTAAGTGTTGGCAGTGACTTCATTTGCAAATTGGTGGTGGAGGGGATGGAGTGGGTGGAATGGGGAGATGGATAAAATATGTCTGACTATAAATCTCAGAATCAGCCAATTTTGAAAATTATAGTCTGTCTTTCTTTTCTGGTTCCTGGTACAATAAACACCTCAACCTACCCCACCCTCCACCCCCCAGAAAAAATACCCTTTCTGATTTTTTTGGTATCTTATCTTCCTTATGCGCTGAAGTATAAATAATTTCTCTCAGTCTTATTGACAGAGCCCAGATACAGTATTTTTTTTTAAGATTTATTTTTTATTTATTTATCTCCCCTCCCCCCCACCAGTTGTCAGCTTTCTGTGTCCATCCTCTGTGTGTTCTGTGTCCCCTTGTATTCTTGTCAGCAGCACCAGGAATCTGTGTCTCTTTCTGTTGGGTCATCTTGCTGCGTCTGCTCTCCATGTGTGCAGTGCCACTCCTGGGCAGGCTGCACTTTTGTTGCATGGGACGGCTCTCCTTACGGAGCGCACTCCTTGCTCGTGGGGCTTCACTACATGGGGGATGCCCCTGTGTGGCTCGGGACTCCTTGCACACATCAGCACTGCACGTGGGCCAGCTCACCACACAGGTCAGAAGGCCCCAGGTTTGAACCCTGGACCTCCCATATGGTAGGCAGACGCCCTATCCATTGGGCCAAATCCACTTCCCCAGATATAGTATTCTTGATTTTACTTCTTTTGTTTACCTCCTTTTGTACTTGTTTCTATTCAGATTAAATTTTATATTCAAAGAAATTTTGGGAGATTAGGATTATAACTCCAAAATCCTTTATACACACACACACACACACACACACACACACATATATATTTAGGAGGTTCTGATGATTGAACCCAGGACCTCGTACATGGGAAGCAGGCACTCAACCACTTCAGCTACACCCACTCCTGTATACACCATATTTTAATGTCTAGACTGCAAGGAAATTTTTCAGCAAAAGAAACTTTTGTGGTTTGATAATTAAGATAAGCAACTGAGCTCAGAGATGAGGGACTTGCATTTGAATGCAGCCTTGGCTCAGTTTGGGCCTTTTTCTTTCCTCTTCTTCCCCATCTCTGAGAAAGAAGCATTGTCTCTTCTCCTGTCAAGACTACCCACTCTTCTTGTCCTCCTGATCTTATTTTTCACATCTTCTCTACTTACCCCCTTTTCCTGTATCTTCAGTCTCCTTCTTCCAGGGGCTACTTGTACTCTGACTATATGATCAAATCTCTCCTATAAAACCTTTCCCTTCACCCTGAATTCCCCTCAAACAACCCCTCACTTCATCCATTCTTAGCCAAATATCTTGAAGGAGGCACTCTGTTCACTTTTCCATTCATTTATAATAAATAATGCCTTAATTACTTATTGAACACCTACTATATTCCAGACATAAGGCACTGGGAATAGTGGAAGCCAAGGCATCAGCCCTGCCCTCATGAAGTTCACCCAAGAGCAGCGCGGCCAAACCTCTACCCTGGCCTTGCCACTGAAACTGCTCAGACCAAGGTCTCTGGGACCTCCTATTCCCCAATTCCAGTGGCTCTTCTTAAGCCTTTCCCTTTCAATGGCATCAGATACTATCAATAATAGTTAACGTCACAAAACATAATAATTCACACTTAGAAATCATTTGCCACATCCGAGGCCCTGCATTGAGTGCAGAGAAAAAAAAGCACAGAATCTGCCTTTGGAAAGCTGAGACGAAGAATATGATGCAACCCAAGTGGACAGGGCCTTCCCTGTGGCCAGCTTCATTGGAAAAATACTTCATAAAATGCAAAAAGTTTATTATTTACAAAAGATACTCGATATTTTTACCATTGTTCTCAATACACTGATTAAACATAACAAAGAAGTGTGAATAATGTCAGGAATAAGGGCCTGACATGCTTTGGTAAACTTGTTGCTAAGAGTGTTCACCATTCCTGTTTTTGTCTGCACAGACCAGCCCTTCCATGTGTCCCCAGGATTAAAAACTGGACTTGCTCTTCGTTGGTCAAAGATATTGTACCCCATAAAAATTATGGCTTTTGACATGTGAAAGTACGGATTTTTCCTATTCTGGACTAAAAGGACAGCTGCTATAGAGGAGTTGTTCCTCCATATTTTGCTGGCTCATCAGCCCCCTCCTGCCAATATAGGTTCTCAGCCCCTGTCAAAGTACCTCTCTTTTCTCTGAGTCCCCAGAAGCTGTCTTTAGTGTGTTCCATCTCAGGACATCTGCTACTAGTCTCTGGTTCCATGACAAGCAAGGTGGTTCCATGTTGTGTCTTTGGCAGAGTGGAAGAGAAGAGCATTTTGTGTTTCAGGTTATGGGATGGAGTCAGAGTCAGGATGTCCCAAAGCAGTGTTGCTGAAGCCCCAACATTTTGCAGAAGGGTTAGTGAAGCTAGTTCTTTCCTTTCTTACGCCGACAGCCAGGGTTCAGGCACTGCGACCAAACTATTCTCAGAGCTTTTGCTCCTGTATTTCCCACCAAAGCTTCCTGGTTAAATTACTAGTTTATTACTCCCTCATTACATCTCACCCACTCCTCTGACATAACCAGGTATATCTGCACCCCAGATATGGCAGGATCCAGGCTCATGCTAAGACAGAGGTCCCCATTAATAGTTCCCACACACAGCTATGCCCATGCTGGGGCCAAACAAATGGGAGCCCACAGGAAGCACTATTGCTCATGAGCCACAGTTGAGGAATGGCCCCAGAATGTACGGGGAAGGGCCTCGCTGTGAAGGAGGTCGCCTGTTCTGACACCCCCTATCAGGGGCCTGGAGTTTTACCAAAGGAACAACTTAGTCAATGAACATAGATCTTGCCAATAACCTGATTGCTCCTGGAATCTTCCAAAATGAGCCTTTTCATCCTCTTGGTCAGGAGGACACTTATTTATTCCATCTTCCTAGGATAGGTGGTCCTGCCAGACCCCTCTGGCAAGGCTGCCTGCTGGTCCATATGACAGCTTTGTGCAAACTAGAAAGACATGCCCCCCTTTTGACAGAATCAGCTGGAGATGCAGAAACACTTCCACCACGCACACCTCCTCAGATTCTCCCTGCCCAGCAGTTCCCCAGAGCAGACATCTCTTGGGGAATGAGGAGCAGAGTCAGAGCTATAATGACATACATTTACATACGTAAAAAACTGAAACCCAAAGAAGAGAAGTAATTTACCCAAGGCCACACAACATGCCCAGGTCTCCTGGAGACCCGCTCATATGCCCTCCACTGATCGCGCCCGTGTGTGACAAGCAGCAGCTTCGTGGCCTAACTGGAGGAGCCAGGGCTTCCTTCCCCAGGGAGAAGAGCAGGCTCAGGTGCTGACAAACAGCCCAGAGACCCAGTCTCTCCCATTCTGTTCTTTTTACATGTCGCCTCTCCACTTGGCATAGAAAGAGTATCTCATTTCTGGGTACTCAGGTGATGGCAAAAGGCGAGGATGTAAATGGAGGCAGATGACTGAGTAACAATCTCTGCAGTCCATTCCTCACGTCCCAGCCCAACACCAAAGAAAACCTGCCTCTTTTGTCTACCTAGAGCAGTGGTCTCAAACTTCACTACGCATCGGAATTAAAAACACAGATTGCTGACCCATCCCCGGGGTTTCTGGTTTGCTGGATCTGAGTGGGGGCCCAGAATTCACATTTCTAATAAGTTCCCAGGTGCTGCTGCTAATCCAGGAGCCACACTTTGAAAACCACTAGCCTAGAAAAATAGACAACCCCTCTTTCATCCCTCACCTTCACACTCGTTCTAACTCCTCTCTTTGTCCTTTCCTTTGCTGCTTCCTTCTTTCCCCCCTCTTTTCATTTTCCAAAGCAAGGTGGAATGAGCCAACTCTGCTGGGGCCTGGGTTCTAGTTCCAGTCTTGCCGCTGACTAAATGTGTGGCCCTGGGCTTTGCCGGTCTCCTAAGCTGAGGAGAGGGAGCCGCATAGCTGAGATCCCTCCACTGCCAGGTTCTACCCAGCCAGGGCACGTCTAATGGGTGCACGTCTGTGTGCCCAGATCCTTTGCGCTGTGCGTGTGTGTGAAGGGAAGCTGGTGAATGAATTGCACGGCCTTCCAGCTTCCCGCGGTCCCTGCTCCGGGACTCTAACTCTTCCTTCTTCCCAAATCTGAGCTTTTCCCACTCCAGCTGGATAGAAGGAAGAGAGCGGGATAGATTGTTGAGAAAGAGCCGTGGAGCAACCGTGCAGAGTCCGCGGCTGAAAGGACCAAGCTGAGTGTGCCCGGGGCCTGCGGAGCCCGAGGTCGGGGGCGGGCCGCGCGGAGGGGCCGTCCGGGGTTCCAGCAGGGGGCGCCAGAGCGAAGGCCACCGCCAGCCCGGCGGGCTCAGGTGGCGGGTCTGGAGTTGGGGCTGCGTCCTAGGGGCGTGGGCATCGGCGGGACACGCCCGGCGGCACTTAAGTAGCTGCAGGCCACAGCGAGGCAAGGAGGGAGGACGCCTTCGCTGCCGCCGGCCCACTCGGACCCAACCCGCCCCAGCCGGGCCCCCGCCAGCCCCGACGGCGCCATGTGCGGCCTGAGCGCGGCTCTGTGGCTCTTTCTGGCTCTGCGCACCGGTGAGGACCCGCCCCCCGCCGCGGGAGCAGGGCGCTTGACAGGGACCCTGGGGACCCAGGCAGGGTCCCGGGGACTGGAAAGTGTGTCCTGAACCCACGTCACCAGGAGACGAGGCCCAGCGAGGACAGTGGAGGGAATTAGCACTGACCCGGCAGGCAGGAATGCTGGGACGGGAAATCTGTGGGCGCGGCCGGGAGAGCTTCTTGGAAGTGGCGGCCCTGAGCCAGGCCTTGACAAAACAGATTTTCTGACTCTCCGAGCTGAGAAGCTGTAGTGGACAGAGGTGTGGGCCAGGAGTTGGGGGGGGGGGGCAGGGACTGACCCTTGGAGAAGGTTCCCACGAGTGGACGCTCTTCTCTGGTGTGAGGCGGGAGAAGGCTTGGGGGGCCAGAGCAGTTCCTCTTCTCCTGAATCCCCGCCGGGGAGGGAGGCAGACAGGTTCCTGGGGTTGCAGGAGAAGTTTTGGAAAGATTTGGGGCAAGGGGCGTGAGAATATCTCCCTGAGGCCGCTTCAGGCATCCTGGTGATGCAGGCAGGGATTTAGGGGACGCAGGCGTCAGCAACGCCGCCTCCCAGGAGGGTCAGGGCCTGTGACGTGAGGTGGCACCTCCGGGAGGCTTGCAGGGATCTCGGGCGCAGACAGCTGAGGGTGAACCTGCCACCCCCTGGTCAGAGCCCTGCCGTTGGCAGCCTCCCCGATGCCATCTTTGAGTGTGGAGGAGCAGTTCCCCTTTCCAGGGTGCCTCCCAGGGCTAGAGGGAGGGTGGGCTGTGGGCACGGGGAGCAGAGGCTGCCACGGGAGGTGACCTGGGCCCTGTGGGCATGAACTGTACCTTGGGAGTCTGGTTCCATGTTTCCCAGAAACACAGGCCTCCTTGGCATCCCCCGGCTGAGGCAGGACCAGTTGTGAGGGAGCTCAAGTCCTCAGTTATCCACCCCAGGACACTGTGGAGCCTGTTCTTTGGGGTGCTCAGGCTGGGAGCTCCCTGGGACACTGACCAGGATGGATCACAGGACCTGAGAGAGTCCCAACCAGGAGCGGGGGCAGAAGTGAAAGTCCACCAAAGACCTGCGTGTCTTGGACCCTACAAGCGGCTCGTTACCTTCAGCAACGTAGAAAGCGGGCTTTCCCATCTGTGCTTCTCAGACGAAGGCACGGGCGGCGCAGAGAGGTCAGATACGTTGCCTGAAGCCAGCAGCTGAGGGAGCAGGAACTTGAACCCAACCTGCTGGCTCCTAGGCCTGCCCTCCGCAGGGGCCACCCTCCCTAGGCATGGCCAGGGGCTGCGCCCATGCGAGCGGTGAAGCACGGACGCCCCAAGAGGGGCGAGGCTCCTCCACGGCCGCCCTGCCTGTCTCAGTCTCATTGCCCCAGTTCATGAGGAAGGCCTAGGGATGCTGTTGCGTAAGGGCCCTTCCTGCACCCCCAGGTCAGAGGCCGCGGAGGCCCAGGGAGAGCAGGCACTTGCCCGTACCCCAGGCAAGCGGGGAGGCCGGGAAGCCTAGCTGCTGTGCTGGCCGCTCCCCCTCGGCCCTGCCCCTTGTGCCGGGTGCTGAGCCCGGAGCACCTGGGGCCCACGCACAGCCTTGCCCACGAGCGCGGCCCCTTCCCCCTCTCGTGGCACCCCTCTGTGCCTGGGTGCCTCCCAGGGGAGGTCGCAGTGTTGCAGAGGACTGGCTGTCCGTGCTGATGGGGTCACGCAGAGCTGCTGGAGCACAGCGGAGCCGCACTGTGGGCGGGCGACCAGGGGGCCGGGGACGAGGGGGCCGGGCGCCGGGCCTCACTGCTCCCCCCGGCCCCCGCAGCGCTCGGCGGGATGGAGGTGCGGTGGTGCACCACCTCGGACCCGGAGCAGCAGAAGTGCGGCGACATGAGCAAGGCCTTCCAGGACGCAGGCATCCGGCCGTCCCTCCTCTGCGTGCAGGGCTCCTCGGCCGACCACTGCGTCCAGCTCATCGCAGTGAGTCCTCGCCCTTCCGCCGGCCCAGACAGCAGGGCTGTGACTCAGGAGGGCGCGCACAACGGCTGCATTCACTGCGAAGGCCGGCGGCACCCCCCTCCCCTCCCCCAGGGCCTGGCGGTGGGATCTCCTGAGGTTCCCGGCAACAAGGGCGGCTTGTTTCCTGGAGGGAAAGGCCAGGTGGTGGGAGGCCCCGGGGCGGCTGCAGCTCAGAGGGGCGCGGCGGAGAAAGGGGAACGAGGGGCGCAGTTTTCCTGCCACTGGGTGCCGGCTGGAGCAAGGCCACCCCTGCCCCCGGGCGCCCGGAGCGCGGCTTCCCTCGGTGACCCCCGGTGACCCCCGACGGTTACTCCTTCCGTCCTGGAGTGTTCCAGGGTGGGGCTTGTGCGTTTTCTGAGAAAGGGGGAGCGGGGCCCGGGTCCTGGGAGGGAAGGAGGGTGGGAAGGAGGGTCCTCGGCAGGGGAGCAGCCGAACTGCACGCGTGGTCTTCAGAGGCCTTCAGCGGCCGGCGAGGACGTGGCCGGGAGCCCCGGCACCAGAGCGGGAGGCCTGGGCTTGCATTGCAGCTCAGACCTGACCCGGCCACAGTCCCAGTGTGGCCAGAGCAGAAACCAGTGGTCCTGAATCATTTAGGTTCTAACCATGGACCCCAAGACACAATGATAGGACACCACCATTTGTGTTTGAAAATAGAAAGGAAAAAGATTGAAGAAGAGATGTACAGGCTTTGGTCTGCATAGATTCTTTTAGAAAGAGAGAGACAAACCCTGTTAGTAGTAGTGATTTCTGGGTCTTGGGAGCTGCGAAGCCGAGGATGGGGAGGGTCCCACACTTTTCACTATATGCTATTTTGTGTTATCTGATTTTTTTAAAAAAGACTGTGTCTACCCACCTGCCTCAGAAAAAAAGAAAACAAAAACTATGTCTATTACTAAGTCCTGTAAAATAGTTTCTACAAGTACCATAATTAGAAAAGAGCCAGGTGCCTGGCCCAGGAGAGCTGCCCCTTGGGCCTGATCAGGGAAGGCCCCTGGGCCCTGCGTGGACTCTGGGGAACCGTGGCTGAGTCGGGGAAGGCTCCTTGGCCAGGCGAATAGGCCGGCACAGGCAGCCACAGGTCTTCAAGAGCCACTGGAGGGCCGGCGGGTGTCCCCGAGCCCCGAGTCAGAGGGACGGCAGGTATCCCCGAGCCCCGAGTCAGGAGGGACGGCGGGTGTCCCCGAGCGCCTCGCCGGGCGGGCTGGGGGGCCGGGCCCACTGACCCGCTCATCTCCTACCAGGCCCAGGAGGCTGACGCCATCACTCTGGATGGAGGCGCCATTTATGAGGCAGGGAAGGAGCATGGCCTGAAGCCCGTGGTGGGCGAGGTGTACGATCAAGGTGAGAGGGTGGGGGAGGAGAGGCAGGGGCCCCGCCACACCCCTGCCCAGGGGTCCACTGTGGGCCCCACCCCGCCGCTCCTGGAGTCCAGGGCCAGGTAAACCCTGTGAGGCGCCCCAAGTCCCTCCGGAACCCCTCAGTGACAGGCGTACCCAAGACACAGGCTGCCGCCCCAGGGCCCTTCCTAGCGGGGAGCCAGCAGCCCCGGGACTCGAGCCCACTATGCTTTCCTGAGGGGCCCGTGACTGGTGCAGTGTCGGGCACGGAGCTGAATGTGTCTGAGTTGAGTGCGGCGTCAGCCACACCCAGCCCAGCAGTGTACACCTGCTTTGGGGACGCCCCAAATTTTAGCACCCCTCGCTCAGCAGCAGCGGCTCCGTCCCCTTTTGTCTTGTTTTCTTTCCCCATCACTGTAGCACACCCTCCTGCAGGTCCTCCTCTTTGCATGCCCTGAGGCCCCCAGCTCAGGGGCTTGCTTGGAGAAGGCATCGCTGGTTACCTGTTGAAATACCGATGTCAGGTGAGACAGGTGATGTCAGCTGCAAATGGCCAGGCTGTCCACCCAAAGCCAGAAGCAGCCCTGCCTCCCGGGCCCCCAACACAGCTCTTCCTCCTCAGTTAATTCAGCGCATTTATTGAGCACCAACTACAGGCTAGTCATGGGCAAGTAGTGAACCAAAGAGACCCCATTCTGTCCTCAAGAAGGGCAAACACACAAAAACACAGCTACAAATGTGGTGAGTGCGATGAAGGAAATGAAGGAAGGGCCGTGAGAGAGAAAATAAGAAGGTGGAGAGGCCTTCCAAAATAGAGTGGACGGGAAGGCTTCCCTCCAGAATATTTAAGTTGAGGCCTGAAGGAAAAGAAAAAAAGAACCAGGCAAAGAACAGGGATAGAGTGTTTCAAGGACAAAGGTCTCCAGGAATAAACCGTGTGTTCAAGGAACTAAAAGTACATGGTGGATGCCTCAGGGTGGGACCCAGCGACGCTGCATAGGTGGCAGGGATCAGACTCGGGTGTGCAAGAAATAACAGTGGCTTGATTTTCTAGACTCCAGCTTCATTCCGAGTATGGGCATCCCCCCCCAGGCTAGCAACACCCAGACAGTGGAAGGGGGTACGGATGCTCTCTGGTCCTCAGTCCCCCAGGGGAGTGCTCTGTGTCTTGTATGAATGGCCCCTTTGGGGCTGCATATAACCCGGGGGAATCTTTTGCAAGGACATAGGGATCCCCCCACACAGGTACGCCACGGCCATTCAGGGTCTTGAGTGATTTGGGACCACAGAGCTCTCTCACGCTCTCTCTTCCTCTCCCCTCAGTCCTGGAAAACCACTTTTTCTGATCTAGGGCAAGTCCCTACCCTGTGTCCGCCTCCCTTCTCCTCTCAACCACACTCCCATATACCACCAGACCAGTCCCACAAACCCTCTAAGTTTTCCTGATGGCCTCCGCTCTTGGAAAGTAAAAGATTCACAGGCTACTTCTGCTCTCTGTCCAGCTGCAGAGCTCCCCTGAGGGGCTCGGATGTAGACCCAGCTAAGTGCCAGCTGACTTGCGAAGGAGAAGGGAAATTCATTAATAAACTAACATCTCAACTCTGGGATTCAAGTGAGAACCACTGAATGTACACTTTGGATAGACTGTACAAGGCATGGGACTGTATAACACAGTGAACCAGGTAGTGGAAGATGGACTGTGGTTAACAGGACAAATATGAGAACTATAATAAATGTACAATACTAATGCATGGTGTTAATAATAGGGGACATACGGAAAAAGTACAGAAAGTGTACACAACGGACCATAGCTAGTGGTAATGGTCTGACCGTGTTCTTGCTTATCTGTAACAAACATTCCCCAACAATGTAAGGTGAGGAGGGGTGATGTGTGCGAATTCTGCACATTATGCGTGATTGTTTTATAAGCTCACAAACTTAATTTAAAAATGAAAAACACATCTCAGGATGTCCTCTACCATGTGAGACTGGAGTGTGCCCACACGCCTTCTCGGGGCCTAGAGCGCTGCACACTCACACCCGGGCACACACACGCTCCTCCCACGCCTGTCGCGGGCAGGGCCGCCCCCTCGTGGCTTCTCCCTCGCCTCCTCTCACACCTCTCCGCTCCCCCCTTCCAGAGGTGGGTACCTCCTATTATGCCGTGGCCGTGGTCAAGAGACACTCCCACGTGACGGTCAACAACCTGAGAGGCGTGAAGTCCTGCCACACGGGCATCAACCGCACGGTGGGCTGGAACGTCCCCGTGGGCTACCTGGTGGAGAGCGGCCGCCTCTCGGTGATGGGCTGCAACGTGCTCCAAGGTGAGGGCCTCCGGGCCGGCTGGGCCAATTCCCAGGGTGGCCTGGCACCCCAGGGGCTCTGATGTTCCCGTCCTTGCCTCTGCTCGTGCTCGCCCTCCCTCTGGCCTCACCTGCGTCTTGCACCCCCTTTAAGGTGCAGTGAACCCCCTCTTCCTGGGAGATTCCCTGACGCATGGCGGTGGCATTGCCTCCTCATTCTTGCCCTGGGTTGCCACCATTTGCGTTTCCGGTTGAAGGGCCCCTCCAGGGCATGTGCCTCTGGCTCACGGGTCACAATGTCCCACCCAACACGGCCAGGCACAGGCCCCTGGGGGTGCGGGGAAACCACGACTCACGGGAGAGGCGCACGCACACCACACCTGGGTAGGTCGCTGGTCCCAGAATCTCACGCTTAGCTTCACAGGGTCAGAAACTCTATTTTTTCAGGACTCAAGCTGCTGACTTGCACCCAGAAAGCTCACAGTGGCTACTAGGTGCCAGGCTGGCCCCTGGCTGGAGGATTTCCAGTGAGGATGTCCCTGTCTGCAGGCACAGAGCCGAGGGCGGGAGGCGGCAGGTGACACCCTGCGAGGGGTGGAGCTCCAGCAGAGGGGCTTCTGAGGTAAAGCAGCGTGACCGAAAGCCTGTGGCGGCCAGGGCCACACCGCCTGGCAGGAGCCCTGCTTCCAGCTGCTCTTCCTGCTTCCCACGTGTCCGTCTCGCCACAGAGAGCACGATCTAGGCGATAGGCAGCCCCTAGCACGTCACACATTCTTTCCCCACCCTGCTGTTCCTCTGGTGTCCGTGTGTGTGCTGCAGTGACCAGCGATCCCCGGGGAAGGGGGCAGGACAGGGAGCAGGCGGGAGAGCCTGGTGCTCCTTTAAAGCTCAGACATTGCCATCACACAGATGGGGGTTCACAGCCTGCCTCGCCATGACCCCCCACAGATAGGTTACTCTACTGCATTCGACTTCAGTTTCCTAGACGGGAAAATGGAGACATGAACACTTGCCTTACAGTGTGTGAGGTGATGAGCTCACCCACACCCCGTCTGAGCCCAGGGCATGGTACCAGGTATGTGCTCAGTACAGGAGGCGGTTGGGTTCAGCTTCCATCCTCCTGGCTCTTGGTGGACACCTCACATGTACACTCACACATGCATGCTCACACATGCTTATACGCACATGCGTGTATATCCACACACTTGTATATGCATGCCAAGACGTGCATGCACCTATGCACATTCATACTCAGGCAAGCATGCACCTGCTTGCTCACACATGCATACATGCATGCTCACATATTCATGTGCACATGCTCACACATGCCCACACACACGTACAAACAGCCCCCACTGGGCCCTGACAGGAAGGAGCCGATTCAGAAGCACTAAACCTGACCAGCTGTGTAAACCACCACAGCCCAGAAGAGCCTGGAAGTCATGTGCTCTCAGATGGAGGCCAGGCATGGAGATTTAGCCAATCGCTTGGCTACTTTCTGGAAATAACAAAATGAAGACCAAGAAAAGCTTCTCTATGGAAGAGCTCAGTCGGCCAGGGATGAGTGTGGCCTGATTGCTTGGGTGCAGAGCCCGTGTGTCACTCATCCTACGCAGACGAGGCTGTCCCCAGCTCCTTGGCACAGGATAAATATTTACCAAGGGAGCAGACACCAGGCCTCGGTGCTGGCAGGGACCTGACACCATCCGTGAAGCAGATCCCCACTTCTGCACCACCAAGGCCTCCTACTCTTTCCCTCCGTGCTCATGTTTTGAGAAGTGTTGTCTATCAAATTAATCATATTCATCAAGCCATCATTTAGTTCTCACTTTTATTAATCACTTAACTGATTTTTTATTTTTACCTTTTATTCTGAAAAACTTTCAAACTTACAGGACAGTTACAAATAATTGATTTTGAAATGAAATCTATAAAGAGAACCATATTTGATTGATATTTAGTTGTCCTGAGAGGCCATTTATGGGCAAATGTTTAATTCTCCTGAGCCATTTTTAAATAACAGCACTGACTCACTCCCGGACCCGGCTTCTACTCTTGTGGACCCAATTTGGGACTTGCTGATCTTATCCAGTTCCCCTATTTTCTCCAGACACGATGCAAAGCGAGTCTCCGTGGAGCCCAGACCGCCACCCACGGAGCCCAGGCCGCTCCTCACTCGGGCCTGCAGCCCCGGGGATGGGCCAGGGCTGACCCCAGAGGCTGACTGACTCCCTCTGCCTCTTTCCCGCAGCTGTCAGTGACTACTTTGGGGGCAGCTGTGTCCCGGGGGCAGGAGAGACCAGTTACTCAGAGTCCCTCTGTCGTCTCTGCCGGGGTGACGGCACTGGGGAGGGGGTATGCGACAAGAGCCCCCTGGAGAGATATTATGACTACAGTGGGGCCTTCAGGTGAGAGGGCCTGGGAGGGTCTGCTGGGCACAGGGGGGCTGGATCGGGGGGGCGTGGAGGCCACAGGGCTGGAAGCACCTTGGCGCAGAGAGGGCCATGGAGGGGGGCATGGCCTCGCGGCTGCATCTCGTCAAAGCTCCCTTTATATTGTTCATATTCCTTGGTTAGTTTAAAAACATCCAACTGGAGTATGCCAGGCTGCATTTACTCACAAAATCAACAAGTGTGGTATATTTAGAGAAAAGAGGGCTCAGAGAGAAGAAAATGGAAATGACAGCCTTTTCCCCCACCCCTCAGTCCAGGAAGGCAGCAAGGAGGGTGGCAGGGCCCCCAGGCCTGACGCTCAAGGGTCGGCTTCTCTGCCCCTGGTTCAGCTGGCACGGGGGGCGAGCCCCCCAGGGATCCAAGGAGAGTCTTCAGATCAACCCACAAACAAGACCCGCTCGGTGGCGAGCAGAACGAAGGCTCCTGAGTGCCTCTGACCAGCCTGGCCTCGGTGCTTCCACCTGGAAGGGGGTCGCCTGCTGGTAGATAGTTTTTAGCACAGAGAGAGAAGAGCCCTTGGCACCTCTGAGAGGGGTACCTCGCCCACCCCAGCTCCCAGCAGTCATCAGCCTTCTGCGCCTCTCCCTGCCGGCAGCCTCTCTCCCACCCTCAGCATTTTCCTGGTGGTGCCCCTTCCTGTCCAACCCCCGGCAGCCCCTTTGCCCAGCGGAGCTCTGGGTTGCCTCCTCACTGGGCAGAGTAAAGGACGAGGAAAAGTTATGGTCTCCTCCACTCGGGATGTTTTGGTATGTCATGAAAAGGTCTTGTAGTCCAGTCCCCTGCACAGGGCAGAGTCATCTTCAAACCCCCTTGTGTGTTGGGGCTGCTGCTTATAGCTGCTGCCCTGTAAGAACCTGCTCCTTCGGGCCCTAAGCTACGCGGTACGGGATCGGGAGGATCTAGGAAAGGGCTCGCCTCACAGCAGCCCTACGGAGAGCTGTTTGTCATCTCCACTTTACAGTCGGGTAACTGTGGGACTCTGAGTCCCGAGCTTGTCCTTCTCATGCCCGCCGTGGCCCTCCTGTCTTGGGCAGACCTCCAGAGGGTTCTTTAGACAGAGACCAGGATGGGCAGGGCTGACGGGCTATAGGGCAGCTGGCCCCCCTTCTCTGGAGCTCGGCGCCCCACACTGGCTTCTCCGTCTCCATAGGTGCCTGGCCGAAGGGGCAGGGGACGTGGCCTTCGTGAAGCACAGCACGGTGCTGGAGAACACAGACGGTGAGCAGAGGTGGGGGCTGGCCCCAGGGTGGCCACGCGGGAGCCAGGGCCCAGGAGGAGATGCCCCATGAGGGAAGACTGGGCTGGATGAGGTGGGTCCCCAGATGACAGAGGCCAGGAGTGGGGGCAGAATTCTCTGGGCGACTCAGTCAAGTCCCTCCCTCTGCACCTTAGCCCTCCCTCCTGCACAAAGCAAGGGGTGGGGCTCACCAGTGGGCCTCAGGCTGCTCTGCAGGTGCAGCTCTGCTCTGCTTCAGACATGGCATTGGGTGCCATGCCCGATTCCACTGGAAGACTTGGTTTAGCTTGTGAAAAAGTTTGCTAATCTCTGTATTAGATTTCATCGAGGCCCCTTCTGGCATTCTTCTCCTCTTATCTGAAGAAACCGTCCCTAACCCCTTGACAAGGTCTTAGTAAAATCATCCGCAGAAAGATGGCAGCCTGCCCCAT
This sequence comes from Dasypus novemcinctus, assembly GCF_030445035.2. Taxonomy (NCBI): domain Eukaryota; kingdom Metazoa; phylum Chordata; class Mammalia; order Cingulata; family Dasypodidae; genus Dasypus; species Dasypus novemcinctus. The sequence goes on from NC_080676.1 coordinate 72,116,098, forward strand.
TTGGGGTTATGCATCGATTGTTACAGTGTTGTCACTCAAAATGTTTTGTTTTTTTACATTTTGAAATAATAGAACTTTAGTAGAGGTACAAAGTTAAAGCACTCTATATATCCACATTCACCAATTTTTAGGATTTTGCCACATTTGAAATATCCTTCTTTATATATGTGCATGTAGTGTGTGTATTTTCTGAGCCATTTGAGAGCACAGTTGCCTACATCTTACCCCATGAGTACTTTAGCGTGTATTTCCTAAGATCAAGGAACAGTTACCAAATTCAGGAAATGTAACATTGATACTATACTCTTATCTAATCTACAGTCCATGTTCCAAATCCACTAATTGCCCCAATTCTATCCTTTATAGCAATTTTTTTCAGGCCCAGGATCTAATCTATGATCACATGTGGTATTTAGTTGTTATGTCTCTTTTAGTCTCCTTTAACTTAGAATTGTTTCTCAGTCTTTGTTTTTTATGACATTGACTTTTTGAATAGTATAGGCCAGTAATTTTGTAGAATGTTCCTTAATTTGGATTTGTCCAATTATTGTTACTTTTTAAAAATTGAGGTATAATTTACATGACAGCAAAATTCACTCTTTCTGAATTCAATTCTATAAGCTTTGCCAAAAATATACTGTTGTTTAGCCACCAACGCAATCAAGATCTAAAACACTGATCACCCCCAAATTCCCTTGACCCCTTTCCCCTTCATAGTCAGTCCCTCCCTCAGCTCCATCCTGGCAATCCCCCATCAGGCCTTAGTCTTAACAGTTTTGCCTGTTCCAGAATGTCTGATCATTGTCCTTTTTAAAACATTGCCTTTTATTATTCTTTTTTTTTTAAGATTTATTTATTTCTCTCCCCTTCCCACCCCGCCCCCACCCCAGGTTGTCTGTTCTCTGTGTCTATTTGCTGCGTGTTCTTCTTTGTCCACTTCTGTTGTTGTCAGCAGCACAGGAATCTGTGTTTCTTTTTGTTGCGTCATCTTGTTGTGTCAGCTCTCTGTGTGTGCGGCACCATTCCTGGGCAGGCTGCACTCTCTTTCGCGCTGGGTGGCTCTCCTTGCACATGGGGCTCCCCTACGTGGGGGACGCCCCTGCGTGGCAGGGCACTCCTTGCGCGCATCAGCACCGCGCATGGGCCAGCTCCACACGGGTCAAGGAGGCCCGGGATTTGAACCGTAGACCTCCCATGTGGTAGATGGATGCCCTATCCATTAGGCCAAGTCCGCTTCCCTCTTATTCTTCTTAATCATTGCTCTTAAGTCAGAAGTTCTGATCTTCATGGAGGCAAACATGAACCACAGTTCAGAAAGAGGGGGGGAAATGATCTAAAACAGGATGAGGCACATAGGACTTGAGATGAGATCTTGGCTGTATCCAGAGCAGGACAATCTTATAAAGATGGGCTGCCCTGACTGAGGTCCCAAGATAATTCAAGCAAAGGAGAATTTAAAAGGAAGAGAAAGAATAGGGATGTAGTGGTCTAAATGTTTTAAAAGCTTTGATGATAATCTAAGAAAATTAGGGAAATAATTTCTAAAAGAGTCTTTTTATGCAAGAAGATAAGAGCAAAAAGAATAGAATTGAAGTAAATGTCTAAAGTATTAAAGTAATAGAACTTTGACCCTAGCCAGTTGAAATATCTACATAGTGGAATGGGTAGAGCTCAGTGGTTGAGTGCCTGCTTCCCATGTACGAGGTCCCAGGTTCAATCCGTGATATCTCCTAAAAAAAAAAAAAAAGAAAGAAATATCTATGTAATGTATTTGTTTCAAGGGAAGGCCAGATGATACCCCAGAGTTCTGTGCAAACAAATGTTTTGCAGTTTAAAAATAGAGAAGAGTTGGGGGAGAGGGAAAGAATTGCACTGAGTAATTGTTAAGAGTGCTGTAAACTATCATGCAGCCATTAAAAATGACCTTTATGGAGTCTTCCAAACTGTTACTCTTTGTTTCTTTTTTTATATTTAAATAGCTTTGGAGTGAACGAAGTTTTCAAGATCCCACAAATAATCTTTTCCCCTCCTACTTCCTAACAGAGGATTTCCCCCTCATTTAAAAATTTAAAAGTTAAAAACTATTATGTAGGACCATCTGTGGCATAGTTTATGGCATGGTTCAGTTGCAGTCTTTATTCTTAGTCTTTTCAATATTCCTATGTGGTGTTGCTAATCACATTATCAAATAAAGCTTGCTTTCTATTTAGAAATATATAGGGGGCGTGGATGTAGCTCAAGTAGTTGAGTGCCTGCTTTCTGTACAGGAGGTCCTGAGATTGAGGCCAGGACCTCCTAAGAACAAAACAAACAGACAGAAGAAACCAACTCTCATTGGGAAGCTGATGTAGCTCAGTGGTTGAACGCCTGTTTCCCATGTACAAGGTCCTGGGTTCAATTCCAGGTACTTCCTAAAAAAGAAAAATAAATATAAGTTTCATGAAATGTTTCTAATAATGTAGGAAAATACTTTCTAATGGTTAAGTCAAAGAAAAGCAGGGTGCAGAATTGCTGAACGAGTATTTCCTTAACCGTGTTAAAAATGTAAATGCTTAGGGAAAAACCCTTCAAGGAATATACCAAAATATGAATAGTTGGGGGGTGGAGAAAGCTGTGGGGAGTGCCCTTTTCTCTTTGGCCATGGTTCTGCATGGGTTCTGTCAGGGTTTGTTTCTGCCTTTGCCTTTTGCCCTTTGCCCTCTGCCCTCTGCCCTGTGCTTAGAGCCAAACCTAGTGCCCAATGGCAATGGTGATCTCATCCAAGCTTCCTGCTACATCCGTCTCTTTCATCCTGAGCTTCTCTTACTCTTTCTATCTTTAATAACTAATCTTGCTTAAATGTGTTCTGTGATGGTCAGACACCTCAGGTGCATTTTATTAATAGAAGTCGGCGGCAGGTAGACCATGTAAGTAAAGGGACACAGCCTGCGTGGAGGGTGGAGCCCCCGAGCTCCTCTTTGTGCTTTGTTCTGGGTCCTGGCCCCGGGCCCCCTCCCTGGGGCCTTCCCCAAGCCCTCCCAGGGCAGGCGGTGGCTCACCACAGGCTTCCTGTGTGTGCAGGGAGAACCCTGCCCTCCTGGGGCCAGGCGCTGCTGTCGCGGGACTTCGAGCTGCTGTGCCGGGACGGCAGCCGGGCGGCGGTCACGGAGTGGAGGCGCTGCCACCTGGCCCGGGTGCCCGCGCACGCTGTGGTGGTCCGGGCCGACGTGGACGGGGGCCTCATCTTCCGGCTGCTCAATGAGGGCCAGGTGAGTCCAGGGCAGCCCATGCAGGGTCCTGGGGTGCGGCTGGACCTTCTCGTGTCTCACCAGGGTGGCCGCTGAGGACGAGCGCATCCTGGGGCTGGGCTGGCCAGGCCAGGAGGGGCAAGGGCCCAGAGACCCGCCCCGGGACAGAGCGCAGCCAGGGTCCAGGCTGTGTGCGAAGGAGTCACCTCCCTCCCTAGCCGGCAGCGGGGAGGACAGGCCGGGGAGGGCCGAGGGCGGGAGACCCTGCCCCTCAGAGAACGCTCCTCCACCTCTAGCTCTTAAAACCCACACCAGAGCATATTAGCAAATAAGCAAAAATGACAAAACCAGGAATTTCAAAATACGGTATGAATTAAGTGTGGTGAATAATGTTCTGCTGACATCACTGCTTACACAGGATTGCATTTCTGACTGCTGGGGCGCCGGCATTACCTAGTTTTGCCCCATCCATACCACCACAAGATAATAGTTATCAAAGGAGCCATTTACAAGCCAGACCCTGTGCGTCATGCCTACCTATTGGCAGGTAATGACAGTATGTTCCTTTTTGAACTAGAAAGCTGAGGCTCCAGGCTAAGTAGCTTGCCCACATGGCAGAGCCAGGGGTCGACCCGCAGGCAGTGCCTCCAGAACTTAGCCTCTTCCCTCTGCTCAGACTTTGAACAAACTCAATGCGTGCCAGACACAATGGTGGCCCTGGGCCTGCGCCTGTTGGAACCTGTCACATGCGACTCTCCTCAATATCCTGTGGCAATGAACGTAGACCAGCAGGCCCTGACGCCAACCCACAGGCGGGCACTGACGCCGTCTGCTGGTACCAGTGGTCATGTGGTAGCGCCAGAGTCTGCGCCTGACCAGCAGCTCAGCAAACCGCTGGGGCTCCTGCACTGCCCTCGAAGGATTCCCTCCTGAGGATTTGTCATCTTGGGGCCCACCCAGGTCCAGTGCTTGTCCTCAACATCACCCCACACCCAGGCCCTAATCATGTGCCCAAACAGCTGAGCGGGGCGAGGCAGAGGGCACTGACTGGACAGCCAGCACTGGGAGCGAGGAAGGAGAGCGGGGCTGCAAGGGCACTCCACAGAGGCGGTGGTGCCTCACTAGGACCTGGCAGTGGGCGCCAGGGGCCTGAGGTCGCAGGAGGACAGAGGTGGGGGCTGGGCTGGGGCCTGGGCAGCCTCGCAGGCCCTCACCAGGCCCTGTCACGCCCCCTGACTCACAGCGCCTGTTCAGCCACGAGGGCAGGAGCTTCCAGATGTTCAGCTCTGAGGCCTACGGCCAAAAGAACCTGCTCTTCAAAGACGCCACCTCGGAGCTCGTGCCCATTGCCACGCAGACCTACGAGGCGTGGCTGGGCCACGAGTACCTGCACGCCCTGAAGGGTCTCCTCTGTGACCCCAACCGTGAGTCTGCCTGGCTCCCTCCTCCCAGCTCCATCCGCCTGGCCACGCGCAGGGTGGAGCTTTTGGAGAGCCCCGGGGTGAGGGAGGGCGGGGAGCTCACCCCAGCAGGCCCGCAGGGGTTGGGGGGAGCTCTGGGAAGTCGCTTGGCGGCTCCAGGGGTGGGACGATGCCACTAGGGTCTGTCTGTCTACCCGACAGCCGTGCTCTGCCTCCAGCCACCTCACGGCCCCACCCAAGAGGTACGGCCATCCCCTTTCTCTATGAGGAAACAGGGTCAGACGCGTAAATAGCTTACAGCAGCCACGCAGCTAACAAGAGCTGCCCTTGGCCTGGCACCGGGCTCTTCCCACCGAGGTACCTCCTGGCCCCCACAGCCCGCGACTGGCCAGGCCGTGCTCTCGGATGACCTCTCGCTCGCACCCCACAGGGCTGCCCCCCTACCTGCGCTGGTGCGTGCTGTCCACTCCCGAGATACAGAAGTGTGGGGACATGGCCGTGGCCTTCGGCCGGCAGCGGCTCAAGCCGGAGATCCAGTGCGTGTCGGCCGAGTCCCCAGAACACTGCATGGAGCAGATCCAGGTGGGGCCGCGGCGGGGAGGGGCGGGTGGGCCGGGCGGAGGTGGCCTGGAGGGTACGGGGCAGCCTGGGGAGAAGGTCTCCTGTGGCCACCCCCAGAGGGAGGGGGGCAGGAAGGACCCACAGGGCAGCCGCCCACCCCGGGGGCCCAGGGAGGATGGGCCGGTGCGACCGGCCTTGTCCTCCTGGGCAAGTCCCCTCCCCTTTCTGAGGCTCAGCTTCCCCTTGTGCTTAATGAGGGGGGTTGGCTTGAATCAGTTTTTAAACTTCTTTGGCAGCAAGCCTCAGCCGAAAATATATTTTATATCACAATCCAGTACACAAGAACTTTTCTTTCAGCTCTAAATATGAGCTGGGAAATATATATATATATTCCTTATATATATATAGATGTGAAAAAGTTTCACAGAACAATACTTGCCCTTACTAAGTGCAGTGTGATCTGGTGTTCTACGTTGTGTCCTAGCCTGTCTCTTATTACTTTGCAAGGCTTGTCATGACCCTTTAAATTGATAAGGCACCCGCTGATAGGCTTGCCCAGTTTAAAAGCACTGGCTCGTCTCTGAGACCTGCTCAAGTCTGTCCTGCTTCGATTCTCTGACTGGAGCTTGGGGCCAGACTGCGGAGGTGCTGCTTGGTCCCAGGTGTCCAGCCCTGGGCCAGGGGAGACTTGAGGGTGGGGGTCTCTGTCTCCAGAGGGCTGGCAGGCTGTGCTGTGCCAGGGTGGCTTCATCCCGGTGGCCCCAGGGCAAGGGAGGTGCTGGGAGGGAGGTTTCAGGGGCCCCAGGGCAGGGGAGGTGCTGGGAGGGAGGTTTCGGCGGCCCCTGGGCTAGAGGGGGAGCGGGCTGCCCGGGGCTGGGCGGGAGGACAAGAGGCTCAAAGACCCTCAATTCCAGCTTCCCAAGCCCTCAGAGGGGGTGTCCAGAGGGGCTCTAATACCAGCTTGGCCACAGTGACCCAGGGAGGGGGCCCTGGGCACGGGTCCAGGGTCTGTGTGTCCTCCCAGAAACAACGTGTGGAGGAGGGGGCTGGGCGGTGGAAGTGAGGCCCTGGAGAGGCAGACCCCCGCCTCCAAGCAGTGGCACCATTGCCTGTTCAGCCGCCTCTTGACGTGGGGCGTGGGGCACCTTCTGGGGGTGCAGGGCCCCCCTGTCCCTCTAGGTTTGTCCCACAACTATGGCTTGATTACTTGTCAACTCCTCACAGGGTCTGGGGGCCCACCCTTCAAGAGGCTTCCTAATGGGCCAGTGGGGGCACTGGAGGGGGCGTGCACAGCTGGAGGGCGCCCGCGGTCAGACACAGAAGCTGGGCCTGGCCTTGTCCCTCAGCTCTGGAGTCTCAGGCCCTGGGACTCCACCTTCTCTTAAGACCTGGCTCATTCACGCATTCAGCAAACGCAGGCTGTGGTGCCCTCCACGGCCCAGCCGTGGCCGGACGCTGGTGTCCAGCGCACAGTCCCCGCCCAGCAGAGCAGGCTGGCCAGGAGAGCCCCGTGCAGGGCCTGAGGTCAGGATTGTGCTGTTTTGCTCAGAACAAGGCCTGGCACCCAGGAGACCCTCACTACGCCGTTGGTGGAAGATCGAACTATAAACCCAAGAGCGAAGTGCCCGTGCTAGCTGGTTTCAGTCCCCTATCCTCCCAGCGGTCACGCCCCTGCCCTGCAGCCTCACAGGGAGCAGAGCCGGCAAGGCCAGGCTGGACGGAGTGTTCCCACCCCGAGACACCAGGCCCTGACTCCCTGCTGGATCCCGGCCAGCGCCCACCCCAGCCGGTCACTCTCTCTGTCCCCCTCAGGCCGGGCAGATGGATGCTGTGACCCTGAGGGGTGAGGACATCTACAAGGCAGGGAAGACATACGGCCTGGTTCCGGCGGCCGGGGAGCACTACGCCGGTGCGTGCGGTGCCCGCGGGCCCAGCCAGGAGGTGTTGAGGGATGTATCCGTGCCGTGTCTTTGTAGACAAAGATATAGTCCCCCGCTCCCTCCATCCCTCTTCCCTGAGACCCTTTCAAAATCTCCAGCCAGCCTCTTGGGTCAGCTGCTGGCTCCACGAGGCAGTGGCTGAGAGACGTCCCCAAGGGCCTCGGGCAGAAGGTGACAGCTTCTGCAGCTTCTGGGGATGCAGGAGCAGGCAGGGGGGGGGGGGGGGGAAGGGGCTGGGGAGGACCCCCACCCTGGGAATGAGGGTGGAGGTGCAGCCACAGAGCCCAGGTGAGCCCACCACTCACTCAGTGCCTCTCTCCCTGGGCTGGTTGCTGTCTGTCACCAGGCAAAGCCCTCCTGCTCCAGCCTCAGTTTCCCCATCTATTCAAAGAGAAAGTCTAGCAGGGTCAGCAAATTTCCTGGAAAGGGTCAGAGAGTAGACAGCTTAGGCTTTGCAAGCCATATAGTTTCTGTTGTGTCTTCTCCTCCTCTGCTTCCTCCTCCTCCCTCCCCCTCCCCTTTCTCTCCCCCTGCTCCTTCCCCTTCTCATTCTCCTCCCTCCCCCTCCCCCGTTCCCTGCCTCTTCCTCGTCCCCCCTCCCCCTCCCCTCCCTCTCCCTTTCCCCCTCACTGCTGCTAGCCCTAACCAGGCAGCCTGTGGAAGATGGGACTTTGGTTCTCTGTCCTCTTAAGTGGTGACCTTGAGGGGAGGCCTTTGGTCCCTTCCACTCCGATGTGAAAACTGTCAGGGCTCAGGGAAAATGCTTCTGTGGGCCTCAGCTATGCCAACACTTTTCTCCGAGGACGTGAGAAAAATGCCACCTGGGTGTAAGGACCAGACTCTGCCCCGTTGATCTTAAAGGCCCCAGGCCCAGGTGCTCAGGGGATCCACTGCCCTCTCAAGGGGATCCACTGTCTCACAGCCCCAGGTGCACTGGGAAGGCGTGGCCTCCTAAGCACCCCCAGAAACCCAGCTGTTCTTCAGGGGTACGGGAAAGAAAGGAGAAAGGACTCCCTCTGGACTGAGAGCCGGTGGGGGAGCGTCGATGAGTGCAGCAGGCAGAGCTGCTGCTCATGGGGGGCCAGAGGGGGATGGGGGCCAGCTCAGAGTGGGGGGCCAGGGGGCATGGGGGCCGGCTCAGACTCGGGGGCCAGAGGGGGATGGGGGCCAGCTCAGAGCCCTCGGGCGGAAGGGGAGGACAGGAGGAAGGTGAGTTTTAAGGTCCCGAAGGGGTTCGCTGGGCCCTTGCCCGCTCTGAGGCCTGGAGAGCACAGATGACGCCCCGTGATGCTCCTCTCCCCCTCTCCCCAGCCGAGGACAGGAGCAACGCGTACTTCGCGGTGGCGGTGGTGAAGCGGGACAGCTCCTACGCCTTCACCCTGGACGAGCTGTGGGGCAAGCGCTCCTGCCACTCGGGCTTCGGCAGCCCCGCGGGCTGGGATGTCCCCGTGGGCGCCCTCATCCAGAGGGGCTTCCTCCGGCCCCAGGACTGTGACGTCCTCACAGGTATCCCCCACGGCCTCTTTTTAGGGACAGGCTGGGGACCGGTGGCCAGCTCCGAGGGCCGGGGCCTTCCGCAGGATCCCAGACGAGGCAGCCGCGGGAGCTGTCCTTCCCTCCTTGACGTGCTCCTTGCCGGGGGAGGGTGGGGAAATATTCTTGGCCACGTCCATAGCAGTCCGGGGCGTCTGCCTGGTGGCCCTTTGTCCCCTACCCACCCTCTCGCTCAGGGCCAGCCGGGCCCCCCCGATCAGAGGGCGGGAACTGGCTCAGTGGACAAGCGGAGTGGGCCTGTGCATGGGCCCCGGGCCTGGCCGGGCTACCTCCAGTCATGGGACAGTCCCCTTCCCCCAGCGTCTCCGCGCCTGGGGACCTTGCTGGAAAGTGCTCAGGCGTCCGTACACTGAGTCAGGGCGGGGGCAGAAGAGGAAATGTTTACCAAGCTCGGGGCAGATGCCTGGTGGAGCAGGAGCCCTTCCCGCCTGTTAACACTGGTAGCATTCATGGTGAAAGGAAGGCAGTAGGAAGCTGGGAAGAGCCCTGAGCTAACTGGCAGCTCAGCAGAAAGAGGGGTTTGGGGGGGGTTGTGGTATTTTTTGAGGTACCAGGGCCAGGAATTGAACTCGGGACCTTGTATGTGGGAAGCTGATGCTCAATGACTGAGCCACGTGGACTTCTCTGAGTTGTTTTTTTCATTTGTTTGCTTGTTGTTTGTTTTTTTTTGTTTTTTTAGGAGGCACCGGGGACCAGACCCGGGCCTCCCATGTGGGAATCAGGTGCTCAACCGTTTGAGCCGCTTCCACTCCCAGGAAAAAGTGTTTTTGTCCTAACTTCCCACCCAAGCACACGTGGGATATAGACAGCTGAGCAGTTGCCCCGATCAGAACAGAACAGCTTAGGAGGCCCCAAGGAAGTCCAAGCACAGGCTGGAGACTGCTTTCCCAAGGTGATGGACGGGCTCCTATACCTTGTTCCCTGAGATTCCAACAAGAGGAGACGCCTCCCCCGAGCAGGTGGAGGGGCAGATTTGTGGGGAACCGCCCCGGTCTCTTCCCTGCCCACCCCTCCCGCCCCCCGCCCCTCACCGCTGCCCGTTCCCTCTCCCCCCAGCGGTGAGCAAGTTCTTCAACGCCAGCTGTGTGCCCGTCAACAACCCCAAGGACTACCCGTCGGCCCTGTGTGAGCTGTGCGTGGGCGACGAGCAAGGCCGCAACAAGTGTGTGGGCAACAGCCAGGAGAGGTACTACGGCTACAGCGGCGCCTTCAGGTGCGAGCGGCGGCCGCGTGGCCTGGGGCCCGACGCAGCGCCCTGGGCCCTCCTGTCAAACACCCGCCTTGTCCTCTTGCCTGCAGGTGCCTGGTTGAGAACGCGGGGGACGTCGCCTTTGTCAAGCACACGACCGTCTTTGACAATACAAACGGTGCGTATGGGGCCCAAGGACCAGGCGTCCGGAGATGCTGGGACTGGGGCCCCAGCGGCAGGGACAGACTGGATCTGGAGGCTTTTGTCTCCTGGGGAGCCTGAGGACAGGGCCTTTGTGGTGAGAACAGACCAGGTGGGCAAGACAGGTGATGGTCTTGACAGGTCTGGAATTCAAACCCATGTTCCACCGAAACAGTAGAAATTCCATCCTGGTCATTTTAGAGAGACCCCCCTGGTCTCGCTGAGGGGTGGGTGTGGCAGGGCCTCTGCGTTCCCATCAGTGGATGGGGGTCCTTGGTCAGTGCAGGAAATCACCACAGCGCCCAAGCCGTGAGGGGCAGGGCTCCTGCCAGGGTCACCTTCCCGGGCTCCACCCAGGAATAGGAGCCAGGAGCTCTCAGTGCAGGAAACCCTGGCCCGACCCCTGGGGTCCTGTCGGAGCGGAGGGCCCTTAGCTTGCCTCACTTCTCCCCCTCCTCCCCATCCCCCTCTTCGAGGGATCGTAATCTATTTTGAAGACAGGAGACTGCTTCCCTCCAACACCTGTTTTTTGTACTCTGTGTGCCCCACCCACTCCCCAGGCTTTGAAACCCCAAAGGCTGCAGGCTCTACCCTTACTCTCTGCCCTAACTCATCCCTCCCTGGAGATCAGCCCAGAAAGGCCAAGCTGGTCAAAAGGGGGCAGTGGGGGATGGCCGAGGGCAAGCAAGACCTGCACAGCAAAAACACCACTACTTCATGAGCATGGCCAGGGCCCGGAGCCCCCGTGTTGCCGCCACCCCTCTCCCCACGCCGCTTCGAAGCAGGACACTGGGGGTCATCCCCCAGGCAGGAGGGAGCTCTGGGCTCCTGCAGAGCCTGTGAGGCCAGACGTGTCCACTGTGTGGTCTGGGATGGGTCAGAGGAGAGAGACGGGGAGCTGGAGAGTCACCCCGGATGTTCACCTGCGGGGAGGCATCTTGGCTTGTCCCACCTCCCGAGGCTGCTCATTTCCCTTTTATGGGGGGGATACTAAGGGAACAATGTGATTTCTCAGCATGCCCCGGGACCACCCACCTGCTTCAAAATGACTGGATGGGGTTCTTGCCTGGTGGTGGTGGCGAGCCTCGGGTTCCTCTCCTGTGAAATTGAGCTCATCCTACCCGTCTTGCAGTACAGCCCTGAGGATCAAGAGTGCTTGTTAAGGGCTTGTCACATAGGAGGGACAGGAGCGGCAGTAGCTCCTGCTAATACTATTAGCACAACTGCGGTGTCTGCCCTGGTAGTAGAGCAGGAGGAGAATGGGGAGAACTGGGGAGCTGGACAGATACTGCCACCCTCTCCCCTTGGTGAAGGGTCCGAGGATCCAGGAGGGTAGCAAGAGTCTCTCTCTGCCCCACAGGTCACAACCCCGAGCCCTGGGCTGCTGCGCTCAGGCTGGAGGACTATGAGCTGCTGTGCCCCAATGGGGCCCGGGCTGAGGTGTCCCAGTTTGCAGACTGCAACCTGGCACAGATGCCACCCCACGCCGTCATGGTCAGGCCTGACACCAACATCTTCGCCGTTTATGGACTGCTGGACAAGGCCCAGGTGAGCCAGGGCTACCTCGTGCGGGTGGGGGCAGCAGAGGCGAGCGAAGCCACTGGAGGCCTCCGTCCCCCTGCACCAACCCTTGGGGAGGACCTGAGGGAGCTGGGGGAATTCTGTCTGATCCACTTACCTAGGACATCCTTCTAACAACTAACCCCTCTATCTCCTGAAGCAATATTTCCTTCTCGACTGGTTTCCACCAACATGCTTTTATTTCTACCACCTTTAAAAAATAAGTGGACCTTCCCTTGGTCTCCTATCCTCCTGTAGGCCTCTACTCCACTTCCCTTTAGGAAGACTCCTCCTAAGAGTTGTCTCTACTCTGGAGTCACCAATTTCTCTCCTTCTGCCTCTCTTAAGGATGAATCTGTCTCCAGACAGGCCCCTGAAGCTGCCCTTGTCAAGGTCACAGTGACCCCGAGCTACTCCAGTGGCTGTTTCTCAGTCCTCAAGACCCTTGACCTCCAGCAGCAGTGGACAGAGCTGACCACTCCCTCCCCCTGGTGGCACGCCCCTGCTGCTGGCTCTCCTCCTACCTGCCTGCTGCTCCTTCTCAGTCTTCTCCTTGGCCTGAGAAGGCTGGAGTGCCCAGGCTTCATACTAAGCCCTCTTCTCTGTCTATACCTACGCCCTTGTTGATCTCATCCAGTCCCATGTCCTTAGGTGTCATCCATATGCAGATGGCTCCTAAATTTACACCTTCAGCGCTGACCTCTCCCTTCAACTCCAGACCTGTACATCCACAAATGCCTTCTTGACATTTCGACTTGTATATCTTAGAAGCGTCTGAAACTGAACAAGTCCAAAGTTGTACTCCTGTTCCTCCCTCGTCGTCCCCACTTCGGTTATAGCACCTCCCTCCCTCCTCCCCTCCACTTCTTCAGGGGTGGGCTTTGACTCCTGCCTGCCTCCCACACTGTGCGACCAATCAACACTGTCAGCTGCACTTTCGCATTACATCTGGAATTTGATCTGAACTCATCACCTTCTCTACTACTAGGACTGGAGTTTTTACCCAGGCTTTCTGACAATAGAGCTCTGGACCCTAGCCTGCCTCTACCCCTGAGCCCCCATGATTTAGGCTGATCTCGCCCTCCCCACCACCACCAGCACCCAGAATTGCCGAGCAGGCAGTTCTCAGCCCCTAAACTTTTAAACGATGGCAGCTCTCCCCATCTTTTCCATGAAATCCCTCTATCCCAGGAGCTCTTTACCTTGGGTCTCCAGGCAGAGGAAAGCGGGGTCCCTAAACCTTCTGAAGTAACAAACAAGCATGAGAGTGTGCATTTGAGGGGGAGAAGTTCAGCAGCTTTCACCATCTCTTAAGAGCCCCCATGAATCCCTCTAAAAATCTGATGGCCAATTTACTCCTCCTTTCCCCCTCGATCTATATTTAAACACTGAACATGGGCATTTATCCATGCTCTCCAGATGTCCTCTCATTTATGTAGTTATAATTTCTCATACTGCTTTTGGTCTTTTTAGTAGCTCTTTTTGGGGCCTTGCCCATTCAGTCCAGGCGTTCTCATCAGGGAAGGGGGTAGAGCAGACATCCTGGGATGCTAGGAGGTCAGTTAGCAAAGGCATATTCAACTCTCCTGGTATTTACTGGTGAGGGAACGAAAAGCTCTCTCAGCGCCATCGTTTGGTTTGTGGAAAGGTACCCATAAGATAGAGTGAGAAAGCATTGTAGGAAAGGTTGGAAAATGCCAAGCAGCTCTTTCAGATCTAGCAGACCCTTCCATAATCCCATCCCTGTTGCCCCTCATTTCTGGGGTCTTTCATTTGTAAATCTCATGCTGCAGGGCTGCATCCAAAGACAAACTACCTCTGATGTAATTTTTCTGAGTAAGTATCTCAAGATATTAAGATAGTCATCTCTTTCTCCCACATCCCCGTGAGTGACAAGGGGCAATCGGTTGTCAAGCTTATGGTTTTAAATCAGACTCTTGGCACCCTGAAATTACTTGTGCTTGGTCCCTGGCCACAGCACGTGGTCCTTGGGCCATTTCTGAGCCCAGCAGAAAGGCAAGTCTGTGTGTTGCTCCCAGGACCTGTTTGGAGATGACCACAATAAGAATGGATTCAAACTCTTTGACTCCTCTGACTATCACGGGCAAGACCTGCTTTTCAAGGACGCCACGATCCGCGTGGTGCCCGTGGGGGAGAAGACCTCGTACCGCGACTGGCTGGGCCTCAACTATGTGGCCTCTCTGGAAGGGCTGCTGTCGCAGCAGTGCTCGGGCGCAGGTAGGACCACCCCCCAGAAGCCGGGAGGGGGCAGTTTCGCACCACACAGAGGACAAGCCGCTACCCTACAGTACGGCCCTGCAGGGCACTGGGGTAACGCAGGGCAGGGGCCACCATTTCACACTCAAGGTCAAGTGTCCCGGGAGGGCCTGGCCCGGGAGGCTGCAGACCCTTCTAGGCGGAAAGCTGGCTGTGTGACCCAAACTGCCCTGCACAGTTAATGTGAATGTCAGTAATCATAGCGAAGAGGACCGGAGGCAACGGCAGGAAGACACACGCCGTGTAGTTGGTAAAGAAACCAGGAGAAAGGAGCCCCTCAGTAGGGCAGGGAGGTGGAGCCTGGGTGGGTTTAGTACAGAGCAGTGCATTCCGTCAAGCCTGCCCCCCAGTCCCGGGGCCGCCTGCGGCTCTGAGCCCTAAACCGCTCGTGTCTCCCCCGCAGCACCCGCCACCCCCGGGGCCCTGCTGCTGCTGCCGCCGCTGGCCCTCGTCGCCGGCCTCCTCCTGCCCGCCCTCTGAAAGCAGCTCCGGGCAAGCCTCGCCCTCCCCTGGATCGGAAACCTGCTCAGAAATCTCTATAAATAAGGCCCTTCTCCTTGAAAATCCGGTTAACACTGTTCAGAGAAGAGACGTGATGGGAAAGGAAATGTGAGAAACCGCGGAGGCCTCGGAGCTGCGATTTCCGACACGGGAGAGAAGTTTCCACGATTGCTTTGGACAGGAATAAAGATGAGTGTTAAAGAAAAGCCGCCAACCTCGAGCTGGACGTGAGCAGGCCGGCTGCGGGTGCCCAGCCCCCTGCTCCCAGGCACCACCTGCCGCCTCCACCACCTGCGGCGGCCGAGCTGGCCGCCCCCCAGCGCCTGCCCACCCGCAGCCTGGCGCAGGCCGGCTCCCCGGCAGCTTCTCTCCCAACATATGGAGCCTCACAGGCTCAGCTTGGAAAAGTCCAGTTACCAAGGAAACGGGCTGAGCCCTGGCTTCCCACGCGGTCCCCTCCGTGGGAGAGCAGAGCTTGCCGTGCAGAGGCGCCCCGGTAGGACCCGGTGCGATGCAGGAGGGCCTGCTGGCCCCTCTCCTGACGGGTCCCACTTGCCCTTCCAGGGAACGTATGCCGCGCCTCTGCTGCGGGCCGGCACACCCGCCACCTCCCCTCTGCCCCTGCTCCGTCTGTCCTCTGGGCTCCATGTCCCAGCCTCCCTCCAGAGGACACTGCATCTGTCCACCGAGGCACTGTCCAGACGAGGCTGGAGCAAGAAGGCGGAGCTGCGGGCCGTTGGGCCCTTCGTCCTTGCTTGTGTGGTGTGGCGTGTGCCGCCCGCTGCGTGCCCGGCTCTGCGGGGCTGCGGGAGGGGAAGGGGGCGTCGGATGTGGGCCACAGGGATGAAGCCTTCAAGGAACCCTGGGGTGAAGAAAATGCTTCTCACTATAAATCTCCGCCAGGCGGGGGCTGGATGCGGGGTGAAAGCCTGGCTGTTGGAAGGAAGGCGCAGGACCCGCTCCTGTGTGTCCAGCCTCTCTGGGTGTTTAGCCGCACCAGGCTCAGTCCTGGTTAGGATGGGTCCCCTGGAACCTCAGCTCCCGAGCTTGCTCCTTGTGGACTCGTCTCAGCTTACCCCCTACCTTCCCCTCCCCGCCACTCCTCAGCCTGCTCGCCCCCAGCCACCAGAAGCAGTTGTCCCCAGGTCCAAGGGGTCAGCCCCAGGGGCCCCCAGGAGCTCCAGTCACTGGGTGCCCGGCCTCTGAGGCCACGCGGGGCCCCCAAGGATCTGGGGTGGGAGATGCCACTCTTTTTGTCAGAGGGGCCTAAGGCCTGGTTAGGTGCTAGGAGAGCCCCGTCTGCCCACGGCGTGAGCCGCGTCCCCAGCCGGCACCTGCTGGGCCCGAGGACCACCCACTTCAGAGGAAGGGTCGCCCTTCCCATCCCTGGTGAGAGTCACTGGAAAGTGCCTGGAAAGAATCTTCTCTCTACTCCATTATTGCCAAGGTTGTCTGGGAAGCCAGAGAAAAAGTTTCCAGAACTACCAGCTCTTCCTCTGAATTTGGCTCCCTTAAAATAAGTAAAAAGAGAAGAAACAGGAGCAAGCGGGCTTGTCAGCAGACTGGGAGCCGCGTGGGCCTGGAGCTATTTGCATCCAGTGTGCGGGGGCCTCAGGGACGCAGATGACAGGCCGGCTCCGGCTCCAGCGACTCGCCTCCACTGGGGGCGGGGGACGGACCCCTTCCAGCGCCCTCGGCAAGGGAGGCGCTGGCAGCTCTAGTCAGTAGCCACCATCCCAGGCAGTCCCGGCCACCGCGCTGGGGCCACCCGCACCCCACCTGTGCGGGGCCAGAAGGAGCTCGGCCCCCACCGCCAGCGCGGCCCCTCCTCACCGCAGAGGGCCAGCGATGCACGCGCGGCTCTTCTCTGACCTAGTGACTGTCTGATTTTCGTCATTGTTAAGGGAGATTTGTGCATTGAGAAATGTATTTTGTGTGGCTACCCTGGGCCAGCGTGTGGTCCGGGGTGAGAAACCTGCGCTGTGAGCCGTGAAAGGTACGGCCTGCGTGAGTGCCGTGTAGGTGACAATTGACAGTCAGGGGGCGGCAGGGGCCTGCTGCTGTCAGTACTAATGAAAGATGTTGGTTTGTTTTTAAAAATAAAGTCAAACAACGCTGCGCAAGCTCACGCTTGGATTCTGATAGAAACTTCCTGCTGTGTATTGTTTTTTTCTTCTTCGGTGATCAAAGGCCCCCCACCCGAGGCCCCACCCAGAACGGCAGAGTCCACTGGAGCCTGTTCTCCCAGCGCTGGCAGTCGGGCCACTATGGCCCCGGCCAGCGAGGCCCCGTCTCCCTTTTACAACCCGGGCTGGTTCCCTGGCCTCACAGGGCCTCTGCTGTCCTCACATCCCAGCTGCCTCCACCCCCTCACCTCCTGGGTGTCCATCCTTTGGGGACTGGGTACAGAGAAGGATGCAAATTTTGCCACTGCCCTCTGCCCCGTGACTCCAAAATAAGCCGCCGACCCCTTTTCTTTGGCAAGTTCACTGCTAATTGAGCAGAGGGAAGGCCATGGGGGAGCCCAGGTGTCCCCTCTCCATCGCGGCACAGATCTCAACAATGGGGGTGGGGCTGGATGACTCTCAGTGGCTTCTAGCTTAACCTGTTTCTTAGACTCAAGAATCTCAGGGTCTTCACAGGATTATTACTTGGCCTGTACTGAAGGATAGGGTGGCCAGAGCGGCTTTTTTTTTTTTTAATTTCTGCCTTTCCTACACTTGGTTTCCTCATTAACAGTGAAACAGAAGCTATTTCACAGCCTGAGAGTCATTATTTGTCAGTGGTTCTCAAACTTGAGAGTGCATTGGAATCACCTGGAAGGCCTGTGAAGCACAGCTGCACACCCCACCCCCAGAGGCTCGGATTCCGCAGGACCAGGGGCCTGAGAATCTGCATTGCTGGCAAGCCCCAGGCGATGCTGATGCTGCTGGTCAGGGGCCTCCCTCTGGGCTGAGGACCTTTGTTAGAGGTGACAGGAGCTCGCCCCCACGAAAGCACTAGCACGTGCCTGCCCAGACGGACTGGGAAGAGGCTGGGAGGGGCAAGTGTCCCAGAAGAGGCTTTGACGGCGTGGAGAGGAGGAGGGAAGTTTGTGATCCTGAGAGAGAGGCAGGATGTGCAGAAAGATGCCTCAGCCGCTAGTCCTGATCTCCAAGCAAGATAGCTGAGGGGCTGGGGCAGCATTCCAACCCCACTCTCTTTCCCAGCCGGGCCTGTCTGCCCCCTATCCGTGCCCAAAGATGACATACACATATTTCTAATAGGGCCTTCAGGAAGAGGAACGAATGCAGAGATTAGCACTGAAGGCTGTGTGGAGCCAGAATACCTCCGCTTCCTCCTTCCCAGCTTCTGGTGTCCCAGAAACTCCCAATTCAGCAGAAAATCCAAACTTTATATTCTCTACTGTGGTCGACCTTTGGGCCATTGGAGAAGAAGAGAAGGGCTGGTGGCTTGGCAGGACAGGGCCTTCCTAGCCAAGACCCCAATCCAAGCAACTGCATGGCAGACTGCCTGTGGCCACCCAATATCCCTTCTCCCCTTTTTCCTTTCTAGAGGACCCTACTTTTTTCCAGGACAGCAATGTGCCCTGCTAATAAAGTGGCCGCTTGTGGGTGACCAGGCAACCTGGTTTGGGCCAATGAAAGTTCAGGTACAGATTTCAGGAAAGCTTTTAGAAGGGGACCAATTGCGCAGGCACAGCCTTTCACCCCTTAACCCTCCTCCCTGCTTTCCTGCCTGGAAAAGCAAGTGGTAGCTGGAAGATGGAGCAACCATCTGCTGTATAAGGCAAAGAGCATGAGGGAAAGGACTGCAAGGTGAGGAGAACAGCAGAAAGGTGGAAGGCTGTGGGACAAGCAGCAGTACCAAGGCCTGGACTACCGATTCCCTGTCAGTTTTCTCTCATCAGTTTTCTCTGGTTGCAGGTGAATGCACCCCTCAGTAAGACAAGTGGTGACAGTGGAAAGAGCACGGGCAGGCCCTTGGGACTCCTAAGTTCTTTTTTTTTTTGTAAAGATTTATTTAATTAAATTTATTTATCCCCCCCCCCCCCATTGCTTGCACTCTGTCTGCTTGCTGTCTGCTCAATGTGTCCATTTGCTGTTGTCTGCTCTCTGTGTCCATTTGTTGTGTGCTCTCTGTGTCCGTTCTCTGTGTGTTCTCTGTGTCTGCTAATCTTCTCTTTAGGAGGCACTGGGAACCAAATCTGGGACCGCTCATGGGAGAGAGAGGTGCTCAATTGCTTGAGCCACCTTAGCTTCCTGCTTTGTTGTGTCTCTCATTGTTTCTCCTCTTTGTGTCTCCTTGTTGTGTCATCTTGTTGCATCAGCTCACCGCACCTGCCTGTTGTGCCAGCTCGCTGTCTTGCTCATCTCCAGGAGGCACCAGGAACCAATCCCGGGGCCTTCCATGTGGTAGGTGGGAGCTCAATCCCACATCCGCTTCCCCTCCTAAGCTCTTGTCCTGGCTTTGTAACAGGCCGTGGGACTCAGGGCCCAAGTTTCCTTATCGGTATAATGCCCCCAGAGGTCTCCAGGGCCCCGTCACATCCTGCAGTGGCTGAAAATCAAGCACCAGATCTTGTCTCAACTGCAGTCCTAGAGCTGGGCATAAAGGGAGCAGGTCCTGTGTTGCTGTCTTCTCAGGGTTCATCTGAAAGTTGCTGCCCAGAATGAGAGGCATCTGCAATAATTCAATCCAGCAGTGGGAAGCCTTTTCCTACCCTGCTTCTCCTCTATCTCCAAGGTTCACATTTGTCCCTGGAAAGAGTCCCAAGATGGCGCTGCAGATGCCACCTACCCCCCCCTACAAGCTAGGCAGGTCAGCCTGCCCGGCGCTGCCCCAGCAGGGAGGCCTGAGACCCCTTCTGAATGGCCTCACCCAGGTCCCCAGTCGACCTCTGTGATGGGAGGATGGGCTTTGGCAGGGATCATGTTAGAGCCCTGGTCTGGGTGGAGTGGAGCCTTCTCTCCTGGAAGTACAGGGCTGAGACGGGAAGGGAGGTGATTAATCGGGGTACCGTGAATGGAGGCAGGCTGTCCCAAGCCACCACTCTCCTCCAGCTCGGCCCAGCCACAGGCCTGCCCTGGCTGGATGCCTCCAGCACCTGCGATTCTGTGAACTGTCCGAGGAGGAGGGAGCTGGGGTCCTGCTCAGCAGCACCTCCAGTGAGAGACACCCCAGCACTTACTCTCCTGGGCTGAGGCACTAACTCGGGGCCACGACATACTTGAGAGCAGGCTGACCTGAGTCAGTTGAGGAAACTTAGACACATCCTGAGTGTCTGCATGGCAGGGGACCCTCAGTTTCTTCATCTGTGAAATAGGTTCATTGGGTGAGAGTCCAATCCTAAGTCTCTGGGATTCTCCTTTCTGCTCCGTCCTCCCCTGCTGCCCCCGGGAAATGCTCCCACTGGGCCCCAAGTCCAACCCTTGCTGGAAATTACTGAACCCCAAGGAAACCATCCTGTGGCTTTGGGCACAATGCAGGCTGGGGAGGAAACTTTGCCTTTGAAAAGGGTAAAATAGTCAAGTTCACCTAAGTCTCTTCCCTTTGCAAAAAGCTATGCAGAAGATAGGGGGCTGGGGGATCATAATGATGAAAGTTATCCTCACTTCCTATATATTTTTAAAATAATAGATGTTACTTTTTAGAGTAGTTTTAGGTTTACAGAAAAATTGCACAGAAAGGGTCGAGTCCCCATATGCCCTCTCCCACAGTTTGCCTTGCATCAGTGTGGCACATTTGTCACAATCGATGAACCATTATGGATTCATTAATATTAACTAATGCCCATAGTTTACATTAGGTTCACTCTTTGTGTTGGGCAGTTCTATGGGTTTCAACAAATGCATAACGCCATATATCCACCATTATGGTACCCTACACAATAGTTTCACTGCCCTAACAATGCTCTGTGTTCCACCTATTCATCCTATTTTTTAAAAGGCCGTGTCAGTTTGCTGATGATGGTGTAACCACCCCGTCACACCCCGTACCCCAGTAACTCTCCTTACCCTGCCAGTACGGGAGAATCGCTGCCTATACCTGACTGCGGTCTCTCTCCAACTGACTGTGAGCCTTGTGATCTTTGATTCCACATACTCAGCCCCTACCCACCACCTGGCGTACTGAATAAAAGGATGAATAACTGAGAGAATCCATGAAACACCAGTCGACGCCTCCGTGCTGGCAGGGATTCCCTCTGGCTCATTAGCAGCCTTTGGCCCAAGTCCCCTTGTCCCCTGCCTGGCCCAGGGGCCTCCTGGAAGGCTGAGCCAAGCCCCTGGTAGAGCATCAGGCCTTCGGCCAGCCCTGCTGGGCTCCGCAGGGACCTGAGCGAACCGACTCACGTCAACAACTAGCCATGTCTTTGGATTTGCTCTTGGAAATTTCACAGCCCAGGGGAGCTAGGGCTCCTCCCTGCCCGTAGCCCAGAACTGTCCAAGGAAAAGCTACATCCCGGGGCTCTGCCGCCCCTTGAGTGGAAGCCACTGGGCCCTGGGGGAGCAGCCTCAGGTTTCTGGGAAACAAAAATCTGCAACTGGGATGAGGCAACAGATTGACCTCCAAGGCTATAGGGCATTTTTCTGTGAGACCATCCTGCTAAAATGTACCCTTAGACAGTGGCTGGACAATTGGCCAAGGTAGAGGCATAGTACTGCTGATCCTGGAGTTTTTGTAACAGCAAAACAAAAACAAACTTGAAGCAATCTAACTTCCCATCAGCATACTGGATTGAGTAAATGAAAGACATCCATCCTTTCATTTGCAGTGGGGCAGTCTGCAGCCAGGCAATGGAGAGTAGAGCTATATTTAATTATGTGGAAAGATGTCCGTGACATATTGTTGAGTAAAAAGAGCAGGTTATGAAACAGTATGTGATCCCATTATCATAAAATCACACACACACAGAGCCGTCTTAAATCTGTTCACCAAACTGTTAACAGTGGCCATCTCTAGCTCACGGAATTTAAGGATAATTTTTACTTTCTTCTTTAAATTCTCTATTTTGAATTTTAAAGACTTTTAGTAACTAAGTCATTTTCATTTTGGAGAAAATAAATAAACAAAAAATAAAATGAAATCTTCCACTGGATTCACAGTCCCAGTGTTCTCTCTCTCTCTGCCTTTAAAATGAATTATTTTTTATGAGATAGTACAGGCAGTTAGTTTAAACAGTCTTCTTAAAAGCATATGAGAAAAGCAACATCAGTGTGCGACCCTCCATAGGCAGCCACTTTCAGTTCTGTTAGCTATTTATTTTCTGGCATTTATTTTATAACCTTAAAAATATAGGTATACAGCTATTTAATGATTTTTTAAAAAATTTAACTACCTATTACAATATTGTAAGATTTACTTTTTTACATCCTCCTGTGATACCAGCATTTAATATATTCTCTGATTACATTTCATTTCTTTATGCTTTTTAATTTTTCCTGTAGTGAATAACTTTTTTTCTTTTTAATCCTCCTTGTCACTCTTTCCTCCACTAAACTCTCTGACAGAGTTGTCTATTTTACGACTTCTCGTAGGATGCTATCTTCCCTCCTGCTCTTTCTTCTTTTGGGTTTCAACTTTTCATTCCTTTTTGTCATTTTAGGGATGGTGGTGGAAGAGGTGAATATTTACGTTCAACCTTCCACATTCGATGGGTGAAGTGAACATCTCTAAGATGATTTTGACAGGAAGGGCTGGAGAAGGTTCCCCAGAGCAGTGGCATTAGAGGTAGGCCTGTGTGAGTGACTTGGGTTTCTACAGCCAGAGGCGGGATGCGGAGAAAATGCACTCACGGGGAGTGGCAGGTGCAGAGGCAGGATGGAGCAAACACCCGGCTGTGTGTCCTTCCAGAGGTCCTCAGCCCCTCAGAGCCTACGTTTCCTCCCTGAGTGTCTGCCCGCAGGCCGGCTGGGAGGAGTAAGAGGAGGGGGGTCCAGCGCCCACCTGGCCGTTTCTAGTGGATGGCCCCGCGAGCACAAGGCCCCTGCCTGCTAGGCCAGGCCGGCGCTCAACGCAGAGCCCGAGGGACCAGGAAGCTGCGTCTGGGGTCGCATCCTCTCCAGCTTCTGTGACTGCCTATGATCTTGAGTCCACAAGTTCTTGCCTGCTGTGGGCAGTTTAGGGACTGGACAGACCTGGGAAGAAGAAAGGGAAGTCTGTGAAGCCAAGGAAATCCTGAGGGACGTGGACTAGAAATGCACGTCGTCTGCCTCAGTTGCAGGTGCCCTCAGTCAGAACCCAGAGGCTTGGGGGAGGGCTGGGACGAGGAGGAGTCTGAGCTCAGGACCCAACGGCGGCTCCAGGCCGAGGGCGGGCGCAGGCCCCTTGCACCTGCGTTCCTGGCCTGTCGGCACTCCTGGCTGCAGAGCACCGCACGTCCAGGTTCACGGGCTGGTGCAGAGAGCTCCAGCTGGAAGGCACTGAGTGAGGCGGCCGGTGCATCCCCTCGTCTTTCAGATTAAGAAACCAAGGCCACAGGAACGGAGCCCTCTGCTGGTGGGGAGGCGGCCGTGTCGGGGCGCAGTATCCCCGTGCATGCCCCTTCCCCAGCGCCCCAGCCAGTTCACCACCTGTGAAAGTTTTACCACAGCTACATGCCAGCAGCCCTCGCTGCCAGCCGCAGCCGGCGATGAGTGCTGAGTGCCACTTCAGACGCAGTTCCTGGGCCATGGCAGGCACCAGCGGTCATAGGCTGGGGCTCCCAGGAAGCAAATTCTGAGACAGAGACTTGGGTGCAGGTTCACTGGAGAGGGCTCTCAGGACCACGAGGAGGAGGTGGCATGCGCTGCAGTGGCAAGGGAGGGGCAGGCCGATCCTCCAGGGACCGCCAAAGCAGGGACCCTGAGTTACTCTGCCTTGAGGCAAGAGGGCCCTGCCTTTACACCCCTATATCAACCTGTCACTGGGTGCAGGTGTCCCTGGGGGCAGGGGGAGGAGGAGGTCCATGGCTTGACCGTGAGCAAGGTGCCTCTCTTCAGCTGAGGGCAAGGCCCAGAGAGACCCGGCTGAGACCATCAGCCACCAGCACTCCCAGCAGCTGGGGGGTAAGTCAGGCCCAAGGGGGTCAGCACACCAGAGAGGTGAAGCAGCTTGCCCAAGGTCGCATGAAATGCCCTCTTCCCAGGAAGCAGACTTGGCCCAGTGGTTAGGGCATCCGTCTACCACATGGGAGGTCCGCGGTTCAAACCCTGGGCCTCCTTGACCCGTGTGGAGCTGGCCCATGCACAGTGCTGATGCACGCAAGGAGTGCCGTGCCACACAGGGGTGTCCCCGCATAGGGGAGCCCCACGCGCAAGGAGTGCGCCCCGTAAGGAGAGCCGCCCAGTGCGAAAGAAAGTGCAGCCTGCCCAGGAATGGCGCCGCCCACACGGAGAAATGAACAACAAGACGATGCAACAAAAAGAAACACAGATTCCCGTGCCGCTGACAACAGAAGTGGACAAAAAGAAGAACATGCAGCCAATGGACACAGAGAACAGACAACGGGGGCAGGGAGGGGGGAAGGGGAGAGAAATAAAATAAATCTTAAAAAAAAAAAAAGAAATGCCCTCTTCCCCCTCCCACTAGTTATTTGTGTGGGTTGCTGGAAAGGGTGGGCTGGGATTTGCCAGCAACCCATCCTGGAAGATTCCGCTAAAGCGCACAGGACCCTCAGCACAGTAAGCGCTACCTGCGTGCATGTGTGCTGCCCTCACTGTTCTGGATCCCCCCATATGTACGCACTCACTGCTAATCATTTACCAAGCTCCGTGCACCCTCGAGCTGCTCTATGCGCTAGCTAGACCCCCTCTTTGTGCTGTCTAGTCCTATATAATCTGTTTCCCCTGTGTACAGGTGCAGTTGCTGCCCGACAGCCGTCATCGGAACATGTGAGTAAATAAATGGCATGGCTGCTGCTGGCCTTCCTTGTGGTTTCTTTGTTGTTTTTTTTAAAAGATTTATTTATTTATTTAAATCCGCCCCCCCCCCCCCCCGCCCCCGGTTGTCTGTTTTCTGTGTCTATTTGCTGCGTCTTGTTTCTTTGTCCGCTTCTGTTGTCAGCGGCACGGGAAGTGTGGGCGGCGCCTTTCCTGGGCAGGCTGCACTTTCTTTCGCACTGGGCGGCTCTCCTTACGGGTGCACTCCTTGCGCGTGGGGCTCCCCTACGTGGGGGACACCCCTGTGTGGCAGGGCACTCCTTGCGCGCATCAGCACTGCGCATGGGCCAGCTGCACACGGGTCAAGGAGGCCCGGGGCTTGAACCGCGGACCTCCCATGTGGTAGACGGATGCCCTAACCATTGGGCCAAGTCCGTTTCCCTGTGTGGTTTCTTTGGACTATCAAAAGTACGTGGTCAGGGGGAAGTGGATGTGGCTCAAGTGATAAAGCTCCCCCCAACCACATGGGAGGTCTGTGGTTTGGTTCCCGATGCCTCCTAAGGAAAACAGCGAGCTGGCACGACAGGCAGGCGCAGCAAGTTGGCACAACAGATGACCCAATGACACATACAAGAAGAAGGGAAAAAAACATAATGAGAGACACAACAAAGCAAGGAGCACAGGTGCTTAAGCAATTAGGCATATCAGAGGTCCCAGGTTCAGTTCCCGGTGCCTCCTAAAGAAACAAGACAAACAGACACAGCTAGTGCAAACAACGAGAGAGTGGGGAGAAATAAATAAATCCTTTTTAAAAAGTGTTCAGTCAGCCTTCCCAGGCTTGACCTTCCTGAGTTACACGTAGTGAATGATGGGCCTGAACTCAAAATGAGATGGCCGAAGCCCACGCCCTTCATCTGTGGGACACTGTCTCCAACACAGTCCGTGAATTGGATCATTGAACTCTCAAAAGAGCCCTCTGAAGTCGGTATTATTATTACAGCCACATTTGACCCACGAAGAACCAGAGGCTTGATAAGCCTTTATAAGTAACTTGCCCAGGTCACTCAGCTCATAAGCCGGGCAGTTGGACCCCAGAGCCACTCTGCGATAAGGCCGTATGGACCATTATGAGCCTGGCCCAGCAGCTTTGGAGAGCATGCAACTTTCTTTTTCAACTTTTTGCAGTAAGAGGAGGGGTGGTGAGCCTGGACCTCTGGTCTACACAGTGACAGCCCACCCTGAGGGCGCTGAGGCTGCCCAGGGGCCTTCCCTTCCCTGCAGGCCCCCAGCTCTGAGCCTCCTGCCCCGCTCGGGGCTCAGGGCTTGGGGGGCCGCCGGGCTGGAGGAGTCAGTCTTCCTCAGCCCTGCTCATAGCCTGTGTCTGCAACGGAGGAGCTGATGCCTGCGCCAGCCAGGGGACCTGGGGTTAGGACACACCATCTCTGCAGAAACCTGGACCTCGGTCTCTGGGAGCCTTGGTTTATGGAACTGTAAGCAAAGGATCGTCTCCATTATCATCCTTGTCATCGCTCCATCGGGTCTCTTTGAGAGAGAAGCTGATGAATAGTGATAACGCACGCTGCAAAACGTGGGCGCTGGCTGTGTTCTGCATGTCACCTGCCCCAGCAGAGGCTGACCTGTCCCAGCCAGCGACCCCACATTCCCCGTCTTGCCTGGGGATGGGATAGAGACCTCCCGTCAGTGCCAGCCTGTGCTGGAAACCTGCTGTTCCCAGAGCCAGCTCTTCATGCCTCAGGGCCCTGGCGGCTACACAGCAAAGGGCGATTGATGTGGAGGGCCAGACCAGGGTCCCCTAGCCCTCCTCTCCCCAGCTCTTCTCAGTCCCCCTTCATTTACGATGTGTTTGTGGGAAGGTCCTGCCTTCTCCCGGGCTGGCCGGTGCTCTCTGAGGGCAGGGACTGAGCCTGCATCTGCCCAGTGCATTCCCAGGGCCAAGCAGCACCTGGAACCTAATGGGGACCCAGAAATGACATAAGATGACACAACATGACATGAGGCTGGTTTTGCATCCTAGAAGTTGGCCTGGTCCTGGTGGAGGGGGTTCCTGGAGTGCTGAGAGGGCTCATCCTCCCTGGCAGCTCCCAGATGCTAGAGCTGGTCAAAAAAAGGATTGCTTTAGCATCGGGGCCAAGCAGTGCCTGTTCCAGTCCTGAGTCTGACCCCTTTCCTAGGGCTGACCCTGGTTCTGGGGGTCAGGGCTGGGCACACAATGGGCACACAATGGCTCACAGTCTCTCTGTGCCAACCCTTTGCCCCCACCCCAGCCGATGCTGAAATACCAAGATAGAGGACACTTGGGTGGGAGTCTGACCCCCAGTGAAGGTGAGAACACCTGGCCGGCCCTCTCCCAGCCACAGGACGTGTTCTGACCTCTCACCTTCCCTCGGTGAAGAGGCATCTGCAGTCTGATCTGCAGGTAGACAGGCGCAGAGGAGTTTTCTCACTTTGGCACATCTGGGAGGAAGCAGCTGGCTTTCCCAATGCCAGGGCTCGGTGCGCCAGGCCCCAACTCTCTCACCCTCTGTGGCATTCCCCACGGATGATGGGAAGTGTTAGTGTTATCACCATTCCACAGGATTGGGGAGTGAGGCTCTGCGATATTAAGGACTTGCTGGGATTTGAACACAGAAGAGCCGGCCCCAGAGCAGCCCCCTGCACCATGCCACACCTGGAAACAAGTGCCTGACACGCGCTGGCGATGGCCCGGCTACCCGCGTGTAGCCTCCAGGACTTCCCAAGCCAAAGTCCAGCTCCTTATCTCCTCTGCTCCACATCTTTAGCCATCTCGGGGCCACCGGCCAGGTGGGCCCCCCGAGCTGCAGGCCTGGGGCCTTGGAACGGAGACTCATCACTGATAACAGAAGTGCTGGCCATGCCAATATTAGACATGGCTGGGGACTGAACTTATCTTTGAGAAGATGGAGAAGGCCAGAATTCTGCAGCAGAAGCTTTTCAGGCTGCTCGGCCTGCTCAGCCCGACATCAAGGGCATGATGTCCCCTCCCCTCCTGCAGGAGGTACCAAGAGCTGGGAGTGGTTTCTGCTGGCAGGTCTGTCCTGCCATCATCAGCTGTCCTGTCTGGTCCCAGAGCAGAGAACGGTAGGAAGGAGGGGGTGCCAGGGCTGAGAAGGCTCCTGCCCCAGCCACAAGGCAGGAGGAGTGGTTTGATTTACTTACTGCTTTCAGCCCAGTGTGCACGTGTGCATGTACCACGGTGTACGTGAATGAACATGTGTACACGCGTCTAAGTGTCTCCCAGATGCCTTTCTTCCTGGAAAAGCACAGAGACGCCATCCTGCTCAGTAAAGGATGGCAGGAAATGTTCTCACTCAGGCATGTCTTTCAGACTGAACCTTTGAGGCCCTGGATCTTTTCTTCCATTTCCATTTCCATCAAAGGCCAAGAACTCTTTAAAACCTAGGCCTCCTCCCCTCCTGTCCAGCCTAGGTTTTCTTGAGATGGAGAAGGATCCCCAAGGGGGTGGGGTAGAAGTTGCATTGAAATGCATCTGCATTGCAGTCTCTTCTTAGGTAGCGTTACTTTTTTTTTTTTTTTAAATAAACTCCTTTTCTTGATGCCTGGAAAGTTTTCATTTGGGGCCATTTCTCGCTGAGCTTTCTTGTGGCCAATCCCTGGACTGGACCTGCTCCTAGACCAGACATTCCTGTGGGATCGGGAAGTGGGACAGGAGAGGGAGCCCAGCCTTGGAGCCTGGCCTAGAGAAAGTTGCTCCCAGAATTTCGAACCTATTCCTTTAGAAATCTAGAAACTCCAGCTGAGCTGGAGGCCAGCGTCTGGAAGGCTCCCGTCGGTGTACTGTATCTCCCCACAGACAGAGCCATGCGGTTTTCAGGAGGACAGCTGACGCAGCGCCTGATGCCGAGAATGTGCATGCACCTCCAGAGCTTCTTTGGGCCCCCAGGCACCTGCAATTTTCCAGGGAAAATTTGTCCACTGGTCACATGACAGCTGGAGTCATTTAACACCGGCACAAACCTTTCTGCTGATAGGAAAGATTGCAGTCATTCTGAAACCAGCAGGTACAGGGCTGAGGTTTTCATCAGCCTCAGTTCAACATGTACCAGCAGCAGCAGCAGGCTGCAAGGCTCTCTCCTGTTTTATTATTTATCTTCCCCTCTTTATCCCTGTGCCCAATTCCCATCCCCACCCCTCCCCACCTCACTAAGGCAAAGGTGTATCATGTGTATCCTTGCAGCTTTGTAAAATATGCATGTCTTTATGTGTATATGCCTTTAACTCATATACATTGTCCTGTGCTAGTAAATTTCATTCCCTTTCTCACTTTGTTTTTCACTCAACACTATGTTTTAACCAATCCATATTCTAGCATGTGTTTCTAATTCATTGCTTAGAGGACTCCATAGGGGATTCCATAGAGGATTTCACCAGGGCATTCTCGACACCGCTGATGGATCTCCAGAACTGAGTTAAGCAAATCACCCATATCTTCACTCTTTTTTCCGTATTTGAACTATTTCTTCCTGAGAGGGTGATTTTATGAAAATCTCCAACTACAGTTGAAACAGCCACAAAGGGAGATATTTCTTGTAGTTCTGTCAGTTATTGCTGTGTATATTTTTAAGACTTCGTTGTCAGATGCATATACATTTTGACCTCTTTACCATATGTTATAGCCCTCTTTAATTAGGATGGTTTTTGCCTTAGTTTGTGGATATTAGTATCACTACTCCTATTTTATTAGTGCATAGTTACCTGGTATATCTTTTTTGTATCTGTTCCTTTTCAGCCTTTTCTCCTTTTGCTTTAAATGTGTCCCTTGCATTCTAATTATTCAGACTAAGAGTTTCTGCCTAGATATCTATTGCCTTTATATACATCAAAATTGCTGGTAATTACTGTTAACACTGTTATATTAGGACTTATTTCTACTATCCTGTTTTATATATTCTACTGACCATACTTTTGCTGATATTTTTTCCTTTCCTGCTTTTGATTAAATAATCCAATATTCCTCTGTTGATTTGAAAGTGATTTTTATAACCCTGTAAAATATACCTTGGAGATAATTGAATAAATAATGGGGAGGGGCAAATCTTCCTTGCAGAATAATTTCGAGTAAATGTAGAAGGGTTGAGTGAAATAGAAAATCACTGTTAGAACACCACAATAATAATGGCTGCAGCTAAGATCCATAAATAAATATTAAAACTAGTGAGCAAAACCCTAAGGAGAAAAAGGGTATGTTCATAGCCTCAAAGTATTTTCTCCAAAACATAATCAATTACTGTGCTGTTTTTAATGTATGTTCACAAATTCTTTGATACTCCTCTCTCCAGAGGTGAAGCCTAACTCCTCTCCCCTTGCAAGTTGTGTCTAATGAATAGAATATGGAGAGGGAATAATAGTAACTTCACAGTGGAGGAGCCTGGCAGACACTACCTGAAACAGTTTGATATTATTGATGAATTCCAAAAAGAAATATTGGATTATGTTTGTAAACTGATCTTTTCCTCTGGGTGTATTAGAGTATATTGGATTCAGAGGTTTTACTTTTCCTAGATTAAATAATGATTAAGGCTTTGATTGGGCCACATCAGTAGGACTTGAGCCCCTGCCCCTTGGTGGGGGGACTCACAGAGAAACCTCACTGCAGAGAAGGGAGGTTGCAGTTTTGATGTTGGAGTCTTGAGCTAGAGCCCCGGGAGGTAAGCACACAGAGGAGCTTGGTCATGAAGAAAGGGAGAAGGTCCCAGGGAGAGAAACAAGCTTTTGCCTAATAGTCTACAGTTGGCCTTGTGGAGGAGGCAAAGCCTCGAGAGCCTCATAGTCTATAGCTGACCTTGTGGAGAAAACAGAGGAGCTGAGCCTAGAGAGAAATGAACCTCAGGAAGGGAGAAATCCAGGAAGCCTAACCCTGGCAGATGTTGGCAGCCTTCTTGCTCCAACACGTAACAAAAGACTTTGGTGAGGGAAGTAACTTACGCTTTATGGCCTGGTAACTGCAAGTTTCTAACCTAAATAAATGCCCTTTATAAAAACCAGCCAATTTCTGTTATTTTGCATCAGCACCCCTTTCGCTGACTAATACACCACCTTAACTAAATGACCAAGGTTAACATCACCAGTAACACATCATGTGGATATCCTGTATCAGGGATACAGGATACACCACATAGGGATGTGCTGCGGGAAGTAGGTCACCTCTGCGGTGTTCTTCCCCCAAATCCATAGCTCCAGTCCAGTCATGACAAGACATCAACAAAACCAACCTGAGGAATATTCTGTGAAATCCCTGACCTGTATTCTTCAAAAGTATCAAGGTCATGAAAAACAATGACAGACTGAGATGCCATCACAGATCTCTGGAGTCAAAGGAGACATGAGGACTAAATACATCACGGTGTACTGGATTGGGTCTTGGAACAGAAAGTGGGTGTGAGTGGGGAAAAGTGATGAACGCCTAATGAAGTCTGCAGTTTAGTTAACAGTGTTGCATCAATGTTAATTTCTTAATTTTGATAAAGATATCATGTTTATATAAGATGTTAACACAAGGGGAAGCTATAGTTCCTTCACTACCTTTACAGTTACTCTATAAATCTGAAATTATTCCAATTTTTTAAAAAAACAGCTATGTATGAACAGTTAAAAATAATAAAGCAATCATGAAGATGAATGGGCAACTTGAGAATGTCAGGAATGAAGAGACATATTTTTTTAAAACTTTTTTAGAAATAAAAAATGCAATCCATATAATAAAACACCAATTAGACAGAGGAAGAGAGAATTAGGAAACTTGGAGTTAATAAACTAGCAAAGGTGTAAAACTTAGAGACAAATAGAAGGAAAACACAAAAGAAGCAATAATTAAGAGATACTGAGGTTAGAGCAAAAAAATCTCTAATACATATGCTCTCCAAAAGGGAGAATAGAGAGAATGAAGAATGGAAAATATTTAAAGAGATAATGGCTGTGAAATTTTTAGAACTAGTGAAAAACATGGTACCACAGGTCCAGGTAATACAGGGTATACCAAGCAGGATAACTATAAATAAATTCGTATCTAGACACCTCAGTAAAACTAGGGACAAAAAGACAAAGATAAGATCTTAAAGAGAGAGAGAAAGGACAGATCACCAATAAAGAATTGACAATTAGAAAGACAGCAGACTTCTCAGATGCAACAACAGAAGTCAGAAGATAGTGAATAAAATCTCACAAATGTTGATAGAAAATAACGTCCACCTAGAATTATGAACTCTGTGAAACTATCTTCCAAGCTTGAGAGTGGTAAAAATTGAGCTTATCATCTCAGAAGAGCAGTCTAAGATACAAGAGGGAATGCTGAGTAAATAAATCAAAATAATATATACAAATCCAAATAAATGTTATCTTTAAAAATAATAATTTATATATATTACCAAATTGCTCTCCTCAGAGGATGTACCAATTACATTGCCACCAGCAATATAAGAAGGCACCGATTTCCCCATTTCTCTGATAACCTCTTATCAGACTTTATGATTTTTACTAAACTATTAGGTGAAAATATTATCTCAGTGGGTTGGTTTTATTTTACTCTTTTGTTTTTATTTTTAAATTTTATTTAAGTATATCACTCTTTTTTTAGTGAATTTTTTGTCTTTTTTTAAAAGAAACATAGATCACATGAAATGTTACATTAAAAAATATAAGGAGTTCCCATATACCCCCACTTCCCATACTCCCTTCTTCATTTCATATTTTCTGTATTTGTGTATACTCCCTTATTTTTCTTTGTGAGTTTAGCTGGGGTTTTTCAATTTTTTCTTCTTCTTTATTTTCTTTTAAATGTTACATTAAAAAAATATGAGGTCCCCACATAACCCCCATCCCCCTACCCCACTCCTCCCACATCAACATCTCTTCCATCATCATGGCACATTCCCTGCACCTGGTGAATACATTTTGGAGCACTGCTGCACCACATGCACAGTGCTCTATGTTGTAGTTTACAGGGTTTTTTTGTTTGTTTTTTTAAATCTCTCTCCCTTTCCCCCTCCCCACCAATTGTCTTCTCTCTGTGTCCATTCTCTGTGTGTTCTTCTATGACCGCTTCTATCCTCATAAGAGGCACGGGAATCTGTGTTTCTTTTTGTTGCATAATCTTGCTGTGTCAGCTCTCCATGTGTGCGGTGCCATTCCTGGGCAGGCTGCATTTTGTTTTGTGCTGGGCGGCTCTTCTTACGGGGTGCACTCCTTGCATGTGGAACTCCCCTACATGGGGACACCCCTGCGCCTGGCAGGCGGACGCCCTATCCATTGGGCCAAGCCTGCTTCCCTAGTTCACAGTTTTAATTTACATTTTTCTCTTAATATGACTCTGTTGATATAAGTATTCTTTCCTAATTTTTTTGTCTTTGCCTTTTGTTATGGTGTATCATTTTTTCCTTTTCTTTTAAGTCTTCTGGATATCGTACCACACTCAGAAGTGCCTTCCTTTCTCCAAAATGATCTTTTATGTCTTCCACTGCTTCTTCAGTATTTTGTGGTTTCTTTTTATAAACATTTACATATTTCATCCATCTGAGAATTATTTTGCTATAAAGTATGAGGTATGGATATAACTTTATTTTGACTATCCTGTTTGTCTATAGTTTTTCAACTGAATAGTCCAGCTTTCCTTGACTGATTTGGAGTTTCCACTTTATCATATATTAATTTCCCTTGTATTTTAATCTATTTCTGGACATCCTATTCTCTTTCATGGATATTTATGCCTGTACCAGTACCACACTGGTTTAATTATTATTGCTCTAAAAAAATGCTTTAATCTCTAAGTCCGGCCCCCTTTCATTTTTCTTGGGTTTTCTCGATTGGTTCAAAAAATATATAGCCCATTGGTATTTTTATTGGTCTCTTGTCAAGGTTACACATCAGCTTAGGGTGAACTGACTTCCCAGAATAAGGTATACTTTTCAGACCATCTTTTAAATTCTTCAATAGAATTTTAAAGTTTTATTCATTGGTATACTGCATGTATCTTAAGTTTATTCCTAGTTGTTTTATTTTGTTGTTATTATTGTAAATGGATTCTTTTCTTCCATTAGTTTTTCTAACTGTTGTTTGTAAATGTGAATTCTATGGGTTCTGAATATTAATTTTGAACCAGGCACCTTACTTAATCTCTTACCCTTTTTGAGTTAAATCTTTTGGGTTTTCCAGGTAAACAATTATGTCGTCTGGAAAAATAATAAGTTTGCCTCCTTTTTGATTTCTTTGCCTCTAAGTTCTACCTCTTGTCAAATCACACTGGCTAATAGATTCAGAAAAATGTTAAATAATAGCTTGAAAATAAGCAAATCTTTCTTGCTCCTGCCTTCTAGTCGGGGAAACTTCTAGTGTGCCCCCATTAAGCATGATGCTGGCTTTGATACTGACAAATGTATTTTGCTATGTTAAGTATATCCCACTTCTATTTTATTAAGAGTGTTTACAAAGAATAAACTGTTGAATTTTTCAGCATCTATGAAGATCATCATATGATTTTCCTTGTCTGAGATGTTAAGATGGTAGATTACATTAGTAGGTTTCCAGTAGTACTACACCACTCTTATATTTCTGGAAGGTACCTCTTTTTTTAAAAATCTCCTTGAATTCTTCCCTAAAGAATTTCCACTTTATCATACATTATCTTATCTGAACCCTGGATTCCAAAAGAATGTTAAATGCACAATATGAAAAATCTGCTCAAGTGCTTCTGTTCCTTAGATAGAGCCAAGTTCATTCGCATGTGAAAAACCTCAGACCCCTGTGGCTGGAGACACACTGGCACATGGCCCAAAGGAGCCTCCCCTGTGATAATAAGGGGCTTGGCTTGGCTTTAGGTCAGGTAAAGTGGGTTCTTTGCCTGAAGACCTGCCTGGATTCTGGGAGCTCTAGTTTCCAGAACACCCGCCCCCATCCCCACCCGCCTCCCCCCCCCCCCCCCCCCCCCAACCCCAGCCTTCAGGTGAGTCATTCCCACCTCCTCAGGTCACCAGTCAATTCTGTTAATGATCTGAGATCTAAAGTTTCTCAACTTCTTTCACAAGGCTAGGAGCCCAAGGCCAGCGGCCCTGGAGAGGGGGCGGGAAGCAGGGAACAGGTCAGGGTCACCTGACATGGGGTAGCCTTTGCATTTCTTGGCAATTGCCTTCCTAGGCTCAGCAAGGAAATTACTGCTAATGTAGAACGGGAAGCCCCTGCTTCTACCAATTACCTGTGATCACCAGCCTCTGGCTGCCTGTTCCTTGTACTGACCTGTGCCTCTGGTTGTCCTTAACTCTGATGCTTTCTAGCTTCCTCTTCCCAGCTCCCAATTCTTAGTCACTGGAGACAAGTCCTGCCTGGCTCCTGGGAGCTCCCCAGCAGCTCAGGCCCTTCTGTTTCAGACCCACCCCAGGCCTCCTGGGTTTCTTGGCAGTTTGGGCCACACGGGAAATCCTAAAGGCTGGTAAGGCATGCCCTATGGAATGGCTCAGTGTTTAGCTGAGACGAAGCCAGACGGAAACAGCCCTGGGCAGGGGCATCATAAGCATTAGGTAGAACCACATGAAATTGGCTGTTTTCAACCTACCAAAAAAAAAAAACCCGGCATTATGTAGTTCTACCAAACACAAAAGCTGCCTTTGAGAACAAAATAGTCACAGAATCTAATCTGTGGTGCCACCCAGTGGTCAGAGTGAGGAAATGGCGTGTGACGACAATTGTGACGGTAACAGAATACGTAAGTCTGGAATAGGAGTTTGACACTTTGGTTATTTAATGCTAGTGCTTATATTTATACAAACAGATCTTCTGAAGCATGCAGGCAGGCACTAGTCTTATCCCCATTTTGGAGGAGAGTACAGTGAGGCTCTGGGGATTTAAGGCCTTGGTGCAAGGCCAGGGGCTGCAGGCAGCTGGCTCGGGTGGGAGCCCAGGGCTGGCCGTCTACTCAGAGTCACATCCTTTGCCTTCATAGGTTCCTCTCCCCACTTTAGGGAGAAAATGCGGCCCCCAAGAAGGAGATTTACGCCTGCTGAGGTCCCAGTCAAGGCTGTTTCCAGTGCACAAGCCTGAAGGTCTGAGCACTTCACATCATATCAAGAACAGGAGACGTTAGGGTCCTGGAAACATTAAGGCAGGCTAGTTAATAGTTTTTAAACTTGTATTAAAAAAGAAGTTCATTAAGATAAAAAAGAAAACCATGTGTTACATAGACCATAGATCAAATAATTGTTGGCTTAGTAAATAAAGTTCACTCTTGAAAATTCTCTGTCTAAAAATTACTATTTGCATAATTCAGGTTAAATGGGTTTTTTTAAAGATTTTTATTTTTAATTTATCTCTCTCCCCTCCCCTCCCACCCTGTCCAGTTGTCTGCTCTCTGTGTTCTTCTGTGTCCGCTTATATTCTTGTCAGCAGCACTGGGAATCTGTGTCTCTTTTGTTGTGTCATCTTGTTGTGTCAGCTCTCCATGTGTGCGGCGCCACTCCTGGGCAGGCTGCACTTCGCACTGGGCAGCTCTCCTTAAGGGACGCACTCCTTGCGCATGGGGTTCCCCTATGCGGGGGACACCCCTGCGTGGCACGGCACTCCTTGCATGCATCAGCACTGTGCGTGGGCCAGCTCATCACACAGGTCAGGAGGCCCTGGGTTTGAACCTTGGGCCTCCCATGTGGTAGGCAGACACTCTATATGTTGAGCCAAATCCACTTCCCAAGGTTAGATATTTTGATTCAAATCTTTTTGGGGGTAAAATGTTCATTAAGTCAAATGGTGGATCTAAATGGCAAAGTCCAAACATCCCCTTTCCAAAATGCTAGGGCTGCTTCCTCCCATCCTGTGAAACACCAGGGCCAAGAAAAGAAAGCTGATCATCAGAGTCAGACTGAGGAAATGGCAAAGGAGGCAGGATACCCACCCCTGGCTCCCAGAAGCTCCTGAGCTGGGCTCAGGGCAGTGGATTCCCCAAAGGACACAGGAGTCAAGAGGGAGCCAAATGGCTGAGCTCTCCAAGGCCCATGGGCTGACATCATGGCAAATTGTCACAGGGCCAGGGCTGCACCAGGTGACATACCCCCAAGACACTGGAGCAGTGTGGCTTTCTGGACGTCTTGCCGTCCTTTCACAGATGGTGAAATTGAAGCACAGAGAGAGGCATCATCTTGCACAGGGTCACACAGAGCCAGGACTAGCACCCCAAGTCCGCCTCCCTATCCCAGTTCTTTTCAGTTGCTCCAACTGACCTGCACCCTGGTGAGTAGGAAAACCACAGGGGCGCCTCTGGTGGTTTGGGGCTATGTGCCCCTGAAAAACATGTTCTTAAACTTAACCATTCCTGTGGGTACAAACCCATTGTAAGTAGGAGATTTTGATGAGGTTACTTCAGTTAAGGCATAGCCCAACCCAATCAAGCTGGAGTCCATTATAAGCAAAATGAAATTCAAACAGAGAGAGAGAAAGCACAGAGAGAGCAGCCAGAGCTGAAAGTCAGTGGAACCCAGAAGAGAAGGAAGAGGCCAGCAGAGGCTACCATGTGCCTGGCCATGTGACAGAGGTGCCTGGAGCCAGGGTTGCCAGCAGCCAGTGCCAGAATGCCAGTCTTTGGGAAGAAAGCATCGCCTTGATGATGCCCTGATTTGGGCTTCTCCTATCCTCAAAACTATGAGCTAATAAATTCCCATTCTTTAAGCCAACCTATTGCATGGTATTTGCTGTAACAATGAAATAACTAAAACAGGACCCAAACCAGGATTTTTTTAACGTTTTAGATTATATAAATATTACATAAAAATTATAGGGGAGTCCCATATGCCCCGCCCCTTCCTCTTCCCACACTTTTCCACATTCACAACATCCTTTATTAGTGTGGTACATTTGTTACAATCAATGAACACATATTGAAGCATTGCTACTGTGGACTATAGTTTACATTATAGTTTACATACACCCTGTCCCACACAATTTTGTAGGTTATGACAAAATATATAATATATCTGTCATTGCAATATCAAGCAGGACAATTCCAATGTCCCAAAAACACCCCCATATTACACCTATTCTTCCCTCTCCCTCCCCTCAGAGCCTCCAGTGGCCACTGCCTTTATATCAATGATAAATATTTTTCCATTGCAAGAATAATAGTAAGTCTATAATAGGATAATAAGTCTACTTTAGTCCATTGTTCATTCCTCAATCTTGAGGATTTAGGGATAGTGAAATCCACTCTCTTCCTAATTGAGAGGGAGCTTAGATTCCATGAGGCAGGTGGATGGAACTATCTTGCTTGCAGTTGCAGATACTCTCTGTTACTTGGGATAGGTGTTGTCCATCATCATCTCCTTGTTAGTTGTTCTGGGTGTAATGAACTGGAGAGTAGGTGTTGCAACACTGCTGAGATTTAGGGTTCAACTGGCACATGAATGGACCAAGGATGTAAGTCTCTGGGACATATTTTTAAGAAGTATGTGTTAATTATAGCTTCAAATAAAGGGGCAGAAAAGTTATGTGTAGGGAAACTATAAGTGAGTCTAACTCTGTTACACTGAGGAGCATAAATTCCAAAGTGAGGCCCACTGACAGAGTGCCAAATTCCTGAGCCCTGCTTATAGTGTGGATGTTTCTAGAGCCTTCAGGAACCTTGTTGTTTGAGTCACTGTTTACTGTGACAGTCAATGAGATCCTGCTGTAATCTGCAAAGTGTAACCTCTATAATGACCTCCTGACTCACTTTGAAAGCTCCTAGCCATAAAAGCTCATTTGTATTTAATATTTACCCTTTTGCCAAGGTCTTTGTCCAGATGCACTGCTAGTTGTTGCTTGATAATAATCCCTCAATGCCAGGGAGGCTCAGCCCCAGGAGTCGTGTCCCACATCAGGGTGGGGGGTGGGGAGAAGATAGAATGTTTATATGCTGAGTTTGGCTTAGAGAGAGGCCACAGTTAACAACAAGGAGGCTTTCAGGAGGTAACTGTTTGGCAGGATATAATAAGCTAAGATTCCATTTCATAAGAAAAGGTTCATAAGTACAATCATCAATATCAAGAGCCTGGTGTAACGGTCTGTCTTCCTTCACTAGGCACTGCCCTTGTACTCGGGGGATTCTTGTCATCCTAATAGAGAACGTAGGAAAACTCCCCAGGATGGGAATTCAATATTCTTTTGCAAACTAGGACTTCAAACTTTCCTGAGCATGGTACAACCTGATGACTGTGTCCCACTGCCAAGCGGGCCTACAGCAGAGAAAAAAGGAGAGACTCAGATAGTCCTAGTACAAGCTGTGCATCAGCTTTCCAATTTCCATTTCCATTTACACTTTGGGTGCTCAGCTCCAAGTACAGAAGGTGATCTGAAGAGGAGGAAGACTGAGTAGGAGGGGAATGATGGTAGAGACCCAGCTACTAGAAGAAGGAAGGCTGGGGTGCTTGGAAGAAAGGTCACAAGGGCTCTGATACAGAAAGTCAGTGGATTCTGATGTGAAACTGGATTGAGAATCACTGGTCCAATTTGACCCAGAGAAGGCCCTTAGGGTTATTGATTTCATCTTCAGGCTTATGAAAGGTTCTCATACCAAGGCCTGCTGTTTTTCATTTTAAGCCTTATTTATCTATCTTGTTAAAATAAAAACTTGAGCAAAATTTGCTTAGTTCTCAGGGAGTTTTGTGAATCAATCCATGAACTGGGGAGAGTCCAATCACCATGAGGTAGAGAAAAATTCCACCTTA
The DNA here is from genome assembly GCF_030445035.2 of Dasypus novemcinctus. Taxonomy (NCBI): domain Eukaryota; kingdom Metazoa; phylum Chordata; class Mammalia; order Cingulata; family Dasypodidae; genus Dasypus; species Dasypus novemcinctus. The sequence goes on from NC_080676.1 coordinate 72,155,121, forward strand.
CAAAAAGAGCAACAGGCTTTGATAGGTAGAAAAACGACATGCATTGGGAGGCAACTTTAGATGGTTGATGCAAACATTTCCTAATATGGTTAGTGCAGACGGTTGCTTAGCAGTGAGGAAGTTAGCTGGCATAGGAACAGGGAGTTGGCCATAGCTGATCTAAATTTTGTTTTCTAGGCAAGCTGGGCATTTACAGGGAACAGAAACTTACTTAGATTGAATTTTGCTGACATGGAACCTAGCACAGTCGCCTCCAGTTAGGCTTACTAGATTTTATTTATCAATCTGAACTTTTAAAATTATGCATATATATTACTTTGGTTTAAAAATGTAAATTAAAACAGGAAAGATTTCAATTAGACCCAAGGAAACTGAAAGATGGCAATGCATTGCCCTGGCTGAGAGGTGAAGATCTCCAGGGGTCAGGTGCCTGAGAGGATGGCACACAGAATCTGCCAGCTGGACAAGGGTGCAGAAAATGAGCCTCTGTCTTTTTTTACCCTCCACCCCCACCCCAATGTTCTAAGTAATCTCATTTTGTCCGATGGATCAACTACTGTCTCCAGCAGAGGTCATTAACCTTTTTGGGACCATGGACCTCTTTGAAATGGAGACCCTGATGAATAGATGCATATGTGCCTACACACAAATTGCCTATATAATTTCCAGGCTTCATGGACCCCAGTTTACCCACCCCCTGTTGTTAGTGCTCTGGGTTCTGGGCTTCTAAGTTCTTGGTTTATGTGGCATAGACGAATTTAAGGACACGCCATAGGGTAGACAAGCGAGTAGAGAGTTTATTAAGAAACAAGAAAAGAAAAATTGTAGGTTACCCCAGACATGGATGCAGGCGTCCTGCAGGGGGCAATGCAAGTGTGGGCCCCTGGGTAAACCTTTTCATGACCTTTCCTCCTCCCCGTTCTAATGTTGGGGAGGGGCTGCAGCTGCTTGCTCTTCTAGTTGGTTGCCTTACTATCCCCCCACTTAACTCTCAGGGGCCCAATGGGGAGGCCTGTTGGGAGTTATCTGGGCCTTCCCCTTGACCCCAGAAAGAGTTCCAAATGGAACCTTGTGGCCAGGTTGGGGTGGGGTCTTTCTGGCTCTGTTCTTAGTCACTGAGGTGTTGGAGACTAGGGCCCGAAGGGTATTGGGAACGAAACAGAGAAGGGATCAGGGGATTTGTGAGTAAAGACTCATCAGACAAATTTATTGCCTCAGAGGGGCTTCTTTATATACCCCAGCTTACGTGCAAACAAGCAGCTACATGTAGTTAATCATTAATATTACCTAAACCTACAGAATTCAATCAACTATTATTTCAAGTTACCCATCCGTCCTAAGAAACTAAAAGATCTTATCTCAGAGTACAAAGTCTAGATGTTCTATATGACTACCTAGTAAATATGCTCATTATTCTTGTAGCCCATGACAGCTTCATCCTGGTTGTCCAACACTCCCAAATGCCCAACTTCTTACATTGCAAGCGTTGCCAGGGAAACAGCATGTCTTTCCATATGAGATCATTATGTCTTTGTTTCCAACATTTCCCCCTTACCTATCACTGACTTCCAGCCATGCTATTCGACTAGGGGAAGTTATTGCAGTGCTTTCGTTAGCACCAAATTATTAGCTTGTCCCGTGGCTGTTAACGCTTTGCAATTTTCTTCCGAAGCACTGTCCGGCACAGGTGAAAACCATGAGCAACCAAACAAACACGATTAGCCCTATTCCTAAAGCTGACAGGAAATGCTGTGACTTCCACCAGTTAACTGGGTTAAGCTTCGTAATGTGTGAGATCATATCTGAAAAGATATTCTTATCATTAGCTACATGTATTTGACTATGAGACATATCCAATATTTTCCTTTGTAACTCTATTATTTCTAGAGATATTATTTTTGTGACCCAATAAATGATTTTTCATTTTTCCCCATTCTATATCTGAAGAATTATAAGTTAGAGGAGTAATACAAAAATTACTTTCATTCCAATCACATTTCAATCCTCTTAACAAATTTAAATTATACAATTGATCTCCAATATGCAAAATAGCTGATTCTAAATCATTTACCCAATTATTGAACTGTTCATCAATATGTTCTTGGCCATGCCACAAATCACTGGCGTTTTTATGCCAGTCATGTACATATTGCTGTGTCTGCACGGTTTCATATAAGGCTTCGGCTGCAGTAGCAGCTGCAGTAATAATTCCAATCAGTCCCAGGATGCTGACAGTAAGAAGTCCAGTAAAACATTTTGTTCACTTCAGAAATTCTTGTGCCAAGTGAAGCAGCAACTGGCTTTCAGGGGAGGATTGCCAAATCCATGTCATTCCTACAGGTATCCTGACGCCTCTTCTTCTTCTTGCCATTGTTACTGTTTCTCCATCCTGCAACACACTTTCTAATAGACATGTATACAAGGCACCATTTTCATGAAACAATGAGTCATTCTTAATAGTCATCTTACCAGTTATGAAAACAAATGGATCTCTTAACATAGGCCTTAAGATAATATGTTTGATTAAGGGTCAAATACTGTCCTGTATTATTTTTATTTCCCAACCCTTCATAAGTAGGGGCAATTCCAAGAAATATTTTCCACAAATTCTTTTGTAGGTTATGACTATGAGTATCGTTAGCCCAAGGGGCCGATATCCATTTTCCTTGGTATTTCCACACAATATATTTATTAGTAAATATAATTCGTTCATTCACAGACCATGAAAAAGGATGTTGCATGTTACTGACTACCTGACTTTTATTGTTAAATCCATACCAAGCAAATCTGCCGTTGCTATTACTGGGAGTCCCCATAGAGACACTATCCCAAACTATTCCATAGGAATCATTAAAAATGGCAGATTCTCTTCCCATATGGCATTCTTGCCATCTTTCTTTCTCTCCAGATTCTCAGGGTGGACCATTATAATTCTGTGTCTTGCTCAGAAAAGAATTGAAGAATTGTATGATGGAAAAACCATTATTAATAATTTGGTACTGCTAGCATAGTTATCATAGTGCGATTTTGTGTTTGCATACAGGGAGGATTTTCCCTATACACAATGGTCTATAATCAAAAGGAAGGGTAAGATGATATATTTTCCTCCCTTCTTCATCAGGCTTTAAGGGTAGTCTATCATCTATAGGCCCAGGAAACATATACGCTTTATTCAAGAAAACAGGGAATGATGGCTCTCCCCACGTCAAAGCTCGCACTAAAGGTGGGTGAGGAATGTACGCCCAGTAAGTGTGATTTTTCACCTGCATGACCCAGAGTTGCCATTAATACGATCAGGAGAGGAGAAATCATCGTCAGAATCCTTTCTTTTTCTCTAGCTGAGGTTTAATCCATCAAGTTGGCAGCCAAATTTGTTCCCCATCTTCTGTGATGACAAGAGCATATCCTCGCCCCCCCACTTTTACCATAGCAGGGTACCATGTATTCTCTAAAAGCTTTTTATAATATATCGGTTGTCGAAGGTTTTTACAGTGTCCTGATTTTCCCTCCCAGAACCGTCCAACTGCTGATGTATGAGTGTTAGCCTGAATGTTAGGAATGTTTAGAGTGCAAAGGGCTTTGCTTCATATAACTGCTGGCCGAAACTCATTACTTAAACTCATCTCTGTTACGTCTACAGGGGATGTCCCTTCACAGAGGGTTTCCAGGAGGGGTCTCATGGCCATGTTCTCTGCTGTGGCAGCCCCTTCCCCTCCTTCCCTACACTAACCTGCCTCGCTGTTGCATGTGCTGATGACCAACCAGACTATGGATCTCCAGGCCAGACCTTTCTCCTGAACTTTTCAAATCCACATCTTCAACTTTTTCTTCTGCAAGCACTTACGGAAATCTCCCCATGGCACTCAAGTGCCAGGTCACCAAAACCGAACTTAAAATCTTCCCCCTCAATCTGCTCCACCTGCCGGGGTCCCTCTAGGGACGGATACCATTGTTCACCCTGGAGTCCAAGTCCTGCCGTCAACCGGGATCAATATCCCTCCTTTCTCAATTTAATGTCATTTATTTTAAAGAGGTAATTCTTAAACGTAATACAAAAATCAGAGATAAAAAGAGACTCAGAACGTTTCCTCCCATCGCTCAGTGCTGCCGTGCGACAGCCTCTCAAGTGGCCTGCTGCCTCCATTCTGATCTCCTTCAGTCCATCCTCTGCAGCCAGGGCAAATGCTTCAAAATGCAAATCGGATTTTCTTACTCCCCAGCCTAAAGCATTTCAGTAGACCCTCCCTTATGCCCCCCACCTTCTCAACACACACACAAGCATTTCACGTCATAAAAACACTGCAACCTCACTAAGCTACTGTGTCAGTTTCCTACTGCTGCTATAACAAAGTACTACAAACTGGGTAGCTTTTAAAAAAATGTCTCACAGCTTTGGAAGCTATAAGTCTGAAATCAAGGTGTTGGTAGGGACATTGTCCCTTAGAAGATTCTAGAGAAGAGTACTTCCTTGCCTCTTTCAGTGTCCGGTGGCCCCAGGTGTACCCTGGCTTCTGGCAGCATAACTCCAATCTCAGGCTCTGTCTTCCATCTGTGTCTGCATCTCTGCGTCCAAATTTTTCTCTTCTAATTAAGCACAACTTAATCCAGTATGACCTCATCTTAACAAATTACATCTGCAAAGATCCTATTTCCAAATAAGGTTTATCCACATATAACAGGTGAGCATGAATTTTTGGAGGATGTTTTTCAACCCAGCAGAGCTACCATCAGGTTCTCTGCCTGGATTCCTTCATTGCCTACTCTGGGAAGCTTTCCTGGACCATCCTGAATTACTACCCCTTTCTCCATGCCTCCTTTTTATCTTGAGCACTGGACTAACCACAGTCCATTTTCGACAAAAGTACCAGGTAATTCAACATGGTAAAGATAGTCCTTTCAACATTTGGTATTGGAAAACTGGATATCCCTATGGGGGAAAAATGAACCTTGACCCTTTCTTCACACCACACATAAAAATTGATTTGAAATGTATCACAGACCTAAACAAAAAGCTAAAATTAAACAATTCTAGAAGATATGAGAAAATTTTTGTGATTTCACCTTAAGATAAGTTTATTAGTCAGCCAAAGGGGTACTGACGCAAAATACCAGAAATCGGTTGGTTTTTATAAAGGGTGTTTATTTGGGGTAGAAGCTTACAGTTAACAGGACATAAAGTGTAAGTTACTTCCCTCACCAAAGTCTATTGCCACAAGTTGGAGCAAGATGGCTGCCGACGTCTGCCAGGGTTAGGCTTCCTGGGTTCCTCTTTTCCTGAGGCTCATTTCTCTCCAGGCTCAGCTCCTCTATTTTCTCCACAAGGTCAGCTGTAGACTATGAGGCTCTCTAGGCTTTGCCTCTTTCCACAAGGCCAGCTGCAGACTTTCAGACAACCAGCTCTGTCTTTCTCCCCAGAGCTAGAGTCTCTCCAGACTCAGCTGCTCTCCTCCTCTGTGTGCTTATTTCCTGGGCTCCAGCTCAAAAACTCCCAAGTCTGTCCTTTGCCTTGTCTTTTATCTGTGAGTCCCCACCCACCAAGGGGCAGGGACTCAATACTCCACTGATGAGGCCCAATCAAAGTCCTAATCATGATTTAATCAATTAATAAAGTGATACCTCCAATAGACCAGTTTACAAATATAATCCAGTAACTATTTTTGGAATTCATAAACAATGCTAAACTGCTACAGTAAGCAAAGATTTCTTAGCTAGAACAAAATACATGAACTGTTATAAAAAAGAAACTGATAAATTGGATGTTATCACAATTAGATACTTTTACTCTTTGAAAGACACCATTAATAAAATGAAAAGACAAACCAAAGACTGTGATGGACTTTCATACATTGCTGGTTGTAATGTTCACTAGTATAAACACTTTGAAAAACAACTTGACAGTTTCTTATGAAACCAGGGGAGAGGATTGTGCAAAGATGGCCAAGTAGGAATCTCTGGGTTTCAGACTTTCCACCAAAACAGCTATTAAACAGGCAGGAACTGCCTGAAACAACTATATTGAAACTCTAGAGGCTAGTAGAAAACAGTACAGCATGTAAGGAAGAAGGATGGAAGAGGCAGGCAAATTACCATAAAGACCAGTAAATTGTTTTCTGTGAGCTGCCATTACCGGGCCCATCCCCCATTCTCATTACAAGCCACAGTGGAGTCCAGCCCTGACCAGCTCACTGATGACAGAAAGAGACATAAAAATTCTCTTTCCCAGGGAAACGGACTTGGCCCGGTGGTTAGGGCGTCCGTCTACCACATGGGAGGTCTGCGGTTCAAACCCCGGGCCTCCTTGACCCGTGTGGAGCTGGCCCATGCGCAGTGCTGATGTGCGCAAGGAGTGCCCTGCCATGCAGGGGTGTCCCCCGCGTAGGGGAACCCCACGCACAAGGAGTGCGCCCCGTAAGGAGAGCCGCCCAGCACGAAAGAAAGTGTAGCCTGCCCAGGAATGATGCTGCACACACGGAGAGCTGACACAACAAGATGACGCAACAAAAAGAAACACAGATTCCCGTGCTGCTGACAGCAACAGAAGCGAACAAAGAAGAACATGCAGCAAATAGACACAGAGAACAGACAACTGAGGGGAGGGGAAGGGGAGAGAAATATATAAATAAATAAATCTTAAAAAAAAAAAAAAAGATCAATAAGGTAATACAAGACTTGACTGACACTCTAAACCAACTAGACCTAACATATATAGAACACTTCACCCAACAACAACAGAATACAGTCTTCTGAAGTGCACATGGATCATACTCAGGGTTAAGTCACAAAACAAATCTCAATATTAAAAAAGAATAAAATCATACATACATATATACAGTGTATTTTCTCAGACCATGATAAAATGAAGCTAGAAATCAATAACAAAGGGAGAAATGGAAAATTCATAAATATGTGGAAATTAAACAACATACTCTTTTTTTATATGATAGCTATATTTACATGGTATTACACAATAAATTGATCTAACAAGAGAAAAAGACTTCTGATATTAAATGCCAGGCACACTATAAATCAAGTTAACTAAATAGTAATGCTCTTACAAACATATGGAAATAATTACTCAGGTTTATTCTCTTTTATTCTATTTGATGGTTTCTATGGTTGTAAAGTGCAACACAGTTTCTCCTTCATAGCATTAGCCATTCTACTGGCTCCCGAAACAAAAAAGTACTGATTTGCCACCATAGTACTTTTAAATACAGAAAAGAAAATGGAATTATAATTGACAGAGGAATGCTTTATGGTCATACTTTTTCACTCACGGAAACATTTTTTGGATTTTCCCTTTTTCCCCCTGACTGGAATTTACAAATTTAACAATTAATACTTAAATTGTTATAACTATAAAAATACAATTAAAAATATTGTTAAAAAAAAAAACTGTTATGACTATAGTGTATGATCCTAAACCCAGGGGTCAAATTATCAAGACACTGGAAGCAAAGTCTCCAGTACCAAATTTCCTGTAAAAATAAACTGTAGACTTTACAACTAAAAACAAATGGTGACGATATAAGACCTCAGAATCAGATAAAAGCCTACGAATGTCTAAAGCGCAGAGTAACTCCTACTTTGAAGTGTAGAAAAACTTTAACTGTGAGACTTTTGATGCATAATACAGTAACATCTCCCTCATCTGTTACTTGCTCATAACCTAAAATTATCTGGTATATAGTTAAGAATTAGAATTTTTTTTTAAAAAAAACTTTTTAGAGGAAGAAAACCTGTCACAAAGCATTGTTTAAGACATGGAAGACACCCTAATTAAGTCCACTGATATTGTAACATGTACAGAAATGTTACATAACTGATTCAATGAGTCTGGCTACCTCATTTTCTCTGATGATGTTCCATCATTCCTAATATACGTAGATTTAGAAACAAAAGGGTGCTAGGAACAAAGAGTTAGTTGTAAGAAAAGTCAGCAAAAAATACAATTCCAGAAACAAATACAGTTCTGGGGTCATTTAAAATAGGGAAAATCTTTTATAATTACCAAGGGGAAAAGTGTTTCAATTTAAGAAAGCAAAAAAAGTGCTCCATTTAATATTTTTGTTAAAATGGTTAAAGTAAAACAAATATTAGTTCTTAATGAGTCAAGCTTCAGGTATCTGGAATATTCTCTTACAGGTTATGTTCTCTTCCTTTGTAATGCCAGAAAGTTAGAAGGCCTATAATAAAATAAGAGCCCCCTAATCCTCACTAAGAGAAAGAAAAATGTGGGAGAAATATGAATTTGAACTTTCTACCAAACTTTATGCATCGTGAAGCATGCTGAGATATAAAACTTACATATCACTTAACAATAGCAATGAAGGCTGCTAAAGTTTGAGGCACTGATTTAAAGTTATCTGAGACTCAGTAATCCAGTCACATTCAATATCAATATTCCAGAATTTACTTTCGAATTTTGGATTATTGTGACAATGTCCCCCAAATCATATTAAAACAGACATTAAAAACCTATGATCTAAACTTTAAAATTTCTTTACTTTTAAATGTTTGAAATATTGGGGGTAAAAAACGAAAAAGAGTCTCCAATAATGAACAATAACGAGTATATAATTAAATCTGCAATCCTAAAAATGTTCTGAACTTTAAATACAAATGGGATCTTGACTTTAGATCATTAGTCTTTTTGTGTCAACAAAACCTTCTATGACTGTTTTTGTAAAAGGTTAAGTAAAAATTCTACTCTTCGAGATTATTAGTCCTTTTACTAAAGCACAGAATCAGAGGGCTTCATTGTAGTATTTGTTACCATGTCTTCAATTTTATTTTGGAAATGAAACATCTGTAAGTCTAACATTATAACTAATGTCACACGTGCTTTATATTACATTATAAAGATGATTGATTCACCTCAGAAACTGGGGTATGCAATGTTTTTCATTTCAAAAACACCCACAAACTAAAATAGATATTTAAAATCTTTATTGTTTCAAAATCAAAAGTTTTTTTTTTTCCATAGAAGAATGGCAATGCTCTCCCAGTGCATAGTCTGGAAAATTCATACCTCAAGTAACTAGCCCAGAAATCAGAGACAACACTATGTCAAGCTAGTGTGCAAGTTCAAAGACACAACGCTGCCAATGCAGTTAGTACACAGAAAGAACAGGCAGGCGTTAGAAAAGGAGCTTATGGCCAAGAAAATAAACAGTAGCAGTGCACTGCACTGACTTTCTGGAAGTACAGAAAATGGGGAAGGACCGGAGAATGCACTCCCTGCAAAAAAATTAAGAGTACGTCACAGGCATAGTTGTCACCAGCTGTCTAACTTATGTGTGCTGTACCTTCCTCTTTTAGTAGGATCATGAGTCTGGAGCATTCTAACACTGCAAGCCATTTTCAGCTTAATATGTAAATGGTACCTACAGCCTCATGCATCTCTTTCATCCTGCTTCCCATCTCATGGATAAAAGTAACAACTTAGGTTAGGCGATAAAATCTGTGGCTTTAGGCATCTTTAGTAAAAAGCTGAAGAAAGACAAAATTTGTTCCCATTTTCCTGAGGAATAAATTTCATAAAACAACAAAAGATAGAGCTGTCATGATTGATTCCTCAGTTTTGTCTAAAGGGAAAAAAAAAACTTTTATGTAAGTACACTGAATAAACATACAAATACCTTAACAAAATGCTGTCAGACCAACTTGAACATTTTCATAATCAGCTTCTGAAAAGACTACTGATAACTGTGAGATGCAAATGACCATCACAATTTGATCATGCCTATATACTGGGATACTTTGGTCAGGTTTGTGTCTGAAGCTGCTATCCAGTGAAATTTGGCTACTTTGCATTAATTCGCCCAATAAATACCTTTCATAAGGAAACAGATCAATCATGATGAAATAATGAAAATCAAAACTGTTGAGAGAAGCGTATAGGAAATTTGTCTTGAATATTTTTAAATTACATATGATACAACCCTAGAGAATAAGAACTACAATTACCATGGTCTAAATGTTAAATTATTAGTGTATGACTTATCTGCAAGACTAACAAGTCACTTGTTAATCATGTCAAGGCCTTGTGGGGGAGGGACACTCTGAATGTAGTAGAACAGTGATTATTTTCCAAGTGAGTTCAACACTTCTAATTTTAAGTGTTATTAAACTACATTTGAGAATTTATTTTACTTAATATATACAATGCATAAAATAAGTTAAAGGAGGAAGCAGGGGAAAGGTAACTTGTATATATGATGCAAACACTCAACTTTACCTCATCAGTAGTTCCATGTATGACCATTTTATCCAGGGTAAAACATGAAAGACTGATAGAAGGTAAAAAATTTCACTTATAAATAGAAACAGGATTTAAAAAAATGGAATTTCAACACTGTTTCTTCCCATAATGCCACTCACACTTTTCTACTTTACAATAAACAAATAAAAACTGTATCTCAAAAACCCACTTTCACACCCTTACCTTGAAGTTTAACAACAAACTCTTCTAACAATTGAGAAGAAAATCAGTCCTTTCTAGCAATTTCATAAAATAACTTTCAATTCACCAAACACCTGCCCATGGGGAAAATCAGCAACCCTTAAGGAGATCATGGGCATTAATTCTTACCCCTCTGAGGTACAAGGTAGCTAACTTTGCCTTAGTATATACTCTATAAGGTAGGTCAACAGTCCACATGTTTGCATAAAATTGGGAGTGATGGCACCCCGGCTGAATGAAACTTATTTTTAAAGCTTTTTGTAATAAAGGAGATTAAATAACTTTAAGGGAAAAACAAAGTACTTTAACCCAGTCAAATACCAGCACAATTCTGAATTCCTAACCATGCAAATGGATACCTTAAAAAAAAGGTTTAACATTGTATATTGAAAAAAGAAATACTGAATAGGCATAACACATAAATATTTAAATTCAGCAGGACACCACAAGAAACATCCTGTACCTAAGTGTGAAATCAGTCAAGCTTTTCCAAAAGAAAGCAATATTTTAATCCTTCAGCAAGTCTCTAGAAAAATAGTATGATTACAATAAAAGTGAAAAGGGAGCACCTCAAACTCCCTGGAGAGGCTTGCTATACTATTCAGCATTACTGCCCAATCTCCTGTTTGCATGGATGGCTAAGAAGTGACAATAGTTTGGTAATTTCTTTTCACCACTGCTGCCAGCTGAAGTCATCATTGCTTCCAAAGACAAAGAAAAAGTCTAGTATAGTTGCAAAGATGACTGTGTTTCCTGTGAGAACAAGTGCACAAGCTCCTCACTCAATCAGATGTGCAAATATAACAAGGAGTTATATTTGCACTCTGGCAAATATAACAAGGAGTCCAAAAGCTGAGACAACAATGCCTGTTGTAAGAAATATGGCAAGTTCCTTACAAGCATAACTCATAGCATCTGTATTATCCACTCTCCTTCCTGCTATGCAGTATGGAATAGGTGAAAGGATGTAAAAAAAATAGAAGAGGGCCCAGTATTGGCTGTATATCAGAAGGGCACATCCAAGTATCAAAAACATCAGGCCAAGCGCTCCTCTAAAGGACAAACTAATCAAAGGTTTGATGTCCGCCATGGCGGTGACGTCACTCCTGGCCCCAGACCCGAGGCGCGGGTGGCCGGAGACAACACCCAGAAGTGCACGCCGTCAAACAACATACTCTTAAATGGCCGATTGGTTAAAGAGGAAATCACGAGGCAAATTAGGGAATATCGCGAGGCAAGTTAAAATGAAAATGCAACATACCAAAACTTATAGGAGGCAGCAAAGGCGAAGTTGAGAGCAAAATTTATAGCTCTAAATGCTTATAATAAAAGGAAGAAAGACTTCAAATAAGAGACCCAACTCAAAACCAGAAGAACTAGAAAAAGAAGAGCAAACTAAACCCAAAGTGAACAGAAGGAAGGAAATAACATAGATTAGAGCAGAGATAAATGAAATAGAGGAAAAAAATTAGATCAACAAAACCAAAAGTTGGTTCTTTGAAAAGATCAACAAATTGACAATCTTTAGACTGACAAAGAAAAAAAAATCAACTAATGAAAATCAGAAATAAAAAGGAGGACATTACTACTGACCCTGCTGAAATAAAAAGGACTACAAGAGGATAGTATATATAACTGAACACCAACGAATTAGATAATGTAGATAAAATGGACAAATTTGTAGAAACACACAAACTACCTACAACGGCTCAAGAAGAAACAGAAGATCTCAACAAACCAATTACTAGTAAAGAGAATGCATCAGCAACCAAAACCCTTCTGTCTGGTCATGACCTACAGAATTGATTCTGTCAAAGTCCAATAAGACCAAAGAATGAAGCAGGCCACCATATAGTTGTTCCTTTCCATAGCGGGGACCAGAAACCAAGTGGTACTAGCTTCCCATTTTGTTTTTGCTGCAGGTCCCTCTGAAACTCTCTGGGTAGCTGGCACCATCCAGTTTACAAGCTTGCTGTGCTATTAAAGTACCTAGAGACTGGATCTGTTTTACGGCTATTTTTGCTTGTTGGAATATCAATACCACTGAGCCCCCTTCTTTTAATAAAGAAGCATCTTTTGTTTTTTTTAAATTTATTCCCGCCCTGTTGTCTGTTTTCTGTGTCTATTCACTGTGTGTTCTTCTGTGTCTGCTTGTATTCTTGTCAGCAGGACCCGGAATCTGTGTCTCATTTTGTTGCATCATCTTGTTGTGTCAGCTCTCTGTGTGTGCAGCACCATTCCTGGGCAGGCTGCACTTTTTTCACGCTGAGCGGCTCTCCTTATGGGGCATACTCCTTGCGTGTGGGGCTCCCCTACGCGGGGGACACCCCCGCGTTGCACGGCACTCGTGCGCATCAGCACTGCGCGTGGGGGGGCTCGTCACACGGGTCAGGAGGCCCTGGGTTTGAACCTTGGACCTCCCATGTGGTAGGCGGACACCCTATCCACTGGCCAAATCTGCTTCCCTGAGCCCCTTTTTTATCAATCTATATAATGATCGAAGCATTCAAGCTGGGAGGGGTATAAAGGGCCGCCAGTAATTTCAAAGCCTATGAAGCCTTGCGCTTCCTGTCCAGTGTGGGAGCGGGGTATATTTGCACTTTATCTTTGACCACTCCCGGAATGACCTTTGTCTTACTCCACCAAACCACCCCTAGGATTTTACAGACTGTCTGGGTCCCTGGACCTTGGCATCATTGATGGCCCATCCCTGGCTTACTAAAAGGTGCTGTAATGGCAGGGCCACCATTTCCAGAGAGGTAATGCCATCCGAAGTAAGCATAATATCATCAATACAGGGAAGCACAGCTTTTCCCATCTTGTTACATCAGCGGCCCCCGTTCTGTGACAGATGGAGGGGCTATGTGGGTACGCTTGTGGCAAAACCTGGAAAGTGCTGCAGTCCTTTCCACATAAAGAGCAAAATTGGCTGTTTCAGCTAGTGGGATACTGAAAAGGCATTAGCTAAGTCTAATACATAAAGGAAATTCTAGAGAAGTATTGCAATGTTAGTAGCACTGTGGCATGAAAGAGGAAACAATATTATTCAATTCTCAATATAAACCAACTGTCGTTCTCCAGCTACCATCAGGTTTCTTCACAGGCCACAGAGCGCTGTTAAATGGACTCTGTGCTGGGCGTATGATCCCCACTCAGGCCAGTTCTTGTAACGTCTCACTGATTTTAGCACATCCACACACCGGGAAATATTGTTTGGTCTGGGTGAGCTTCCTGGGTGGAAGCAGGTACTTTGGGGACCAATGAGCAGCGCCCCATATGATTGATTTCATCGTGCAGACGTGAAGGCGAAAGACGCCGGTGCTGGTGCGGGCAAGCTGTAGACCTTGTAACCCGTCCACTCCTAATATAAATTAAGGAATGGGATAAATACAGACAATATACTTTCGGAGACGTGGCACCCAATTTGCAATGTTAGAGTAGTTTGCACTAATCCGGCGGCTTTTCCCCTATTCCCATCTATCACCTTTGGGGCCCATTAAATCTCCAGGGATCCCCGTAGATGACTGCACACTCCGCTCCAGTATCACTAAGGGCTGCAACATGCAAACGGCTTATTGGAGACCAGTGGATGACTAACTCAACCTCAGACCTCCGACGGCCTGCGGTCACCCGTATTTGCAGGTGACCATGGCCCCACCCCCTTATTCCAGACTTTTACTTTCCTTGGGGGGTGCTGTGGGAGTGACAACCAGTGGCACAGATTTAGAAAAGATATCTTTTCTCCTTAAGCAGCTTTTGCCAGAGTCCTCCTACAACGGCCTTAGGTTGCTTATCTATTTTTTCTACCAGGGTGCCTGCAGCAATTAAATGAGCCCATAATTGCTTAGAGGTTACTCTTTGGTAACTTTCCTCACCCCTTTCGACCGACCCTATTCTTTCCACCTCACCAAAGTCTGCTAATGCCTGTGCCATGCAGTGAGTGGCCTGGCTGACTAGTGGGTTTGGAATAGCTACTCAAGTCCCTTACCAGGCTGGAGGCGCAGTTTCGAAGCTTTTATCCTCAATGTGCTCAGCATATGCCTCATGTTCTCTGACTCTATGTTGTAATTCTTCCATAGATGACCACCTGCCTATGTGAACGGCACATCCCCCTCATTGGGCAAGGCCAACTTTGCAGCTAAAAAGCACCACACCAAAAAGTTTTGAATGACATCAGGTTTTGCTGTGCCTGGTAAAGACCTTGACAGAGAGAAGGATGGGTCGTTATGTTAGCCATTTCTGCCAGTTCCACTCCTGAAAGCATAATACCTTCTCCCCAACATCCCATAGCCTTAGTAACCAAGTGACTATTCTCTCAGCCCTTTTGCTTAAATTTTTCTGTTAATTCTACTAATTCTGCCCTCATTAATATTTGCTTCAGATCAGGGATCTCTTCCTGAGGATCATCGGGATCCGTGGCTGCTTCCGTTTTTGTAGTTATTAAGGGCCTTGCTTGTTTAGTCTCGTCTTTAATTTCCATTTCCTCCTCCTATCCTCCCTCTTCTGCACTCTCGCAGGGATCCCACACCTTTGCATCCCAGCCTTCCATCTTGCTGACCTGCTTTCCCTCTGGACCTGCTGCGGCAGCAGCCTTCCTCCGTGCATTTCTGCCATTTTAAATGCCGTTATTTATCATTGTCTGTCTTGGATTTTTACCTCTTTTGCTACTACATTAACATTGTTGGAACATGCTAACCTAATATATTTGTCTAGAGTTAAAGCCTCTCTTAATCTCTCTCCTTCCTTCAGCTTCTGCTTTTAACTAGGCTCGGGTAGCGTATCTAACTACCCATAACAAAGCCCACATGGTGGCAGCAATCGCTGCTTTTCTTTCCAGGTGTCCCCAGGTTTCCCTTAACAAATAACACTCCAGCTGACATTTTGGGGGCATCCCCGTATTCACACACAGGGCTGACCTGTTCCAAAAAACCTCCCCCAACATGCTGGAAGTCAGCCACCCTCGGAGCTCCCGCACGGATTCCCGCTTGCCTGGGCTTGATTCTTTTTGGTCTCCTGGCTCGCTGGCCAATTGACTGGCTGTGAACCTACAGAATTCGTTGCACTGAAGTTTGATGGGCACTTAGGGTCAAAAAATGAAGCAGGCCTCTCCATGTAGCAAAATAGGAACAGTTTATTAGGGAACTTACAGAATGGCAAGCTGGTCCTGGGCAGTGGCAGGGCGTTGGGACTAGCACTCCCTGCAGCCCAGGGGGTTAACAGAGGGCTAACAGGGCGACAACAAGGAAGGCGCAGAGCCAAGTGGGGATCTGCACGACTGTAAACATGTCTCTCTGAAGTTACTAGGATGTCGCAGGAATGGCTCTAGTACAGATAGCTATGTGCTTAGGAACGTGCACAGGTGCTTTAGATGCACGGACAGGCGTAGGGGGATTTGCCTTAACTAGGAATTTATAGCTAATCTGATATATGGTCTCACACCTCCAACAAGACAATCCCAGGATCAGATGACTTAACAGAGGACTTTTACCAAACATTCTAAGAATATTTAACTCCAATTCTGCTCAAACTCTTCCAAAGAATTAAAGAGGAGGGAACACTCCCTAATTCATTCCACAAGGTTAATTTCACCCTCCTACCAAAGCCAGATAAAAGAATACTACAGACCAATATCTATTATGAATATAGAGCAAAAATCCTCAACAAAATACTAGCAAACAAAATCCAGCACATTAAAAGAATTATACACAGTGACAAAGTGGAATTTATCCTAGGCATGCAAAGGTGGCTCAACATAAGAAACTCAATTAATGTAATACACCAAATTAACACAATGAAGGGAAAAATCACTTGATCATCTCAAAAGGCACTTGACAAAATCCTGTATGGACAGAGCATCCACCTACCACATGGGAGGTCCAGGGTTCAAGCCCAGGACCTCCTGACCCACGGGACGAGCTGGCCCATGTGCTGTGCTGATGCGCACAAGGAGTGACATGCCATGCAGAGGAGTCCCCCGCGTAGAGGACCCTCATGCACAAGGAGTGCGCCCCATAAGGAGAGCTGCCCCGTGCAAAAAAAGTGCAGCCTGCCTAGCGGTGGTGCCGCACACACAGAGAGCTGACGCAGCAAGATGACGCAACAAAAAGAGACACAGATTCCTGGTGCCGCTGACAAGAATACAAGTGGACACAGAGCACACAGCGAATGGACACTGAGAGCAGAAAACTGGGGGGTGGGGGGAAAGGGGAGAGAAATAAATGAAAAATAAATTTTAAAAAAAAATCCTGTACCCCTTCCTGATGAAAACACTTAGAATATTAGGACTAGAAGGAAATTTCCTCAACATGATAAAGGGCATTGTGTTAGTCAGCCAAAGGGGTGCTGATACAAAGTACCAGAACAATGTTGGCTTTAATTAGGGGTAGGAGCTTACAGTTAGCAGGCCCTGAAGAGTCCATCTCAAGGTACCGTAAGAGGTACTTTCTCACCCGAAGCCTGTTGCCGCATGTTGAAGTAAGATGGCGGGCGATATCTCTGAGGATTCAGCCTGCCTTCTTCCTCTTAAGGCTCCGTGGTCCCAGCTTCTTCCAGTGTCAGCTGTAAGCTAGCATAAGGCTCACCTCTTTCCTCGGGGCTCATTTCTTTCTGGGCTCAGATGCTCTGCTCTCTTCACAAGGTCAGCTGTAACTATCAGGCTCATCTATCTTCCTGGGGCCTCTGCCATGTCTAATGGAGCCTTCTCTCTTTCCTCACATATCTTCTTCTCTGTGTATCTACTTCCATGTAAGAATCTGTTAAATCCTCACCAACGGGCTGGGGACTCATCCCTGCATGACCTAATGATGTGGTCAAATCAAAGCCCTAATCTTAACATAACTTAACCAAAGACATCTCAGCTGAATCTAATAGAATCAAAGGGTATCATGCCCAGTGGAACAGAGCAGTTTACAAACATAATCAAACATATTTTTTGGAATTCATTAATAATATCAAACTGCCACAAGCATATGTGAAAAACTCACAGCTAACATCCTGAGTAAAGGTGCAAGTCTGAAAGCTTTCCCTTTAAAATTAGGAACAAGACAAGGATGTACATTCATCATTGTACTGGGATTTCTAGCCAGGCAAAAAAAGAAATATTGAAAAGAAAAAAAAAGAAAGGAAAGAAAGGAAAGAAAGGAAAGAAAGGAAAGAAAGGAAAGAAAGGAAAGAAAGGAAAGAAGAAAGAAAGAAAGAAAGAAAGAAAGAAAGAAAGAAAGAAAGAAAGAAAGAAAGAAAGAAAGAAAGAAAGAAAGAAAGAAAGAGCATCCAAATTGGAAAGGAAAAAGTAAAACTTTCCCTATTTGCAGATGACATGATCCTATATACAGAATCCTGACAAATCCAGAACAAATCTCCCAGAGCTAAGGAATGAATTCAGCAAAATAGCAGGGCACAGGATCAACACTCAAAGATCAATACTTTTTCTATACACAAGCAACGAACAATCAGAAAAGAAATGAAGGGGGGAAAATCCATTTACAATAGCAACTAAAAGAATAAAAAATCTAGGAATAAATCTAACCAAGGATATAAAGGACTAGTATGCAGAAAACTACAAAACATTAACTGAAAAAAGGCAAAGACCTAAATAAATGAAAGGACATTCCATTTTCAGGGATTGGAAGACTAAGTATCATTAATATGTCAATACTACACAAAGCAATTTATAGATTCAATGCAATCGCAATCAAAATTCCAACTACCTTCTTTAAAATAATGAAAGTCAATCATCAAACTATATGGAAGGCTAAGGGCCCCAAAAGCTAAAGCCATCTTCAAAAAGATATGGAAGCAGATATGGCTCAACTGATAGGGCATCCGCCTACCATATAGGAGGTCCAGGGTTCAAACTC
The DNA here is from genome assembly GCF_030445035.2 of Dasypus novemcinctus. Classification (NCBI taxonomy): domain Eukaryota; kingdom Metazoa; phylum Chordata; class Mammalia; order Cingulata; family Dasypodidae; genus Dasypus; species Dasypus novemcinctus. The sequence continues at coordinate 72,173,442 of NC_080676.1, forward strand.
TGGGCCTCCTGGCCCACATGGTGAGCTGGCCCCACATGCAGTGCTGCCACGCACAAGGAGTGTCATGCAGGGTTGTCCCCTGCGTAGGGGAGCTGCCCTATGCAAAAAAAAAGCACAGCCCACCCAGGAGTGGTGCTGCACACATGGAGAGCTGATGCAGCAAGATGACGCAACAAAAAGAGACACAGATTCCCAGTGCTGCCAAGAATGCAAGCGGACACAGAAGAACACACAGCGAATGGACTTAAGAGATCAGACAATGGGATGGGGCAGGGCAGGGCGGGGCTGGGTGGGGCATTTGGGGGGGATGGGGGGATGGGAAAGGGAAGAGAAATAAATAAAACAAATCTTTAAAAAAAAAAAGAATGGAGACGGTAGATTCACACTTTCAATCTTAAAATTTATTACCAAGCCACAGTAATCAAAACAGTATGGTACTAGCACAAGGACAGAAATGTACCAATGGAATCAACCCTCACAGTTGTGGCCAACTAATGTGTGTGTGTGTGTGAGTGTCCAGTTGATTTTTGACAAGGGGGCAAAGACCACTTAACTGGGAAAGGACAGTCTCTTCAACAAATGGTGCTGAGAAAACTGGATCTCCATTTGCAAAAAGAAGAAGGGGACCTCTACTTCACACCTTGTACAAAAATCAACTTAAATTGGAGTAAAAACTGAATTATAAAAGCCAGAACTCTCAAACTCTTAGGAAAAAAATGTAGGGAAGAACTATATAAAGAGATCATACAACATAACAATAAAAGAACAAGCAATTCAATTTAAAAATGGGCAAAAGACCTAAGACATTTCTCCAAATAAGAAATACAAATGGCCAAAAAACACATGAAAAAATGTTCAATATCACTAATTATCAGGGAAATGAAAATCAAAATGATAATAAGATATCATCTCACACCACATAGAATGGCCATTATTTAAAAAAAACACACAGAAAACAGTAAGTGCTGGAGAGGATGTGGAGAAATAGGAACATTCCTCCATTGTTGGTGGGAATGTAACATAGAGCAGCCTCTGCAGAGGACAGTTTGGTGGTTCCTCAGAAAGCTAAATATAGAACTGCCATATGAGCCAGCAATTCCTTTACTGGGAATATGTCCAGAAGGACTGAAAGCTGTGACACGAACAGACATATGCACACCAATGTTCATAGCGGCATTATTCACAATTGCCAAAAGATGGAAATAACCCAACTGATGAATGGATCAACAAATATGGTATATACATAGATGGAATACTATGCTACTGTACGAAGGAATGAAATTGGTACACATAAGATAACATGGATGAACCTTGAAGATGTTATGCTAAGTGAAATAAGTCAGACACAAAAGAACAAATATTGCATGGTCTCAGTAATATAAACTAAATACAGAGTATAAATGCATGGAGTTAAAACCTGGAGTATAGGTTATTAGAAGATACGGGGAGGGCTGAGAAGGGGTACTGAGAATGTATGTAGAAGTTTTAATCAACTTGACGGTAAGAATGTGAACATGGATAGAGTTGATGGTAACACATTATAGTGAGTAGAACTAATGTAGCTGGTTTATAAATGGGATTGTGGCTGAGAAGGGTAGTCTAGGGATGTAAATGTCAATTGAAAGAAAGCTAGAGAATAATCTAGGGACTGTATAACATAGTGAACCTAGAGGTGGATGAGAATTCTGGTTAATAGCAAATACAAGAATGTCCTTCTAAGAACTAGCACAAATGTACATCACTCTTGCAAGGTGGTAAGAATGTGGAGAAGCATGGGAAAAATACAATTAATGTAACCTATGAACTATAGTTAACAGCAATACTGTAATACTCTTGCATCAATGCCAAAGATGTGCTGTGTTAATAATGGGAGTGGGGGGGTATGGAAAAAATATACCAAATGTGTGCTATAGACCATAGTCAGTGGTACTAGTCTGATAATATTATCGCATAATCTCTAACAAATGTTTTACAACAATGTAGTGTGTTCGTGGAAGGGTGTTGCATGGGAATTCTACACATATACATGATTATTTTGTAAGTTCACAACTTCTCTAATAAAAATATATATTTTTTAAAGGTAGGGAAGCATATACAGGACCTTGTGTTAGGCAATGATTTCTTAGATTTTATACCCAAAGCTAAAGCAACAAAAGAAAAAAAATAGATATATGGTACCTCATCAAAATTTAAAATTTTGGACCCTCAAATGATTTTATCATGAATGTAAAACAATAGCCTGCACAATGGGAGAAAATATTTGGAAACCACATTATCTGATAAAGGTTTAATATCTAGATTACAAAAAGAAACCCTTCAACTTTACAACAAAAAGACAAACAACCCAATTTTTAAAATGGGAAAATGACTTGATTAGACATCTCTCCAAGAAGTTATCTCTCCAAATGGCCAGAATATACATGAAAAGATGCTCAACATCCTTAGCCATCAGGAAATGCAAATCAAAACCACGAAACAGGAAGCAGATATGGCTCGAGCGATTGGGCTTCCACCTGCCACATGGGAGGTCCCAGGTTTGGTTCCCATTGCTTCCTGAAGAAGACAAGACAGCAAGCTGGTGCAGTGCGATGGCACAACAAGATGATGCAACAGGAGACACCAGGAGGAAAACCTAATAAGAGACACAAGAAAAGCAGAGAGTCATAGTGGAAACAATTACAAACAACAGCTGGGGGGGGGGTACTGGGCTCCTGGCCGGGGGGTCACTGTTGTGGGCCCTGGGAGAGCAGCGGCAATCCTCCAGGTGCAACGGCAAGAACCAGGAAGGAAGGAGGGCCCAACAGTGGGCTCTTGATACTAATGGCTACACTTTTGAGCCTATACACCTGCAATAAGAACAAGGCCTAGAGTAGCATTGTGCCTGGGGGTTTCCTCCTGACAGCCTTCATGTTACTCAAATGTGGCCACTCTCACAGCCAAACTCAGCGTGTAGATGCGATGCATTCCCCCCAGCGTGGGACACGACACCCGGGGATGAGCCTCCCTGGCACCAAGGGATCACTACCACATACCAGCTGAAGAAGCAACTAGAAAATGACCTTGAATTAAAGATTCAATGCGGAACAGCAGAATATACCTGTCTACATATAATAACATGACTTCGGGAAGCGGTTTGACCTAATGTAAGGGGGAAATGGAAAGGAGAAATGAGATTATAAGGCTGTGAGTCTCTAAAAAAGAGTCTGGAGGTTGTCAGAAGGAATACCCCTATGTACAACTGAACAGAGTCTAAGAGACAGATAAGGTAGATACAACCCCAGGTATTGGTTCTTTTGAGGGATAAAGAGACCCACGGGTTCTATGGTCATGGCAGAAGGGGTTCACTGCCATGACAGATGGCCCTTCTTTGGAGCTGGTGTTTCTGCGTGATGGAAATGGACTCAGAGGGGATCTCTTTTCACAAGACTTGCATGCTACTTTATTGGAATTGTAGTTGGTGCTGAGTTTAAGATATATGTAGGGGATTTGAATCTCTGGACTGATAATATGACACCCAGGCCCAGAGCCTCAACAGACTTCAGCTCCTACACTTTGACTTATTGGACTTACTCCACTCAGCTAACATGGAGTTGAAGAAGGTCAACCACCACAACATGGAGCCTAGAGTGTCTACAACTAGAAGCGGGAAGAGTGCATCCAGTACCCATGTGGAATCTAAGCCCTCACTTGACATAGGTGTGCAATGGACACAACCAATCCAATGTCCACAGAGGAAATGTGAAATGGGTGTGGGAACGGTAGCCATGGGGGCTGCTGGGTGTGGGGAACGGGAGGAAGAGATGAGATGTGGAGGCGTTTTCGGGACGTGGTTTGTCCTGGATAGTGCTTCACGGACAATTACGGACACTGTAGATCCCCCCAGGGCCCACTGGATGGAACGTGAGAGAGTCTGGGCTATGATGTGGACCATTGACTATGGGGTGCAGTGATGCTCAGAGATGAACTTACCAGGTGCAATGGATGTGTCATGATGATGGGAGAGAGTGTTGCTGTGGGGGGAGTGGGGGGCGAGGGCGGTGGGGTTGAATGGGACCTCATATTTTTTTTAATGTAATTTAAAAAAATAATAATAATAAATAAATAATTAAAAATAAAATAAAATAAAATAAAAAAGAAAAGCAGAGAGAGGAGGTGACTCAAGCAATTAGGAGCCTCTCTCCTACATGGGTGATCCAGGTTCTGTTCCTGGTGTCTCCTTAAAAAAAGGAAGATGAGCATACAACAGACACAGCAAATGCAAACAACAAGGGGTGGGGAGAAATAAATAAAATACGTCTTAAAACAAAAACAAAAACACCATGAAATACCATTTCACAACCCTATAGAATGGCTAATATTTTTTAAAATGGAAAATTACAAGTATTTTAGTGGATGTGGAGAAACAGAAATACGCATTCATTGCTGGTAGCAACGTAAAATGGTGCAGCTGTTGTGAAAGACAGTTGGGCAGTTCCTCAGAAAGTTAAGTATACAATTACTATATCACCCGGAAATTCCACTTCTAGGTATATACCCAAAAGTTTTGAAAGTAGGGACTCAAAAAGATATTTGCACACCAACATTCACAGTGCATTATTCACAATTGCCAAAAGATGGAAGCAACCCACATGTCCATCAACTGATGAATAAACAAAATGTGGTATATACATACAATGGAATATTATTCAGCGATAAAAGGAATGAAGTTCTGACACATGCAACAACATGACGAACCTTGAAGACATTATGTTGAGTGAAATAAGCAAGACACAAAAGGACAAATATTGTATGATCTCACTGATATGAAATTAGAATAAGCAAACTCATAGAGTCAGAATCTAGAATATAGGTTACCAAGGGTTGGAAACTTAGGCTTAATGTACAGTCTTCCTATATGGAATAAGGGAAATGTTTTGGCAATGGATAGTGGTGAAGGTAGCACAACATTGTGAATGTAATTAACAGCACTGAAACAGATATCTAAACGTCATTAAAAGGGGAAATGTTAGGTTGTATATATGGTAATAGAATAAAAATTAAACAAAAAATCCACAGAACTGCACAACACAAACAGCCCTAAGTTAAATCATGACCAATAGTTAATAGTAAAATTACAAAAAATAAATAAATAAATAAGGAAGTCCTCTCACCAATCATAACAAATGTACCACGCCAATGTAGGATGTTAATAATAGGGTGGTATATGGGATTTTTGCATGTTATTCATGATTGTTCTATAAACCCACAACTTCTCTAATAAAAACAAACATACAAAAAACACTTTAATGCACACTCACCGTACAAACCAGTCATTCACCTACTGGGTATTTTAACTCAGGAGAAATAAAAACATACATCTCCACAAAGACTTCTATAAGAAGGTTCATGGCAGCTTTGTGCACCATGCCCTCAAACTGCAAACAACCCACATGTCCGACAACAGCCCTCAGGTCCTCTTCTGGGGTCCTGAAAGGGTGCCCCTCCTCCAGCCCCGCTGAGCCCCCAGTCCTCCACCAAAGTTCAAATGGTTTAACAGTGGAATGCTGGTCACCAGGATAAGGAACGACTGATGCAATATGAATGGATCTCAAAGTGCGCTAAATGACAGAAGCCCACACATTGTATAATTCTATACATACGAAATTCTAGGAAAGACCAAATGGAATAACAGAAATCAGAGATGTGGCTGTCTGGGGCCAGCGTGGTGGGGGGCGTGGGGGCCGGGCAGGGATGGAGATTGCAAAGACCTAAGAGAGAACTTTTTGGGTTGAAGGAAATGTTCTCCATCTTGACTGGGGTAGTGATTAGCTCCGTGTTTTCATTTGCCGCAAGTCATGAACTATATCCATAGCATTTCTGATATTTGTTGCATTAAATTATATCTCAAAGCTGATTTCTTTCACATAGGGTTTCTGTGAAACGTGAAGGACACAGGTGAAGGGATTCTACATAGGACCTACCGAAAAGATATCTGATAGGGAAGAGGGGGAGAGAGGGTCTCCTCCATACCCGAGAGGCACAGCGGAACGCTCCCGGGCTGGGGCCGAGCTGCACGGGCCGAGCTGCACCCCGCCGGCCGCAGCGCCACGCCGAGGGCGGGGTGGAGACCCAGCTGGGCGCGGAGACCCGCTGGCCGCCGCCACCGCCCTCGAGCGCGCGGGTGAGAAGGCTCCGCCTGCAGAGGGGTGGGGGGGTGCGGGTTCCGGTGCGGTGTCCTCACGTGCCGCTGGGGAACCCCCGCTGATACCCCGCGGAGAAGAGAGCAGGGCTCCTGGGCTCCGGCCCCCTCCAGCCCGGCCACCGAGAAGCCCTGCGCCAGGCCCCGGCCGCCACCTGCCGAGGCCGAAAGGGGCAAGAGCGCACTCACCGCGCCGGGCTGCGGCCAGGGGCGAGGCGCCGCGGCGGCGGCTGGCGGCGGCCCCGAGGAAGCAGCGCTCTCGGGAGAAACAGAGCCTGCCTCTTCCCCACCACTGCTCGCCCAGCAGCGCGGTGACCTGCCGCGGCGCCTCTCCTCCCCGACCTTCCTCCACTCAAGAACCTGGGTCATTCTAGCTGTAGCAACCACCCACCCCATAGACATCAGATTCTTTAATTTCGAATGAAAAAAGAAGTTTGCCCTAGAAAGGCTTTGTTTTCTTTAATTACCCCTCGCGCTAAAAGAGCTGCCCACCAGGCAGGGCTCGCCGGGGAGCGGGGAGCTGGGGGAACGAGCTAGAATGCGGGGAGGGGAGAGAGTTGCCTGCCCCGCGTGCCACTGCCGAGGCCACCGGGACCGCCCAAGATCCCCGCGCCGTGGCCGCAGCCCATCACGAGACCGCAGGGCGCAGGCCGGGTCGGGGACGGCGGGAGGAACCGCGCCCACTCCCCCCCTGGCCTAGTTGCGCTCGGGCTCTCGTCCCGTCCCTCTCCGCCGCGCCGCGGCGAGGTCTGGCGCAGTGCGTGGCTTTCCTAATCCCGGACGCCGCCGAGAGGCGGCCGCGGAGAGGACCCGCCGCCCCGCCCCTCTGGCCCCGCCGCCTTGGGGCCAGCCGGGGGTGCGGGGTCTCGCCAGGGGGTCTCGCCAGGCGGGAGCAGCCCAGACAGTGCGCTGGTGAGTTCGGCCCGAACTGCTCTAGAAAGGGCGCTGGAGAGGGTTTGGGGGAGCGGGAGACAAATTGCTTCCATTTCTGCCTTTGCTTGCCGCCGAGAGACCGGCAGGTGCCAGAGACTGGGTGGGAAGGCGGGGAGTCCCTGGGCGGAATGGGCCCGCATATTTTCGCGGAGAGCTTTTCCCAGATCGCGTCCGCGGGCTCTGCGCACTGACCGCCCTGGGCCTGAGCGGGGACAGGAGGATCGCGGTGACGTTTTTTTTCGGGAAGGGAGGCCCTGGATATATTACACTTTAGAGCACTGGCTTCGGACCCGACGGAGGCCTGGGCTTGTCCTCTCCTGCTCCCGGCTGATGTCCTTGGGTCGTTCCGAGACCTCTTCGCGCCTCAGCCTCGCCATCTATACAATGGGGGCTATAAGGTTACATCACAGGGTCCTTGTGAGGATGAAACTTTAAAACGTGCTGCAAATTGCTAAGCAAGCAGCCAGGGAGAGCAGACAGATCCGCGTTATTTGAGCTTTTCCAGGCTTCGGGGGCGGCACTTGGGTCGGGACTTGGCCTCCCGCAGGTTGAGAGGATGACCCCCGCCCCACATCCCTGCCAAGGAGTCGCAGGCCGATACTTTCTTCTCAAAAAACTGGGAACCGCTGTCAGAATCATTAACTCTTCGACAGTCCCCGCTAGGGAGCAGAGTTCCCATTTTGCAGTCTGGTATCACGAGTTCACAGTTAGATGATGTGCGGCGCTAGGTTATAAGCGACTGATGGAAACACCTTACTCTCTTCCACTCTCCCTTATGAGTGCTTAATGCTTTGTGTTGAATTCTCTGTTTATCAAAGAATAAACATGGACAGCCAATCAGAACAGCTCGCCCAGTGGGGCGCCTTGCAGGGTTTTCTGTAGGCCTCAGTGTCCAGGTGAGGATGAAATGTGACATCAACAGGAAAAGTGGACCTGGAAGAGCCACTCTCACCTGCCTCGGATAGATCCAGATGACGGGAAGGGCGGACAAGATCGTGGCCTTGAGGGCCGGGGGTTGGTGCCTGCACGTTTAGAGTCTGAGAAGACGCCTTTGACTATTGCGCTGGGTGCCGCCCTTCCCAACCCCAACCCGCAGTCTTTAAATCCTGCTCCAAATACCACATCTGGAGAAGGGGTCGAGCCCTGGGCTCGCCGCCCTCTCCCGCAAGCAACCACCCAGCAGCTTTGGCAAGAAGAAACCGTGTGAGGGTAGGAACAGGCGTGGAACGAGCCATCACACCGATGCTGCGCAGACAGTGGGTGCCGGAGAAACGTGGGGCGCCCAGAGCCGGCCCGGCGCGCGCTGGTTCAGCCGAGCGGAGAAGTGGCTCTGCTCGCCGGCGCCTGGCCCGGGCGGTCTCGTTTCTCCCCTCTCTCCTCCGTCCACCGACGTGGTCGCTTCCCCTAACCTCCGCCCGCTCCTGGCGCAGGGGTTTCGGCTTCTTTGTGTCTCTGTCACCTAGATGGTCTCTTTCTGCTGCCTCCCTTCGCGTGTGCCCCGCACACCCGCGCGGGTAGCACCTGTCTCCATGGTTACGAGCACCCACTCCCCTCCTCCAGAGTGGATCTCTGTGGCCCTCAGAGAAGTCGCTTTATTCTACAGCCTTCAGCTCCCTTTCCCTCCGGGGCGATCGGGGTGCTCCTTTGCACCTAGGAGGTGGCCGCGGGGTCCTGTTTGGGTTACACTCCCTGACAGGCTAAGTTCAAGGCCCGGCCGGCCGAGTTGGTCCTGGTGAGGTGGATCCGAATGGATCCCAGGCCTGGGGGGAGGGGCGGACGGCTCAGCCAGGGACAGAGACATAGAGCCAGTGTCCCCACACGGGGTTAGGGAAGGCTTCTTGCTGAAGCAAAATGGAAGGATAAGGAAAACAACAACTCGTTATGTTTTCTTTGTCCCCACATTTATCTTCCCCACAGCCCGGAGGTAAGTATTAATTTTTTTCTCATTTCACAGATAAGAAAATTGTGGTTCAGAGAGATAAAGTGCTCTGTCACCAAGAGCCAGTGATAGGAACAGAAACCCCGTTCACCTGATAGCAAAACTGGTCTTAGCCCCCACTTTATAAGCATATTGGGCAAAGGAAACCATGTGAGCCAAGACGCTGAGGTGAGCAATAAGCACAGAATAGGGGAAGGAACTACAGCAAAGTGGAATGTCTGGAAAACCCAGGGCTAGGGCCAAAGAGGTGAGAGTTGGGGCAAGAGAGGACGGTGGGGGCCTTGTTAAACCACAATCAGGAATTTGTGGTGAATCCTGAGGGTGGTGAGGGACTGGCCCTAACCCCAAAATTTTACACAGCAGAGTAGCCCAGTCCTCTGGCTGCAGTTAGGAGGGTGAATGGAGGTCGGGTGAGGGGAAACAGGGAGGCTGGTGCAATCTACTCTAGATGGTGCTTCTCATCATTTTTCACAGTATGGATACATAGAAAATGCTTATTAGAAGCGGATGTGCCTCAAGTGACTGGGTTCCCGTCTACCAAATAGGAGGGCCTCCTGGTGAAGGCAAGCTGGTCCAAGTGGAGAGCTGGCCCATGCAGAGTGCTGGCCCATGTGGAGAGCTGGCACAGCAAGATAACGCAACAAAAAGAGACACAGAGGAGAGACAATAAGAGACGCAGCAGACCAGAGAGCTGGCGTGGCACAAGAGATTGAGTGCCTCTCTCCCACTCGGGAAGGTCCCAGGATCGGTCCCCAGTGCCACCTAAAGAAAAGATGTGCAGGCACAAAAAATGCACAGCATATGGACACAGAAAACAAAAACAACGGGGGTTGGGGGTGGGATTCATAAATCTTTAAAAGAAAGAAAACGCTTATTTTGTATGACACACTGGTCAATAAAGGAGGGGCTGTTTGTAATTAAAGGCAACCAACCTAGGGCTCTGGCCACAAAGTAACCCTGCATAACTACCTCTCATGCTGATGATTCCCAGCCATCGTGTACCCCAGTTATAGCATACCTGGACTCAGAGAGCTGCAATGGATGATGAAGAATAAGAGCTGAAAGCCAGACACAAAAGGAAAAATACTGTATGATACTGTATGATTGCATTAGTGTGATCCAAATTTGTGTAATATATTGTATAATTTTTAAAAAATTGTATGTATCCAGAACATTTAATTGAAAAATGTATGCTTTTATTCAACTGTTTTTTTATTTTTAATTATTGTTTATATTTTCAATTATTAAATGTGCAAAATTAAGTTTGAAAATTAAGAAAAAAGAATAAGAGCTGAACTCAAGGAATGATTAGAAAGCAAAATTGGTATCACATAGTGGGGGAGTGAGGGAGAAGGAGGTTGACATCTGGTTTTCTGGGCCAAATAGATTGAAAAATTGGAAAGATGGTGGTTCCCTCACAGTATGAGGAGCAAAGGTCCCGAACTAGCTCGTGGGGGCTCTGGAGTCAACATAATAGGATATAAAATCCCAGTTCCACCAACATGCTAGTTCTGTTACCTCAGGCAAAAAACTTGACCTCCTTAAACCTGTGAATTCATCTATTAGGTTGGTGCAAAAGTAATTGTGGTTTTGCATTTTGAAATTTGCCGTTTGATATTGGCATACATTCTTAAATAAATGTGGTTATGTTATACACCATTTTAATGTGCATTTCTTGCTTTATGTTTTTCTGCTAATGAATTATTGCTTGCTGTTTATTTTGTAATTATTTTAGACTGCAGAAATGATGTTAGACAAAAATCAAATTTGAGAGATTTTCTTATTTGAGTTCAAAATGGGTAGTAAAGCAGTGGAGACAACTTGCAAAATCAGCAATGCATTTGGCCAGGAACTGCTAATGAACATACAGTGTAGTGGTGGTTCAAGAAGTTTTGCAAAGGAGACAAGAGCCTTGAAGATGAAGAGCGTAGTGGCCAGCCATCAGAAGTTCACAAAGACCAATTGAGAACACTCATCAAAGTTGATCCTCTTAAACTACACGAGAAGTTGCTGAAGAACTCAACATCAGCTATTCTACAGTCATTCAGCATTTGAAGCAAATTGGAAAGTTGAAAAAGTTCATTAAGTGGGTGCCTCGTGAGCTGACCGAAAATTTTGCAAAACAATCGTCATTTTGAAGTGTCGTCTTCTCTAATTCTATGCAACAACAATGAACCATCTCTCAATCAGATTGTGATGTGAGACGCAAAGTGGGTTTTATACAACTGATGACAATCAGCTCAGTGATTGGACTGAGACGTTCCAAAGCACTTCCCAAAGCCAAACTTGCACCAAAAAATAAAGTCCATGGTCATTGTTTGGTGGTCTGCTGCCAGTCTGATCCACTACAGCTTTCTGAATCCTGGTGAAACCATTACATCTGACAAGTATGCTCAGCAAATCAATGAGAAGCATGGAAAACTGCAATGCCTGCAGACAGCAATGGTCAACAGAAAGGGCCCAACTCTTCTCCATGACAATGCCTGACCGCACGCCACACAACCAATGCTTTAAAATTTGAACGATTGGGCTATGAAGTTTTGCCTCATGCACCATATTCACCTGACCTCACACCTCTGGACCACCACTTCTTCAAGCATCTTGACAAGTTTTTGCACTGAAAATGCTTCCACAACCAGCAGGATGCAGAAAATGCTTTCCAAGAGTTCGTTGAATCTCAAAGCACAGGTTTTTATGCTACAATAATAAACAAACTTATTTCTCATTGGCAAAAATGTGTTGATTGTAATGGTTCCTATTTTGATTAATAAAGATCTGTTTGAGTCTAGTTATAATGTTTTAAAATTCACAGCCCAAAACCACAATTCCTTTTGCACCAACCTAATATAAGATGGGGATAATAATAGGGTTATAGGGTTGTGGTAAGAATAAAATGAAATAATTTATAGTGCCTGGAAAATAGTAAGTATCTGTATTAGTCAGCCAAAGGGATGCTGATGCAAAATACCAGAAATTAGATGGTTTTTATAAAGATTATTTATTTGGGATAGAAGCTTACAGTTACTAACCCATAAAGCATAAGTTACTTCCCTCACCAAAGTCTTTTGCCAGTGTTGGAACAAGATGGCTGCTGATGTCTGCCGTGGTTCAGGCTTCCTGGGTTCCTCTCTTCCCCGGGCTTGCTTCTCTTTCCTCACAACCAAATTCTTCTGTGTTCTTACTTCCCGGAGCTCCAGCTCAAGATACCAACCTCCCTTCCCTACAGTGAGGTTTCTTTGTGAGTCCCAGCCCACCAAGAGGGTGGGGATGTAATGTCCTACTGACATGGCCCAATCAAACCTTAATCATTATTTAATCAAGTAAAAGTAAAACCTCTGAATCCAATACACTCTAATATACCCAGAGGAAAAAAACAGTTTACAAACATAATCCAGTATTTCTTTTTGGAATTCATCAATAATATCAAACTGCTACAATATCTAATAAAGGGCATTGCTAATATTGTTGTTGTTATTAATATTATTTTTTACTGGCTACATATAATTTTTTCATAAAATATGTTACACAATATATTTGGTTCATAAAAATGCAATCATACAGTATTTGGTTTTTTGTGTCTGGCTTGCTTCACTCAACATAAGGTCCTCCAGGTTCATCTATGTTGTCATATGCTTTATGACTTCATTTCTTCTTAACAGCTGCATAATATTCTATCATGTGAATACACCATGGTTTGTTTATGCATTAATCTGTTGATAAACACCTGGGTTGTTTCCATCTTTTGGCAATCGTGAATAATGCCGCTATGAATATCGGTGTGCAGTGTCCATGTCACTGCTCTCAGTTCTTCTGGGTATACACCCAGTAGTGGTATTGCAGGTCATGTGGCAAGACTATATTCAGCTTCTTTAGGAACTGCCAGACAGTCCTTCACAGTGGCTATACCATTCTGCATTCCCACACACAGTGAATAAGTGTTCCTATCTCTCCACATCCTCTCTAGCACTTGTAGTTCTCTGTCTTTTTAATAGTGGCCATTTTGAGAGATGTGAAATATCTCATTGTAGTTTTGATTTGCCTTCCCTAATCGTTAGTGATGTTGAGCATTTCTTCATGTGTTTTTTTTTTTTGCCATTTGTAGTTCTTTTTTGGATAAATGTCTCTTCAAGTCTTTTGCCCATTTTTAAATTGGGTCATTAGTCTTTTTATTGTTGAGTTATAATATCTCTTTATAATCCTGAATATGAAACCCTTATTGGATATGTGATTTCCAAATATTTTCTCCCATTGAGTTAGCTGACTTCTTGCCCTTTGAGAAAGTTCTGTGAGAGGCAAAAGTGTTTAATTTTGAGGAGGTCGCATTGATCTATTTTTTCTTTTGTTGCATGTGCTTTGGGTGTAAGGTCCAAGAAACCCCCGCTTACTACAAGGTCATGAAGATATTTCCCTGCATTTTCTTCCAGTATCTTATGGTCTTGTCTTTTATACTTAGGTCTCTGATCCATTTTGAGTTGATTCTTGTATAGGGAGTGAGATGGGGATCCTTTCATTCTTTTGATTGTGGATATCCAGTTGTCCCAGCACCATTTGTTGAAGAGACTGTTTTGTCCCATTAAACATTAACTTGGTAGGTTTGTCAAAATCTAGTTGATTGTATAGGTGAGGGTTTATTACTGGATTCTCAATTCTATTCCACTGATTGATGTCTATCTTTATGCTAGTACCATGCTGTTTTGACCACTGTAGCTTTATAATGTTTCAAGGTCAAGCAGTGAGATTCCTCCCATATTGCTCTTCTTTTTTAGAACGCTCTTAGCTATTTGGGTGTATTTTCCCTTCCAAATGAATTTGGTGATTGCCTGTTCTAATTCTGTAAAGTAAGCTGTTGGGATTTTGATTAGTATTGCATTGAATCTTTAAATCAATTTGGGTAAGATTGATATCTTCATGATATTGAGTCTTTCAATCTATGAACATGGGATGTCTTTCCAGTTGTTTAGGTCTTCATTGATTTCTTTTATCATTATTTTGTCATTTTCTGCATATAGGTCCTGTACTTCTTTGGTTAAATTAATTCTTAAGTATTTGAGTCTTTTTGTTGCTATTGTAAATGGAATTTCCCCCCTGATTTCCTCCTCAGATTTTTCAGTACTAGTGTACAAAAACATTACTGATTTTTGCATTTGATCTGCTATCCTACCACTTTGCTGAGCTCCTTTATTAGTTCAAGCATCTTTGTCGTGGATACTTCAGAATTTTCTGAGTACAGGATCATGTCATCCTCAGATAGTGGGAGTTTTACTTCCTCTTTTCCTATTTGGATTCCTTTAATTTTTTTCTTATCCACTTGCCCTAGCTGAACTTGTAGTACAATATTGAATAACAATGGTGACATTGAGCATCCTTGCCCTGTTCCCAATGTTAGAGGGAAAGTTTTCAACCTTTTCCATTGAGTACAATGTTGGCTGTGGATTTTTCATATATACCTTTTATCATATTGAGGAATTTTCTACTATTTCTATCTTTTGAAGTGTTTTTATCAAAAAAGGGTGCTGGATTTTGTCGAATGCCTTTTCTGCCTTGATCAAGATTATCATGTGGCTTTTTCCTTCAATTTGTTAATATAGTATACTATGTTGACTGATTTGCTTATGTTGAACCATCCTTGCATACCAGGAATAAATCCCCCTTGGTCATGATATGTGTCTTTTGATATGCTGTTGGATTCTATTTGCAGGTACTTTTGTTGTGAATTTTTGTATCTATGTTCATTAGAGAGATTGGTCTGTAATTTTCTTTCCTTGAAGTATCTTTATATATTGGTTTTCCTATGCCACATCATGGGATACTGGTAAGGAAAGGACAGATAACTTGTCTTGTTAGGTCTCAGATCAAGAGAAATTCTATCCATAGAAATGGAGAGAGAGAGAGAGAGAGAGAGAGAGAGAGAGAGAGAGAGAGAGAGACTGCTCTGCACTTCCTAAGCCTCATCTGCAGTCAACCTAGGTTTGAAAAGCAGGGGATGGTATGTTCTTTGTAAGATGAAAAAAGGCAGAATATATGAATATAGCTGCAGATAGATTAGTATATTTGTCCTGGAAAAAAAGAGGTAATTCATTTCTGATTGCTTCTGTTTTTTCACTGAAGTTATCAATTGAAAAGGAGTGGGGGCCAGAGGGAATAGTGTTGGAAATCTGGGAAGACAGGAGAAGGTCTGGAATAGCCACCCAGGAGAACAGGATAGTGACCTAACTAGGATAATGTAGTCAGTTGCTGGGTAGTGCTCAGTGCCCACTGGAGATTTATGGTCCTACATGTAGAGTGAAGATTTGTGTTTCATTGATCCATGTTCAGCTACTTGCGCACCAGGTTGGAGTAGGTGGAGAACTGTGTTTAATAGGGGCTGAGCTTTTGCCAGATGAGTGCAGCAGAGAAGAAGAGAGGCAAAGGAAATAAGTCTGTGGGCAAGGGGGGATTAAACAATGGACCATGGGGTCTGAGCTGATAAGGAGGGATGTATGGCTGTGACGTGGAAGATGGATAGTAACAAGGTGGAAGTATAAATTTGATGTAATCTTTTTGGAGGGTAATTAGGCAATTTCTGTCGATTTTTAAAACTTACGTATCCATTGTCCTGCCCTAGAAATTTATCTTCTAGATAAATGGTCCTGCATGTATGAAAGATGGGTGTGTGAAGCTGTCTATTATAGCCCATGGGTCTATAGTTTTTTACTGTGAGCAGGCATCACCATGTGCATATCACAGCAAGACCACATTTCCTCGCTGCCACCCCTCCCTTGGCAGCAGGTAAGGGAGGCTTACTGCAGTATTTTTGCTCCTGGCAATGGCAGCTCCTCTCTTGCCTCAACTCTACAAACTGGAGGAAGCTACAATCAAAACTGATGACTCACTCTCCCTTAAGAAAGGATGACTGCATTGGGTGGGTGCTATTACAGTTGTTTTTAACCTTTGCTGAACATAGAGAGAAAAAATATATGTTCTGTTTCTTTTTTTTTTTTTAAAGATTTATTTTTTATTTCTTTCTCTCCCCCCGCTCCCCCCCACCCCCCACCCCCCCGGTTGTCTGCTCCCCATGTCCATTAGCTGTCTGTTCTGTGTCTGCTTGTATTACTGTCAGCAGCACTGGGAATCTGTGTCTCTTTTGTTTGTTTGGTTGGTTTTTTAAAGA
Organism: Dasypus novemcinctus; assembly: GCF_030445035.2. NCBI lineage: Eukaryota > Metazoa > Chordata > Mammalia > Cingulata > Dasypodidae > Dasypus > Dasypus novemcinctus. The sequence continues at coordinate 72,189,642 of NC_080676.1, forward strand.
TTTATTTTTTATTTTTTTCTCTCTCCTTCCTCCCACCTCAGTTGTCTGCTCACTATGTCCATTCATTGTGTGTTCTTTTTGTCAGGGCACCAGGAATCTGTGTCTCTTTTTGTTGCATCATCTTGCTACGTCAGCTCTCCATGTGGTGGCACCACTCCTGGGCAGGCTGCACTTTTTTCACACGGGGCAGCTCTCCTTACAGGGCACACTCCTTGCATGGCACGCACTCCTTGTATGCATCAACACTGAGCATGGGCCAGCTCATCACATGGGTCAGGAGACCCATGGGTTTGAACCCTGGGCCTCCCATATGGTAGGTGGATGCCCTATCAGTTGAGCCAAATCCACATCCCCGTTCTGTTTCTTAAGCTCAATAGGTTATGAACATTTACCGTTATTGCCATAGTCTTCATTTTACTTACAATTAATCTTCAGAAGTAGGATTACACTTGATTGGGTGTTGCCATTTTTCAATGGTTTGCTTAAGTAGTGCATGTAAAATGCATACCAAAAGTTTGCTTTAGGGGAAGCAGTCTTGGCCCAGTGGTTAGGGCATCCGTCTGCCACATGGGAGGTCTGCGGTTCAAACCCCGGGCATCCTTGACCCGTGTGGAGCTGGCCCATGCACAGTACTTATGTGCGCAAGGAGTGCCCTGCCACACAGGGGTGTCCCCCGCATAGGGGAGCCCCATGCGCAAGGAGTGCACCCCATAAGGAGAGCCGCCCAGCATGAAAGAAAGTGCAGCCTGCCCAAGAATGGTGCTGCACACACAGAGAGCTGACACAAGATGACACAATGAAAAGAAACAGATCCCGGAGCCGCTGACAACAACAGAAGCACAGAAGCTGACAAAGAAGAAGACGCAGCAAATAGACACAGAAAACAGACAACTGGGGTGAGGGTTGGGGGTAAGGAAAAAGAAATAAATAAAAAAATAAATAAATCTTTAAAAAACGAAACAAAAACAAAAGTTTGCTTTAGCATTCATTTCTTTTTTATTACGGAGGAAATAACTTTTCTTATGAGTTGACTGGATTCATACATTTTAGAAACATGTTCAATGATGCTGGATGAGAACTCTATCTCTAATAATCTTTGGGTTATTCTAGGTTTTACTCTAATGATAAATAGCCAACAAAATACATATGAACTTGTTTTTTCTCAGAGGTTTTGAGATATGGTTACTTCCAAATAGTCCCAATTCATTTGTCACTCAGATGGGTGCATATACTTGGAGATTATAAGTGCATAATTTCCAAGGGGTTCTTGCAGGGCAGGTGGGTGAAGTAGCCGCAGGTCTCGGGTGCTGGCAGCCCCTCTGCCCTTGGTGGAGCTCTGCCCCGACCTGCAGTGCGTGTGGCTTGGTGGGCAGGGAGATGGTGACGGTGGCCTCCGTGAGCAGTCAGCATGGCAGCGCCAGGCCTCGAGGCAGGGCGTTTCCACGCTTGGAATGCTTGTACTCAGACAGGGCAGGTTTGCTTTCCTTTTTCTTCTATTCCTGCAAACATAAGGAGAGAGAGGCCTCTAAGTGGCATACAAACATTCTTAGATGTTTGGCAACTGCAGGGTGTCTGCATTGAAAAAACAAGATGTCAGAAATGCGGGTGTGAGCCTCCCATAAAGATAAATTGTGTCCTGTATGGGGGCAAGCAGGAAGCTTACAAAATCAGAGGGAATTTTAGGCTGTAACAAAGTGTAGGAAGTGAAGCTTTGGAACCCGAGAAACAGCTTCCGCCAATGCCAGCAGGGCAGGAGCTCAGATGGGCCAGCGACCGCGGAACGGGGCTGTGCCCGCCCTCACTCCTGGCATGCTTAGGTCACCCTTGTTAGAAGGCAGACAAACTCAGTATCAGGTGTCGGTACAGTAGGGGCCAGGAACCTGACTAGGCTTGGTGCCTTTTGGTTGAATGGAGACTCCTGGGTGGAGGATAAAAGGAGCCTCCAGTTGGTAATGGAGAGAATGCTCCATTCAGGAAAGGGACTAAACTGTGAGAAAAACAAAACAAACCTGTAGTTCTCTGCGTTCCTGGAGGAGCTCCTGGTGCCTTGCCCAGCCCTCCTTAGGTGGGGCTGCCTGGCAGGGTTGAATCATGTGAACTGGCAGATATTCAGTCAGTTTTGATCTACAAAAAATGGTAATTTTATATGGCTCGATGTAATAGTTTGTCAAGGGGCCACATCTTTTGCAGAGCAGGTTCCAGCTTTATTCTCTGTCTTCATCACATTTTGGTTGTCGTAACTGCTGCTATGGAAAGATGCCTGGAGCTGGAGCCCGGCTGGGAGGGGCGTTCTGAATCACCGAGGTGGGGTGGGGTGTGGCTCTGCTCAGGAACCAGCAGGAGCACATATGTGAGTTCCAGGTTTGTAAAATGTTTCTCTTTCTGCACCGGAGACTCCTGCCATAAAGCAGTTGCAAGTTACTGTTGCTCACTTACTTTATAAAAATGTTTTATTGAGGAATTTGATGGTAGGTTTATGGTTAATACTTTGAAACACTTAGTGAAGTCAAAGGCTTGATGACACCAGAAGATAAACAACTGTTGATGAAAATCTTAATCCCCTGCAGGATTTTGGTCTAGGTCTCAATAGCTCTCATTATGAATGAATTAGGAGGGGTTTTAGTGCTCATTGTCGTGCACCAAAATTTGGTACACATCAAAGTTGAGTCAGTAATGCAGTACTCTAAATGTTACCTCTGAGCCCTCTTGAAAGCAGATATGCCCCAGCCTGTGAGGAGGGGGACATGCTCGCGGAGGGGATGCTCTCAAGGCCTAAGATCATGTAAGTTAGAAAATGTCATTTTGCTTTTAAAGTATAGTCTAATGTTTGTGTAACTGGGAGCCAGTTACAGTGAAAACGTGTGGTTATCACACATACTAGCTTGCATTTAACATGTACCCACCATTGGGCTCTGTATTCACAGTAGACTAGAAACCTGAGAAAGTGTCCATAGCTTTTGTCAGAAGGGAATAGAGAGAGTCATGTTTTAGCGACTTTATCTACATTTGAGAAACTAATAAAAATTATCCGTGTCCTTATTCACGTTGGTGTTCACTTTGGGATTACTCCTGGAGTTCCAGCTAGCCCTGCACAGGACCATGCTGATGTGCTTGGGTGGTGGGTAGGACATCAGAAGGGAAATTAGGGAAACGGACTTGGCCCAGTGGTTGGGGCGTCCGTCTACCACATGGGAGGTCCGCGGTTCAAACCCCGGGCCTCCTTGACCCGTGTGGAGCTGGCCCATGCGCAGTGCTGATGCGCCTCGCAGGGGTGTCCCCCGCGTAGGGGAGCCCCACGTGCAAGGAGTGCACCCCGTAAGGAGAGCCGCCCAGCGCGAAAGAAAGTGCAGCCTGCCCAGGAATGGCGCTGCACACACGGAGAGCTGACACAACAAGATGACGCAACAAAAAGAAACACAGATTCCTGGTGCCGCTGATAAGGATAGAAGAGGTCACAGAAGAACACACAGTGAATGGACACAGAGAGCAGACAACTGGGGGGGGAGGGGAGAGAAATAAATGAAAAATAAATCTTAAAAAAAAAATACCCTAAGGAAAGAGACAATTTCAAGTAGGCAGAAGGGAAAAGGGATCCCCGTTGTCCAATGGCATACACTGTAAGGACCTGAAGCAGCCATTGGGTTTGAAAGTTAGAAAGACAAGGAGGATCTTGGGAGAGCTCTGTCCATGCAATCATGGCAGAAAAAGCCAGATTGTATGGGGTAGAGTGTAAACAAGAAGTGAGGAAGCAAATTCAGTGATTTGAGGAATTTCCTGTAGAGAGAAGAAGAGAGGTACTAGGTAGAGGGCACATCTAGTTTCAAGGGAGAGTTTTGGTTGGCTAGTGTTTTTTTGTTTTATTTAAAGAATGTTAGAGATCAAACATGTCTTTTCCCCCCTTGAGAAGGCTTCCTCATCTGTCTGCCCACTGTGTCTGCTCATTGTGTCTGTTCATTGCCTGTGTTTGTTGTCTCTGCTCATTGTCTGTTCATCTTTTTTAGGAGGCATCAGGAACCCAACCCAGTACCTCCCTGGTGGGAGGCTGGAGTGCCCAACTGCTTGAGCCACATCTCCTCCCAAGATCAGACATGTTTGTGGGTGCCAATAGAAACCAGGAGATGGGTGGCAGGAGGTGGGTGGCAAGTGGATACATGATGGAAGGAGAGCTTTCAGGTGGCCGGAGAAGATGCTCATGATATTTTGCTAAGAGACAAAAACATATTATAAAGCAAACATTATATGATCTCTTTTCTGTATTAAAAATATATTAGCTACATTGGAAATACTCACTGACTTATCTTACAGCCCCATACAAACAAAACTCAAGTACCAAGTGCATTCCACTGGTGCAAAGGTGCTCCACTGAGCTGGAACAGCCCTAGCCAATGGCATAGGCTTGAGCAGGTATCTAGCAACTAGGAGGCAGAACATGAGTGGAAGAGGCTGATTTCGAGGATCTGAGACCCACACTTTTACAGGTCCATGGCCTTGAAATTAGCTTACTCCAGAAGTCTCAAGTCATGCTCAAGTAACAGTCCACCCCTCCACTGAGGAGCAGCCTGCCACCTGTTCTTCTGAACCCAACTGCAGAGACCTACACATGGCATCTCTGCTCAATACTAATGGATGTCTTCAGCAATTGTGGAAACATCCAACTACCCCATAAGAGTCTGGGGTCACATCCTGAAAGAGCACTGATGTGATTGCAGCACAGCCCCTCATGTTTCCCTCTCCATCCAAATCATGATACAAAGATCCCCTGATCAAGACTACCCCCCAAGTCCAGGACATCCTTGAAAACAATGTGACATGTTTTAAGCTAACAATTTTTCTCAGCCCCTGTCTTGTCTTCCAATATATCTTCCAACAAGGCTACCACAAGTATAAATAAAACTACAAATAGAAATATAAGCCTATATTTTTTCAGGAAAAGTCAAAAAGAAACATACATAAAAATGGTTAACAGTGTTTATCTCAATGATAGAGATTGAAGATAATTTCTATTTTCTCCTTTTTGCTCTATTTTACTTTCTATATTTTCTACAACAAACTTGTATTACTTTGTTTTTTAAGGTTTATTTTACTTACTTATTTCTCCCCACCCCCTCAATATTTTGCACTTGCTATGTCTGTTCATATTCCTTGTTTCTTTAGGAGGCACCGGGAGCCAAACCTGGGACCTCCGATCTGGGAGGGAGGTGCCTAATCACTTGAGCCACCTCCCCTCCCTGCTTTTATTGTGTCTCTCATTATGTTTTTTCCTCCCTGTGTCTCTTGTTGCATTATCTTGTTGCATCAGTTTGCTCTCTTCTTTAAGAAGCACCATGAATCAAACCAGGGACCTCCCATGTGGTAGGCAGGAGCTCAATCACTTGAGCCACATCCACTTCTCTTGTATTACTTTTTTTTTCCTCTTTCCCTCCCCTCCCCTGCCCTGCTGTTTTTGCTGTCTGTGTCTATTTGCTGTGTTATCTTCTTTATCTATTTCTTTTTTTTGTCTTCTCTTCTCGTCTTTCTCCTCTAGGACTCACCGGGATTTGAGCCTGAGGACCTCTGATGTGGAGAGAGGTTCCGATCAATTGTACCGCCTCAGTTCCTGGTCTCTGCTGTGCTTCACCTTGACTTTCCCCTTAGTCTCTCTTTTGTTGTGTTATCATCTTGCTGTGTGACTCACTTGCACAGGCACTGGCTCACCACACGGGCACTGGCTCACCATGCGGGCACTTGGTTCATCACATGAGCACTCAGCTTGCTGCGCGGGAACTTGGCTCACCGCACAGGCACTTGGCTTGCCATGTGGGCATTGGCTCGCCATGCAGGCACACTTTCTCCTCTTCTTTTTTCACCAGGAGGCCCCAGGGATCAAACCTGGGTCCTCCCATATGGTAGGCAGAGGACTTACCACTTGAGCCACATCCACTTCCCTTGTATTACTTTTATAAATAGAAAAAAGCAATGAAGTTTATTAAAAATAACAGAAGTGGAAGGTTGTTGAATTCTAAAAAGGATAAATTGCTGAAAATAACTAAAAATGCTGGGTAAAATAACTTTTATATGTGAGCTGAACAAAAAGTAAGGAATGCTCAGGCATTAAAGTGGGGACCTAGAGAGCACTGAAGCCAAATTTGGACTCAAGGATATATACAAAAGCAGGTAAATCTAAGTATCAGTTTTTATAGCCCCTTGGGACTAGCAGGAAAGAAGATAGGGCCTAGTTCTCACCCAAGAGGGAAGCCTAACAGGAGACTCACCCAAAATGTGGACTCTGCAGGGCTACATTCTCTGTAAAAAATGTGAACTATATATAAGCTCTCCTATCCCCATAGGACTGCAGGGAAAATTGTCTTTCTTGGATCCTGATTCTGATCCTGAGAGTTTGTAACCATAAGCCTATAACTTATATAGGTTTTCAGCCTTAATTCACATGACCAGGTGCCACACACCCCCAACCTCCAAAGAAAAAAAAAATCCTAGAACCAATAATTACATTAAAAATGATCTGACTTGTCATGCCGCCGGGCAGCTGCAGGAGGAAGTGTAAATCCTTTCCAGTGGTACTCAGAAATTTGCCTTCATCCTTGGCCTCAAAGAATTGCCACAAGTAATGTTCTAAAGAAAATGAATACACTCAAATAAAATAATTCACTAAATATACAAGTAAACAAGGCAGTATAAGTGAGAACCAGCCAGAACAACAGATAGAAGATTCAGACCCAGCAAAACTTTAGATGTTGGAATTATCAGACCTATTCTATCAAATACCTGTGTTTAATATAATTTAATAAATAAAAAAGTGTCCTTGAAAATATGGCAAAAGAGCAAGCAGATTTGGGGGGGGGGGAGAGCAAACAACTTATAGACATGAAAAGCATAACTGAAATTTAAAACTCAGTAGATGGGTTTAACAGCAGATTAGGTACAGATGAAGGGATGATTATGGTTCTAGAAGGTAAATAAGAACTTAGCCAAAATGTAGCCCATAGAGGCAAAGATATGGAAAATATGGAACAGAAGTTAAAACGACATGGAAGATTGGCCAAGATGGCCTTTCATACATTTAATTATAGTTCTAGAGGGGAAGGGGGAAAAAAGAGTGGGGAGAGGCAATATTTGAAGAAATATGAATTACTTTCTATAAATGACAAAGCATCCCAACCCACAGATTCAAGAAGAAAAATCAATTCCAACTGTGAAAAGTAAATAAGAAATGCATACTCAGAAACATGAAAGTAAAACCACAGAATACAATATATTAAATATTAAGTAATATTCAGTATTTTCTAACATAATAGAAATCCAGTATATAGCATCCAAATGTTGGAGAGAAAAAGAGAATGAGGAGAAAATGCAATCCAAAAGGAAAAATAAACTAGGCAGAGGGGGAAAAAAAGCAAAATAAGATGGCAGAAATAAATCAGTAATTACACTAAATTTAAAAATTTCAAAAATTGCATTTTAAAGATAAAAAGATTGTCAGGCTGGGTAAACAAAATCCAACTACTTGCTCTTTATAAGAGACCTATAAAAGCATAAATTTACCAAAAGTTTGAATGCGTAGAAAAATACTAGGAAAATACTAAATAAAAGAAAGCTGGTATAACTATATTAACATCAGACAATATATTTTAAGGAAAAACATTATTAGAGGGGAGCAGATGCAGCTTAAGTGCTTAAGCACCTACTTCCCACGTACGAGGTCCTGAGTTCAATCCCTGGTATCTCCTAAAAAACAAACAAACAGGGAGTAGATGTGCCTCAAGCTGTTAAGCAACTGCTTACCACATGGGAGGTTCCAGGTTCAGTTTCTGGTGCCTCCTAAAAACAAAAAGACAAACAAGAAGCTGACAGACAAAGGAACCAACTCAACAACTATTTCATTGTTAGGAATAGAAAATCAGTTTGTGGCTCAGTGGTTGAGCTTCCCACATGTGAGGTCCAGGGTTCAATCCCCAGCCCAGTACCTTAAAACAAACAAACAAACAAAAAACAACTCTCATTGGGGAGCACATGTAGTTCAATGGTTGAGCACCTGCTTCCCATGTACAAGGTCCTAGGCTCAATCCCTAGTATTTCCCCCCCAAAAAAATTAGATATAAGCAAGATAACTATATAATTATAAAATATTCCATTTTCCAGTAAGATATAACATTCTAAACTTTTATAAAGATAATAACAGGGGAGCCAGTGTAGCTCAGTGTTTGAATGCAGGCTTTCCACACACAGGGTCCCAGGTTCAGTCCCTGGCCCATACCTAAAAAAGAGATAACATTGTTCCAAAAATGTGTTAAAATGGACAAAATTACAAGAAATTTAGACAAGTCCACTATCTCATGAGCTGTCTCAACATGCATCTCTGTGATTGATAGAACAAGCATCAGAAAACCAATAAAGATATAAAAGATTTGGACAATGCTATTTACAATCTTGATTTAATGAACATGTATAGAACCCACCATCCAACAACTGTAGAATATAAAGTGTTTGCAAGTGTCTATGGAATGTCTAAAAATGGACCACACACTACGTGAAAATCAAATCGCCATTAATGTCCAAAGATTGGCATCACACAGGCCCTATACTCTGAACATAATGTGAATAAGTCAGAAATCAATAACAAGATAATTAGGAAAAATTGTGCTTGGTAATTACATAAACAAAGCACTAGTTTATTTAGTTCTAAATATTTTCTAATTTCAGAAGAGGGAATTAGAAAATATTTAGAAACTACAAGGCATGAAAATATTATGGGGGAACCTACATGGGGCTCAGGCAGTTGGGCGCCTGCCTCCCACATGGGGAGTCCCCGTTTCGGTTTCTGGTGCCTCCTGAAGAAGACAAAAAAACAATGAGCAGACAACAAGCAGACATAGAGTAAACAAAAAAGCAAAACCAATGAGCAGACAATGAGCAAGACAAGGAGCAAAACAACGAGGAGACAGTGAGCAGAAAAACAAAAGCAAAAACAAAAACAGCAAAATATGAGCAGGGAGCAGATGTGGCTCAAGCAATTTGGTACCCATGGGAGGTCCCAGGTTCCATCCCCGGAGTTGCCTTTTAAGAAGATGAAACAAACAAAACATGCAGACAATGAACAAAAAAGACAATGAGCAAAACAGATGAGGGTGCCATCTCAGGGGTGGGGGGGTGGTTAAAAAAAAAGAAAATATTACATAGCAAAACTTGTGGGATGCAGTTAATACAATATTTATAGAAAAATGTATTGTCTTTATTTCTAATAGAAAATGAATAAGCCTCAAAATTAATGAGCTAAGTGTTCATATCAAAAGGTTTGAAATAAAATAAAATAAAATAAAATAAATCCCTCAGAAAAGGAAAGAAGATTAAGAAAGCAGAAGTTGAGTTTTGATAAGATCGGAAAATTGACAAATCTCTGGTAAGAATAATCAAGGGGAAAAAAAGTACTCGTAAGAAATCAATATTAGAAATAGAAATAAGAATACAAGACACAGTTGGAAAAAGGTATTTTCCATGCAATAAATGTAAAGACTATATAAACATATAAAGAATCTATACTGGGAAGTGGACTTGGCTCAAGAGGTAGAGCATCTGCCTATACTGGGAAGCGCACTTGGCTCAACAGATAGAGCACCTACCACACGGGAGGTCCACGGTTCAAACCCCGGGCCTCCTTGACCTGTGTGGTGCTGGCCCATGCACAGTGCTGATGCGCACAAGGAGTGCCCTGCCACGCAGGGGTGTCCCCCATGTAGGGGAGCCCCACGTGCAAGGAGTGCACCCCATAAGGAGAGCCACCCAGCGCAAAAGAAAGTTCAGCCTGCCCGGGAGTGGCGCCACACACATGGAGAGCTGAAGTAACCAAGATAACGCAACAAAGAGAGACACAGATTCCTGGTGCTGCTGACAAGAATAGAAGCAGACACAGAAGAACACATAGCGAATGGACGCAGAGAGCAGACAACTGGGATGGGGGGTGGGGGGGACAAAGGGGACAGAAATAAAAATAAATCTTTAAAAAAAAAAGAATCTATACTATGCATAGTAAGAAAAAACCCAATAACCATAGGCAAGAAGAGGAGGAAGCAAAAATGTCCCACAAACATTTTAAAAGGTGTTTAACCTCATTAGTAATCAGGGAAATGCCCACAAGATTCACAAAATCAAAATTTCAGACATTTTTGAGTGTAAATGAGCACATGGAACTGTTAAATAAAAATGGCTGCCTGCATTGGGCATTGCCAGGAGAGACCCCTTTCTGAGAAAGGATTTTCTAGAACACAAAAACAATTGCCCGGCAGGGGCTTTCTAAGAAAATAGAACCATAGAACTCACCCTACAGCTAAGCAACACCTGGTGATAAGCCTGTTTGGGGTCCAGCAGAGAGAGCTTATTAGAATGGACAAGCATACCATGCTAATCAATGTGTATCTGCTCCCCGCTGTGTAAGACACCCACATATAAAATGGAAACCTAATGTCAGCCAATCAATACTATTCCTCGCTTGCTTCTGCGTTTGTTTTCCTTGCAAGCTTCTGCCTTTGCCCTTCATAAGCCTCCCCTTCCTGCTCCCTGGACAGAGAGCCTTGCCACTTTCAGTTTAGCACTGTCCAATTCACAAACTGTTGCCCAAATAAACAAAAATAAAATAAAATAAAATAAAATTTAATACCTCAGTTTATCTTTGACAAATCAATGGCCACTCCACTGCCTTGAGTGGAGCCAATGGCTCCAGTGGCAGGCTGCACCTGGCGTGAACCAGAAATCAGTTTGCCATTGTTTAGTGAAGTCGAACATGGGCAAAGTAAACTCTGTAACTCAGGAATTCTGTTTCTAGGTATTGTAACTGGATTTTGTCTAGGCTCTTGATTGTGCTGCAGAAATGAATTACAAGAGCACGTTGGGTGAGTTAGGACAGTAATTTATTAAAGTAGGGAGGAAAGAGAAATGGAAGAAAATAACAGATCATGGGTCCTAACTATAGAGGAAGGGGCTGAAAAGTGATAAAGCAGGCTGATTTACAGACTACAGTTTCCCATTATAAATTATAAATGCCCAGGTTTCACTTGCACTTTGATCCATGTGGGGGGACATGGCAAGAGCAGGGCACAGAGGGCAGGAACAGTGCAGGACCGGCATTCCGGACTGGCACCAGGACGGGGAGAAGGCAAGAGAGCAAGAGATCTTCATGCTTGCATTTTAAGCCATTGATTATTCCACCCCTTTGCTAATGGCATGGGAGGAGTTCCAGCTGTTTGCTGCTTTGATTGATTACCCCAATTATAAAGTCCTTGGGGGAATACCCAGGTCTTCTCCTGGCTTCTGGAGGAAATCTTGTTCTGAGTGGCAGACTCTTGTGTGTGTGTGTGGTGTCTTCCAGCAGCCATTTTGGGGGTTACTGATGTCCATGTGGACTCGCTGCCAGTTTCCAGATCCATCTATTGATTCCCTATCTGACTAGCTGGCTTCAGAATGTGCTTCAGGGAAATCTTGTATTAGAATGTTTGTAACAGCATTGTTAGGAATAGAAAAAATAAAATTAACACCTGGAGCTAACCTAGCTGCTCAACAACAGTCAAAAGGATAAATAAGCTTTAGTATATTCATACCATGGAACACTATACAGCAATGAAAAGAAACTACAGCTACAGGAACCCAGCGGAATACCATTAACTGAATGTTGAGTAAAAGAAGCCAGTCATTGGGAAGCGGCTGTGGCTCAACTGATAGAGCATCTGCTTACCGTATGAAGGGTCCAGGGTTCGATACCCAGGGCCTCCTGACCTGTGTGGTGAGCTTGCCCACACGCAGAACTGCCGTGTGCAAGGAGTGCTGTGCCACACAGGGGTGTCCCCCTGCAAGGGGTGCCCCACACGCAAGGAGTGCACCCTGCAAGGAGAGCCACCCCATGCAAAAAAGCACAGCCTGCCCAGGAGTGGTGCCACATACGCAGAGAGCTGACATGGCAAGATGACGCAACAAAAAAGAGCGACACAGGGGAAGCGGCTGTGGCTCAATCAGTTGGGCTCCTGTCTACTATATGGGTGGCCCTGGGTTCGTGTCCCAGGGCCTCCTTGTGAAGGCAAAGCTGGCGTGCACCGTGGAGAGCTGACGCAGCAAGATGACGCAACAAAGGGAGACAAGCAGACACAGAAAAAAAGACACGCAGCGAATGGACACAGAGGACAGCAAAAAAACCAAGCCACAAGGCGGGGGGAATAAAAAAAAAGCGACACAGCTCCTGATGCCATATGACAAGAATGCAAGCAGACACAGAAGAACACACAGTGAAAGAACACAGAGAGCAGACAATGGGGCTAGGGGGTGGGGAGAATGGGAAAGAAATAAATAAAATAAATCTTAAAAAAAACAGAAGCAAGTCATTGAAGAATCACATAGAGGGAAGCAGACTTCGCCTAGTGGTTAGGGCGTCCATCTACCACATGGGAGGTCCACGGTTCAAACCCCGGGCCTCCTTGACCCGTGTGGAGCTGGCCCATGCGCAGTGCTGATGTGCTCAAGGAGTGCCCTGCCATGCAGGAGTGTTCCTGCATAGGGGAGCCCCACGCGCAAGGAGTGCGCCCCGTAAGGAGAGCCGCCCAGCGCGAAAGAAAGTGCAGCCTGCCCAGGAATGGTGCCACACACAGAGAGCTGACACAACAAGATGACACAACAAAAAGAAACACAGATTCCTGTGCCACTGACAACAATGGAAGCAGACAAAGAAGAAGACACAGCAAACAGACACAGAGAACAGACAACTGGGGTGGGAAGGGGGGGAATAAAATCAATCTAAAAAAAAAAATCACATAGAGAATGATTCCATTGATCTAAAATTCAAACAGCAACTAACACCGAATTATTTAGAGTGTGATGATCAGTTTTATAGGTCAATTTAGCTAAGCTGTTGGTCCCGCTTATTAAATCAAGCACTAATCTAGGAGTTGCTATGAAGGTATTTTGTAGATGTGATAAAAGTCATAATCAGGTGACTTTAAGTTAAGGGATTATTTTAGATAGTCTAGTGGGCCTCATTCAATCAGTTGAATGGTTGTAAGGGCAGAACTAAGCCTTCCTTGAATAAGAAGAAATTCTGCCTGCAGACTGCAGCTTCAGGCTGATAGCCTGCCCGGCAGATTTTGGGTTTGCCTAGGCAGCCCCCACAAATGCATAAGCCAATTCCTTGCAATGTCTCCATACCTACTACTGTTCCTTTTCTCTGATTGAACTCTAACATATTTTGGTACCAGAAGTGGTTCTAGAGGAACAGAATCTTAAGAATTAATTTTCTGAATTGGTTCTGGGGTTTCTGAAATTGGTTTTCTAATCTGATTATTTTTAAAGGTACAAATGATTTTATTTCCAGTGGTAACGAGGGCACTGGGCACTGATAGTCATTGTGTGATGTGGCAATAAAGATATGCCAAATATTGCCATGGGATACTCCTAGTTCCAATATGTAAGAAATTCATGTATTTGATATCTTAAAACACTTAAATCAAACTAAGGAGTATAATGGGATTGACTGGTAGCTCCTAACTGAGCTGGAGAAATGTGGGGAAAGAAAAGAATGAGCTCAAGGCTTCAAATTCCCAGCTCAAGCTCTGCATAAATGACCTGAAAGCTTCTATGTCTTCCCTGAAAGAAACTCTTATCTCCTGTAGCTGCAAGGCCAAAGTTTCTAAAAACCAGATGCAGGCAGGATCTGAGGACACGCCTTCCACTAGGGATGCTTACAGAGGTGGGAAAACTAGTAAGACTAGCAAAGGAATGCTGCCTCTCCCATCCCCACCTCCTTGCCTTGAATTTCTTCTGTGGCTGCAGAGGGAACAAAATGCAGACTCAGGACCCAGGCTGTGTATACAAACACAAACTATGGTACTACCATATAAGGCTTGAGAGATAAAATTGTTTAGAGCCTCTATTCTTGCCATAACATCCTCAATTACTATGAAAGGAACAGAAATTGCTGCCAGATGATCATATCAATGCAAGAAGGAAGAAGTCCATCTAGCTTGTAACCGGTAGGTTAGCTGCAGCAGTGGGAGGGTGATATGAACAGGTCCTTGGACCCATGGCAACCCCAGGCTACATCTTCCCAGCCAGCCTGGTAGGAGCCACGGCCACAAACTCGTTCCACAAATCCACTGGGTGCCATTTGGGGCTACCCAGTAAATTCCAGGTCTGTTTTCCCAATAAGTGCCAAACCAGTATCTTGCTTGTAAGGTGGACTATTGACACTGTTACTAAGTGTCCTAATTTACGGTTGAGAGAAGGGTTTTGTTGCCGGGAGTGATTGCATTGTTCCCAGCATAGGGGTGCTACTTGAACTGGTTTGCCATGACCTGGGGTGAGCTAAACTATTCCATCCCATGTTCAAAACGTCCATCTTTTTCTCTTACGGTTAAAATTTTCTACTTGGTCGTCCAACTGAAAAGAATACTGTAAAGCAGTTTTAGTAGTAACATCATTTGAGAATCAGAGCTGATGACCAGCTTTTATTAGGTTTACTGGCCAGTAGTCGGGATTGGCTCTGGTTATGTCTGTGGTATTTAATGTTCCTTGTTTTTGCATTTCTTTTATGAAAGATTTTATTGCTTTCCAGTCAGTACCTTGTAAAGGAGATTCCCACCAGGTTGTCCAGAAATGCTTACAGTTGGCAACTATCTACAAATCCAACAATTAGACTGGTTTATAGAGTTAGCATAAGTACAAGCCCACTGAAAGAAAAGGTCATTAGCTTGTGGTTTTATAATTAAAGATAGGAAAACTGGTATAAGGAAAAGTTGGGTAATCACGTTAATTATGAGTTTATTTCCAATGAATAAAAGCATTAAATTAACCAGGATCCATACTGTAGCAAAATGAGGAAAAAGGCAGTTAATAGCAAATATATTAACCACCAGTTAATTATGAAGGTCTTTTTCTTTTAAACAAATATTTGAGTCCATCTAGAGGTTCGCAGGTATATTTATGTTCAGGGTCTTTGGGCGGGTTGATGGTGGCAGCTGTTATTCGGCTGAGGGGTGGAGAGTCACCATGCAAGACTGGTTGTAGTTGACTCTAGTATGATGTATCCATGCTCTGATGCCCTGTAACTTAAGAGATGAGTGAGTGACAAGTAGTACCAGGTATGGTCCTACCCATTTGGAATTTAGTTGTGCTTGGGGGTGTATGTTTTCCCATTTATGTAGCCATACCCAATCACCAGGCTGACAGTTGTGTAAAGGAGTGTCTGTGGGAAACTTTAGTTGGAAGCATAGTCATTGATTTCAGTTAAAGTTCCTCTACGGATTTTACATATTGAAGAATGGATAACTCAGAAGTAGGATGGATATTTCCAGTATATTCCACTTTTAGAAAAGAGCTTCCATATGTCATTTCATTCTTATCCTCAGGAGTGCAACGGGCAGGGCTTTATCCCATTTTAGCTGTGTTTCCAAGCAAATTATCACTAGATGTCTTGTTTTGTTTTGTTTTGCTTTTTTTGATATACTGGGGCCAGGGATTGAACCTGGGACCTCTATGTGGGAAACCGGCGCTCAACCAACGAGCCACAACAGCTCCCCTGAGTTGGTCCCCTCATTTGTTTACTGTTTTTCATTTTGTTTTTTGGTGGACCTCACATGTGGGAAGCAGGCGCATAGCCACTTGAGCCATATCTGCTCTCCAGATGTTCTTTTAATGTTCAGTTCATTCACTCTCTTTTTTCCTCTGGATTGAGGTCTATAAGAAGAATGAAGCCACCAATCAATACCCAATAAACCAGGGAAGCAGATGTGGCTCAAGCGATTGGGCTCCCGTCTACCATATGGGAGGCCCCAGATTCAATTCCTAGGGACCCCTGGTAAAGGCAAGCTGGCCTGTGCTGCAGAGAGCTGGTGCAGCAAAATGATGCAACAAAAGGAAATGCAGAGGAGAGATAGTGAGAGACACAGCCCTCCAGGGAGCTGAGGTGGCTCAAGCAATTGAGTGCCTCTCTCTCACACTGGAGGTGTGCTTTGAATGGATAGAGGGAGTCCAAGTCTTGGAATAATTTCTTTTAGGAAACATATAACAACTTTATGGGTTTCCTCAGTTCAACAAGGGTAAGTTTCTACCCATCCAGTTTCAACAAATACTAGCAGATATTTGAAATTTCCAGGAACCTTAGGCATTACAGTAAAACCAGCTTGCCAATCTTCTCCACCTAATCCCCAATATTGTACTCTTTTTCTTAAAGCTAGTACTTTAGGGCAGGGCCAAGGATTAACTCGAGTGCATGTTACACATTCCACTATGTTATACAGTCCCATGTTACATTTTTCAGCTGTCCTTCTAATAATATACATGACCTTAGACTTTCTCTTTCAACCACTGTCTACCCATACAAAAGTTCTGCTAGTTGCAAACTCTATGATGTGCTTTCACCATTTCTATTCATTTCCAAAGATTTACAAACAACCTTTTTACCAATTCTGCACAGATTACCCTCCGCTTTCCATTCTCTACCTTCATTCTATTTTCTGGTGACCTATATTCTAATTATTAATTCCATGAGTTTACACAATATATTTAGTTCATAATAGTGGAAATCATACAGTATTTGTCCTTTTGTGCCTGGCTTGCTTCACTCAATATAATGTCCCCCAGGTTCATCCATGTTATCATATGCTTCATAACTTCATAACTTCATTTCTACTTACAGCTGCATAATATTCCATCATGTGTATACAGCACAGTTTGTTTATCAGTTCATTGGTTGATGGACACCTGGGTTGTTTCCATTGTTTGGCATTCGTGAGTAATGCTGCAGTGAACACTGGTGTGCAGATGTCTGTCTGTGTCATTGCTCTTGGTTCTGCTGGGTATATTTATATCTAGTAGTGGTATTGCAGGGTCACTTGCAAATCTATATTTAACTTCCTTAGGAACTGCCAAACAGTCCTCCACAGTGACTGTACCCTTCTACATTCCCACCAACAGTTAGTAAGCATTCCTATCTCTTTACAGCCTTTCCAACACTTGTCATTTTTTTACTTTTTGATAGTGGCCTTTCTAATTGGTGTGAAATATCTCATTGTAGTTTGTTGTGGTTTTTTTTACCTTTTTAAAAACAAGTTCTCATTGTAGTTTTGATTTGCATTTCCCTAATTGCTAGTGATGTTGAACATTTTTTCATGTGTTTTTTTTCGCTACTTGTATTTCAATTCTTTATTCAAGTCTTTTGCCCTTTTTAAAATCAGATAGTTTGTATTTTAATTGTTGTTACAGTTTCTCTTTATGTATTATGGATATTAACGCCTTATTGGATATGTGATTTCCAAATCTTTTATCCAATTGAGTCGACTGCTTTTTTACCCTTTTGACTTTTGACAAAGTCCTTTGAGGTGCAAAACTGTTTAATTTTGAGGAGGTCCCCCTTATCTATTTTTTCTTTTGTTGCATATCCTTTGGGTGTAAGGTTTAAGAAACTACTGCCTACCACAAGATCTTGAAGATGTTTTCCTACATTTTCTTCAAAGAGTTTTATGGTTGTCACTTTTATATTTAGGTCCTTGATTCATTCTGAGTTAATTTTTTAATAAGGTGTGAGATAGGGATCCTCTTTCTTTCTTTTGAATATGGCTACCCAGTTCTGCCAGCACACACTGTTGAATTGGCTGTTCCGGCCCAGCTGGGAGGACTTGACAGGCTTGTCAAAAATCACTTGACTATAGAGGTGAGGGTCTATTTCTGAGCTCTCTGTTTGATTCCATTGGTGAATTTGTCTGTGTTTATGTCAGTACCATGCTGTTTTTACCACTGTAGCTAAGTAACATGCTTTAAAATCAGGAAGTGAGAGTCTTCTAACTTCATTCTTTTTTTTTAAAGACATTTTTGGCTATTCAGGGCCCTTTACCCGTCCAAATAAATTTGATAATTGGTTTTTCCATTTCTACCAAAAAAAAGACTGTTGGGAATATTATTGGGACTGCATTGAATTTGTAAATCAGTTCGGGTAGAATTGACATCTTAATGATATTTAGCCTTTCAATCCATGAGCATGGAATGTCCTTTTATTTATTTAAGCCTTCTTCCTTTAGCAATGTTTTGTAGTTTTCTCAATAAGGTCCTTTATGTCTTTGTTTAAATTTATTCCTAAATATTTGATTCTTCTAGTCGCTATTATAAATGGAATTTTTTTTCTGATTTCTTTCTCAGATTGCTCATCAGTAGTATAGAAATGCTATTGATTTTTATGTATTAATCTTATGTCCTCCCACTTTGCTGAACTTGTCTATTAGTTCTTTTATTGCTGTGGATTTTTCAGGATTTTCTAGATAAAGGATCGTATCATCAGCAACTAGCAAAAGTTTTACTTCTTCCTATTGGATGCATTTTATTTCTTTATCTAAGTGCTCTAGCTAGAACTTCTAGCACAGTATTGAATAACAGTAGTGACAGTGGGCATCCTTGTCTTGTTCCTGATCTCAGCTGGAAAGCTTTCAGTTTTTCAGCATTGAGTACAATGCTAGATGTGGGTTTTTCATATACGCACTTTATCATATTGAGAAAGCTTCCTTCTGTTCCTAACTTTTGGAGTATTTTATCAAGAAAGAATCCTGTATTTTATCAAACACCTTTTCTGCATCATTCCAGAGGATTATGTGATTTTTCTTCTTCAGTTTATTAATGTGGTTTTTTCCACACTAATTGATATTCTTGTGTTGAACCACCTGGTAAGATGGGTATGTTAAAGTCTGACTGGCAGGGTCTGATTAGGCCCCAACTGAGGAACTTTTTAAAAGATTAGGCTATGTCTATTTTTGTTTCACTTCTGAGTGGGTATTGTTTTAAGTGCGGAGGCATCCTGTTCGGTCACCACCTTACCTTCACTTCTTGCCCTTCCCTTGCCCGTCCCGGAGATCCCTCCGTGGCCCATACTTCATCTAGTGCCTGCTTTATTTCTTTGGGTTCTCCAGTCCTTTTGGTGCTTTCTGCCAGGCCTCACAGGGCTGCTTGGAGAGCACAGGCATGCACCTCTGGAAACTGTATGTTGATCTCATTGGGAGAGGGGAGTGAGGCTTACCGTTCTGAAAGCAAGTCTGACCAAGGAGAGGGATTGGGCATTCACACATGTAGAGGAACTTGTGAATTAATTGGGTGTCTCTGACCTGACCATGGAGGGGTTGTAGGAAAAAGTGTTCATTGGTAGTTTCTGAAACTCTAGAAATTGGGACAGACTCATCTGTTTTGAGTGAGTTTTTTATTTTTAGAACTGAAAAAGTTGCTCCTGTATCCACTGGAAAATTTTCTAATCTTTTGCCCACTACGAGAGAGAACCAAGGTTCCTCGTGGGTGAGGGGGATTGTTTCCCGACCCGGCACTTTCCCTATGGCCGTCTTCATCCCCAGCAAGCTTGGGCACTGGGTCCAGTGGTCGGGAGCTTTGAGTGCTTCCTTCTTTGCAAGACTAAGACGTTTTCACTTCCAGTGCCCTTCTTCTTTGCAACAGGCACATTGGTGGGGGCCCAGGGGTTTTCTAGGGCCCCTGAGTTCTTACCTTTCATTGGCTTTCTCTGTGCTGGAGGGTTTTGCTGAGGACTGCTTCTAAAAGGTCAGCAGTTGGGAAACGGACTTGGCCCAGTGGTTAGGGCGTCCGTCTACCACATGGGAGGTCCGCGGTTCAAACCCCAGGCCTTCTTGACCCGTGTGGAGCTGGCCCATGCCCATGCGCAGTGCTGATGCGCGCAAGGAGTGCCCTGCCCACAAGGCTGTCCCTGCGGAGGGGAGCCCCACGTGCAAGGGGTGCGCCCCGTAAGGAGAGCTGCCCAGTGCAAAAAAACGTTCAGCCTGCCCAGGAATGGTGCCGCTCACACGGAGAGCTGACACAACAAGATGACACAACAAAAAGAAACGCAGATTCCCATGCCACTGACAATGACAGAAGTGGACAAAGAAACAAGATGCAGGAAATAGACACAGAGAACAGACAACCGGTGGGGGGTGGAGGGGAGAGAAGTAAATAAATAAATCTTTAAAAAAAACAAAAGGTCAGCAGTTAAGTTAGCCTTTTTTTTCAGCCCCATATTAATTTTTTACCTTTAGTATTTATATAGTACATTCTTTGCCTTTCCCACAAAATATTACGATATTATTGGTAACTATAGTCTAATGTTACATTAGTTGTATTTTCCCCATTTATCACCATGTTCTGAACACCTCATAGTAGAACATTCTTTCAAACTTAGCCTTATATGCAATTGTTTTCTTAGGATATTTTTCTTGGGCTCCTTCCTGACTGTAATATACCTTGAAAGCAATTTTGGCTAGAGCCAAAATTGGCAGTCCTAACCCTCCCTCTACTTTTTGTAATTTGTGATGGCTGTCAGGAGCACTTTGGCAGATAAGACACTGGTTAACATTGTGCCAATTAACAGGATCTTCTGGGTCTAAGCTAGTGAACTGATGATAAGCCTCAAGGAGTCTCTCCAGGAATACAGATGGATTTTCATACATTTTCTGGACAATTTCTTGAATTTTGCTTAAATTTTTCTGTTTAAGAACTCCATTCCTGAGTCCTGCTATTATGCAAACTTTGTAATTATCTAGTTTAGTTCAGTCCCCTTGTTCGTCTGGGTTCCAGGTGGGGTCACTTATTGGTACTGCTTGGCTTCCCGGGACATGAATGAAGTTGTCAGGGTTACTATTGGCTAGAAAATCAGCATGATCTTGAGCCTTCTCTAGTACAATCCACTTTTCCTCTAAGTTTAAAACTGGGAAGCAGATGTGGGTCAAGTGATAGGGCCTCCACCTACCATATGGGAGGATCCAGGTTCAATCCCTGAGACCTACTGGTGAAAAAAAAGAAGAGAAAGCATGCCTGCGTGGCAAGTCAGTGCCCATGTGGTGAACCAGTGCCTGTGCCATGAGCCAGTGCCTGCATAAGCGAGTCGTGCAGCAAGATGATGACACAACAAAAGAGAGACTAAGGGGAGAGTCAAGATGAAACGCACTAGAATTCAGGAAACTGAGGTGGCGCAGCTAACAGGGAGGATAGAATCCCAGTGAATCCTAGAGGAGAAAAAATGAGAAAAGACCAAAAAAGAAATAGACACAGAAGATTACACAGCAAATGGATACAGATAGCAAAAACAGCAGGGTGTGGGGAGGGGAGGAGGGGGCAACAAATAAATAAATCTTTTTTTAGAAAGCATATACAGTAAAGACTGAATGTTTGCCCACTTAGGGTTGGGAGCTCCAAATATAGATTTGAAAAGATTTTCCATCCTTCTGGGGTCCTTGTGTAACTAGGGACCTGAACTTTACAATTACCTAGACCTCTGTTGAAAATGGAGTATGCACATTCAGTTAGCCCCTTGCTTGTCCTTGCACCTCTATTCCTGCAGGTATTTGTTAGAGGGGAAATTGGCCTTAGCCTTGCCCTCCTGAAGCAGAGGCACCCTGGCTGAGAGTTGTACCACTTTGGGTATAGGGTAGAGAGGCCATTTCTGGAGGATATAACAATAATTCAGGTTCGTTTCCCTCTCCCTGATAGAGAGGTGGAAGAGGTCCTGGGACAATAGCAATTCCCAGCCTAGAAGTAGGCTGATGGACTCTAAAACTTCATCAGCATCAGCATCAGTGGGGTTAGAATCAGGAAGTGGTTTTTTTTTTTCTGATTTTTTGCTTCCCTCAGTTTTACAATTATTTAATTCTTACTTTGAAGTAGAGGGTTGATTAATCAATTCCTTAGCTGGGAAGCAGACGTGACTCAACTGATATAGTGTCCATCTACCCTATGGAGGCTCCGGGGTTCAATCCCCAGGGCCTCCTGACCCGTGTGGTGAGCTGGCCCACACGCAGTGCTGCTGCCGCACACAAAGAGTGCCATGCCACACAGGAGCGTCCCCGCATAGGGCCCCCCCCCCCCCCACAAGGAGTGTGCCCTAAACGGAGAGCCGCCCTGCGTGAAAAAAGCACAGCCCGCCCAGGAGTGGCACCACATACACAGAGAGCAGACACAGCAAGATTACGCAACAAAGAAGAGATGCGGTTTCCCAGTGCCGCAGGATAATGCCAGCAGATGCAGAAGAACACACAGCGAATGGACACAGCAGACAATGAGGGGGAAAGAGAGAGGAAAAAAAAATTCCTTAGCTGGTTGAGAGAATGAGCCCTTGACATCTCTGGCTTTTGAGCACTGACAGCTCGGCGCCTGACTAGCCAGCAATATACTGTGCCTGAAACCTTCCCTCTGAAGTTTTTCATTTCAGGCTAGTGCCGTAAAACATTGAATATAAGGAATCTCCTTATATAAGAATATAAGGAATCACTTAATCTCCTATGACACGATATAATTGTAAAATTAGTATTACATTCTAAGAACCCTTGGGCTGGCCATTTTTGTTCATTTTCTAATGCATATTGAGGCCAGACTTCCTTACATAGACGGATCATTCTCTTTTTACTCATAGGTTCATACCAAATTGTTCCCAAGTCTTAAAAATGCTCTTTCCTTTGACCTCTGAACTCTGGTTATTTCCCATTCTAGTTAAAATTTAATCAAACAAGTTCCAAGAAACCAAGGCCGAGGCAACCAATCTCACCCACACCTCCTTGCGCCAGAGCTGGTCCCTTTCCTAATCCAAGCCCAAAACCAAGTGTGCCCTTGCCGCTTACAGCTTTGGCAGGAGTTGTGCCGCTGAGAAGACAGACAGTACAATTCTCACATGCAACACACTGGACAGAACCCATATTCCTTGGAGCCCTGCACCTTGAGGATCCTCGACACCCGGGGCAGGAGACTTCCAGTTCAACCAGGAGTGCGACACCCGGTGACCGCTGAACAGGAGCCCAGGAACGTCCTCCCTCAGGGTCAGGAATCCACGAGCAGCGCCGTTCTTACAAGGACCCTGGTCCCATCTGGGCTGCCAAAATGAAGGCAGAGGAATGGTCTCGGGCTCGGCGCTCGGTGGGCAGAACAGACAGATGCACGGAACTAAGCTGGGAGGGCAGGGGGCTTTTTTGGTGGTGGAGGACAGGAGAGCTAATCAACCTCAAATCTGCCTCCCCGTCAAGGATTTTTGTTTTGTTTTTACAGCTTTTACACAGGTTTGAAATAAAGAGAATCATAACCTCATCATCCTTAGGAAGGGGTTTGGGCATCTTTTCTTGTTTTCTGCTTTGGTTAATGTAAGATGTGTGTTGTGCCTGCTGCCTATATGTTTCACAGTGGTAAGAGCAGGGAATAAGTGAAGCTACAAGATAAATCTTATATTTTCTTTACAAAGAAAAAGAACAAAAAATAGTCAACAGGACTATGTGCCTTTCTATAGAAACTTTATGTCTATTCTAAGGTGCTTGCTAAGTTACAAGTACAATTTGTTTTGCTCATGCTACTCTGCATGCCACAATGGATGATGCACATTTTTATAATTGTACTGTTAACTATAGTCTGTGGTTTAACTTAGGGGTCACTCTTTGTGTAGTTCCATGGATTTTTTAAAAAATTTATTCCGTTACCACATATATAATATTTTTTTTTTAAAGATTTATTTATTTATTTAATTTCCCCCCCTCCCCTGGTTGTCTGTTCTCTGTGTCTATTTGCTGCGTCTTGTTTCTTTGTCCGCTTCTGTTGTCGTCAGCGGCACGGGAAGTGTGGGCGGCGCCATTCCTGGGCAGGCTGCTCTTTCTTTTCACGCTGGGCGGCTTTCCTCACGGGCGCACTCCTTGCGCGTGGGGCTCCCCCACACGGGGGACACCCTTGCGTGGCACGGCACTCCTTGCGCGCATCGGCACTGCGCATGGCCAGCTCCACACGGGTCAAGGAAGCCCGGGGTTTGAACCGCGGACCTCCCATATGGTAGACGGACGCCCTAACCACTGGGCCAAAGTCCGTTTCCCCTACAATCTTTTAATCACATTCAGATATGAATTTCAGTGTTGTTAAATACATTCACAACATTGTGCTACCATGACCACCATCTATTACCAAAATATTTCCATCATTCCAAATAGGACTCCTGTACATTTTAAGCCTTAATTTCATATTCCCTATTCCCATCTTGTCCTCTGGTAACCTATATTCTAGATTATGACTCTATGGAGTTTACTTATTCTGATTTATTCAGATCAGTGAGATCATACAATAATTGTCCTTTTGTGTTTGGCTTATTTCAGCCAAAATGATGTCTTCAGGTTTCATGCATGATTCATGTAGCTGCATGTATCAGGACCTCATTCCTTTATATGGCTGAATAATATTTCATTGTACATATATATCAAATTTTATCTATCCATTCATTGGGTCATGGACACTTGGGTTGCTTCCATCTCTTGGCAATTGTGAATAATGCCACCATGAAAATTGGTCTGCAATGTGCATTCAAGTTACTGCTTTCAATTCTTTTGGGTTTATACCTAGTAGGGGGATTGCCAGCAGATGTTAATTCTATACTTAACTTCTGAGGAACAGTGAAATTTTCCCTCTCAGCACTGACTTTGCTGCATCCCATAAGCTTTGGTATGTTGTATTTTCATTTTCATTCACCTCAAGTTACTTCCTAATTTAACTTTTGATTTCCTCTTTAACCCATTGTTTTTTTTAATGAGTGTGTTAATTTCCACGTATTTGTGATTTTTCCATTTCTACCTGTTATTTATTTCTTCCTTCATTCTGTTGTTGGAGAACATACATTGCGTGAAGTTAATAGTTTTTAGTTTATTGAGACTTGGTTTTTTTTAAAGATTTATTTTTTATTCATTTCTCTCCCCTTCCCTGCCCCCCCTAGTTGTCTGCTCTCTGTGTCCATTCACTGCGTGTTCGCCTGTGTCCACTTGTGTCAGCGGCACCGGAATCTGTGTCTCATTTTTGTTGCATCATCTTGCTGCATCAGCTTTCCGTGTGTACAACGTCATTCCTGGGCAGGCTGCACTTTTTTTGCCCTGGGTGGCTCTCCTTATGGGGTACACTCTTTGCGCATGGGGGTCCCTATGTGGGGGACACCCCTGCGTGGCACGGCACTCCTTGCGTGCATCAGCACTGTGTGCGAGCCAGCTC
This sequence comes from Dasypus novemcinctus, assembly GCF_030445035.2. Taxonomy (NCBI): domain Eukaryota; kingdom Metazoa; phylum Chordata; class Mammalia; order Cingulata; family Dasypodidae; genus Dasypus; species Dasypus novemcinctus. Next base: position 72,214,644 of record NC_080676.1, read on the forward strand.
ATCACATGAGTCAGAAGGCCCTGGGTTTGAACATTGGACCTCCCATGTGGTAGGCAGATACCCTATCCGTTAGGCCAAATCCGCTTCCCGAAACTTGTTTTGTGACTTAACATATGGTCTATCCTGAGAATGATCCATGGGCACTAGAGAGAAATGTGTATTTTTGTTGTTGTTGGGTGAAGTGTTCCATATATGTCTGTTAGATCAATGGTGCAGAGTATTGTTCAAGTGTTGTATTTCCTTATTCATTTTTTGACTAGAAGTTCTATCCATTATTGAAAGTGGTAGATTAAAGTCTCCTGCTATTACTTGAGAACTGTAATTTCTCATTTCAAATCTGTCAGTATTTTCTTTATATATTTTGGAGATCTGCTGTTAGGTGCATCTTTTGGTTGAATTGTCCCTTTTATCGGTATATAATGACAGTCTTTGTCCCTCATAACAGTTTTTTACTTGAATTCTATTTTATCAAATATTAGTATAGCGATACCAGCAATCTTTCAGTTACTACTGGCATGGTGTATTTTTTTCTAGCCTTTCACTTCCAATCTACTTGTATGTTTGAATTTAAGGTGAGTCTTTTGCAGACAGCATATAGTTGGGTCATACATTTTACCCTTTCTGCCAAACTCTGCCTTTTTACTGAAGAGTTCAAACCACTTACTTTTAAAGTCACTGTTAATAATGCAACACTTTCTTCTGCCATTTTACTATTTAGCTTTGTAAGTCTTATACTTTTTTGTCCCTCAGGTCTTCTGATGATGCCACCTTTTATATTTATTTGATTTTTTGTGTTGTACCATATTGATTACCTTCTCTTTTCTATCTGGATATATTTTTTATCAATTTTCCTTGTGGCTACCATTGGGTTAAAATTTAACATCGTAAATATATAACTTTTATATCAACTTTACTTCAGTAGCATACACATATACTTTTCCTATACCCCACTGTCCCCCCACCTTTTTTCACTTGTTACCACTTATTTCTTTGTACATTGTATGTACAAAACCATAGATTTATCATTACTTTTATGCATTTTCATTTTAGCACCTGTAGGAAGTAGGAAGTGGGGTTGTACACCAAACAATATGACAATAATACTGGCATTTATAATTATCCAAATGGTTACCTTTACCACAGTTCTTTATTTCTTTTTTACCACTTTGAACCATTGTATAGTGCCCTTTTACTTTCAGTCTAAAGAAATCTTTTTAGCATTGTTTTTAGCTTGTTGGGCAGGTCTAGTGGTGATGACCTCCCTTTGCTTTTGTTTATCTGGGAATGTCTTAATCTCTTCCTTATTTTTTTTTCATTTTTAAAAATCAATTTTATTGAAAAGTTTTCAAAAAAACATATAATCCATCCAAAGTGTATAATCAAATTTCTCCCTCATTTTTTTAAAAGATTTATTTATTTATTTCTCCTCCTCCCCCCACCCCGGTTGTCTGTTCTCTGTGTCTATTTGCTGTGTCTTGTTTCTTTGTCCACTTCTGTTGTTGTCAGCAGCATGGGAATCTGTGTCTCTTTTTGTTGTGTCATCTTGTTGTGTCAGCTCTCCGTGTGGGTGGCGCCATTCTTGGGCAAGCTGCACTTTCTTTCGCACTGGGCAGCTCTCCTTGCAGGGCGCACTCCTTGCGCATGGGGCTCCCCTATGCAGGGGACACCCCTGCGTGGCACAGCACTCCTTGTGTGTATCAGCACTGCGCATGGGCCAGCTCCACACGGATCAAGGAGGCCCGGGGTTTGGACCGCGGACCTCCCATGTGGTAGACAGACACCCTAACCACTGGGCCAAGTCCGTTTCCCTCTCCCTCATTTTTGAAATAATGTCTTGCCAGATAAAAAATTCTTGGTAAGCAATTGTTTTCCTTCCACACATTAAGTATTTTAGCCTACTGTCTTCTTGCCTCCATGGTTTCCGATGAGAAATTAGCATGCACTCTAATTGGAATTCCCTTGTATAACACACTGCTTTTTCTCTTGCACTTTTCAGAACTCCCTCTTTGTCTTTTGCATTAAATAATGTGATCAGTATATGATGGGGTGTATTATCCAGCCAAAGGTGTGCTGATGCAAAGTACCAGAACTCTATTGGCTTTTATAAAGGGTATTTATTTGGGGTAGAAGCTTACAGTTACAAGGCCCTAAAGAGTTCAACTCAAGATACCATAAGAGGCACTCTCTCACCCATAGTCATTGGGCATATGTTGGAGGAAGATGGCGGGCAATGTATGCGTATGCAAGGGTTCAGCCTTCCTTCTTTGTCTTAAGGCTCTGTGGTCTCAGTTTCTTCCAGTCTCAGCTGTAGGTTGCTCGTTTCTTTCCAGGCTTAGCTACTCAGGTCTCTTCACAAGGTCAGCTGTAGACTATCAGGCTCATCTCTCTTCCTGGGGCCTCTGCTGTGTCTCATGAGCTGTCTCTCTTCCTCTATATTCTTCTTCTCTGTGTATTTACTTCTGAGTGAGCATCTGTTTTATCCCCAAGGAGGCTGAGTTGTGCTCTAATGATATGATTGGATCAGAGGCCTAATCTTAACGTAATGTAATCAGACATCTCAGCTGAATCTAATACAATCAAAGGGTTATCTCACCAGAGGAACTAACTAGTTTACAAACATAATCTATATTTCTTTTTAGAATTCATAAATAATATCAAACTGCTACCTTGGGTATATTTTTCTTCATGTTCAGCCTGTTTGGTGTTCTCTGGGCTTCTTGGATGGGCATACTCACATTTATTGCTAAGTTTGGGAAGTTCTCTGTCTTTGTTTCTTTGACTATTCCTTCTGCCTCTTTCTCTCTTTCTTCTCCTTCTGGGACTCCCATAATGCATGTATTGGTATGCTTGAATGTGTCCCAGAGGTGACTTAGGCTATTTTAGCTTTTTATAATTCTTTTTTCTTTCTATTCCTCAGCATGACTCATTTCAAGTGTCTTATCTTTGAGGTCACTGATTCTTTCTTCTTCCAGCTCCAATCTGCTCTGGAAAACCCCTGGGAATTTTTCATTTCAGTTATTATAGTCTTCGACTCTTGTGGTTCTATTTGGTTCCTTTTTAAAATTCCTATCTCTTTATTAAGGTTCTCATATTGCTCATTTGTTATTTTTTTAATATTCTTTAGTTCTTTCTCTGTGCTTTCCTTCATCTCCTTGAGCATTTTTAAGATCATTTTTTAAAAGTATTTATTCAGCTTGTCCACATTCTGGTCTTCTGCATTGGTGTTTTCTGGATTTTTATTCTCTTCTTTTGGATGAGCCATTATTTCCTGTTTCTTTATTTTGTACTCCTGTTGCACACCACACATTTTAGTATTTTGAAATGTTAACTCTGGAATTTATTCCCTGATATGTCTGTTTCTTGATTTTGTAACCAGCTGATGATGTCAGATTTTCTTGAGCTTCAGCCTATCAGGAAGGTCTGCCAAATCAAATGCAGTGTGCAGGGTTTTCCCTGTCCCTCTGGGCCTGTGTCTTGTCCTGGGCTTTGGTTATTAGTTGTTTTGGAGTTCCCCTGTTCACAAGAGTTTGGTTGTCCTCTCCATTTCCCAGGAGACAGACCTCCCTCTCCTGGGTGTTTGAAGCCAGCCAGACTTTGCCCAAACTGATCACCTCCATAGTTTCTTGTACTCATTTTGTTGTCTTAAGCTGCTTTCTTTTGCCTGGAGGGCAAATTTTGGGAAGAGGGGCATGCCAGAAAGACATACTAAGTCAGTCTCCCATCTGCAACAAGACTAGGAACCCATAAAAGGTGTGCAGACTGGTTCCAAAATGCCCCCCAAACTGAGCTTTCTTGTCCTGCTGTTACTGGATTTTGTCTAGATTCTTGACTATGCTGCAGAAATGAATTTCAAGAGCACATTGGGTGAGTTAAGCCAGTTCCAGGTTTGCAATATCTTACATGTTTTCTCTCCATGGGGGCAGATCATAATGCCAATTGTTTAAGTTCTACTCATAAGAGTGTAAACTATAATGTGGACCATTGACCATGTGGTGCAGCAGTGCTCAGAGATGTATTTACCAAGTGCAATGAATGTCCCATGATGACGGAGGAGATCGCTGTTATGGGAGGAGTGGGGTGAGGGGAGTGGGGGTATTTGGGAACCTCATATTTTTTTATGTAACATTAAAAAACATAAATAAAGACAAAGAAATTTTTTAAAAAAGTTCTACTCATAGTACTCTGGTTATCATTGCTCCACTTGGTATGCTCTTCATATAGCCAGCAAACTGCAGCATCATTGACTCTAGAGAGAAGCTAGGAAAGTAAGCTGCAGCATTCCACTGCCTTGGTGCATTGCACCCTTCAGGGCCATTCTGGAGATGATATTCATTGGGCATTTGGCTACTGCAGGAGTTTGGAAGTGCAACATAGTTTCCATTGACTTCAAGACCACAACCAGAGATGTAATAGATACCTTTATTGTTTTAGGGGTCCAACCTGACCAATAACTCAAATGGAGAGGCAACCTGCAGTGTACTGGAGGCCTGGTTTGAATGCACAAGAGAGTTTGACAATGATAAAGTTTATCTCTTGATTTTTATACACTTTTTAAACTTCCAATGTAATGTATAACATATCAAATGAACTTTTTGATACTTTTCTTCTTACTTCTACACTTTTACCATGAAGAACATAAATTAGCATGTATTTACTTTAGCAGTACAGGAAAAACTACCTTTTCCATTTTTTAAAATGAAAACTGAAGATTCCCAATGGAATCAAGGTAACTTTTCATTACCACCACTTGAATGTGCACATTGAGGTGGCTTCCAGACAGGTTTCACTGCTATGAAGTTACTTTTTGCCATTAATATCAATTTAGGTTTCTAGTTAATAATGACTTCTTAGAACTAGCCATTTAAATGCTTCAGTTTAGAAGATGGTTTTACAAACTCTTTATAATTGACCACAACCACACAGACTTGTTAATTTACCTTAGATTACAATTAGCAACCACTGGAATTTACTTTATGCATTTAAAAGAGGGCAGATCTACATTTCTTTAACTTAATTTCATTAGATATAAACTTAGAATTTTCATTTGTTAAATTGATATTATCATCCTGATGTATGAAGTTATACACTGAGCAAATAGGCAGACAGGAGTAGAGTTTGACAAAGAAATACAGGACTCATTGTTATAATTTTCATTCTCTTACAAAATAAGTTTAACTGTAAGATAACATATAAAAGATTTCTTTGAAGGCTCCTTTTAATTACTCTAATTTGCACTGTGACCATGCAGTTTTGCACAAGAATTTCATTCCTTAATTATTGGCTTATAACCTGACTTATAATCAAAATGTCCCCAATGCTTTAATACAATTTTCCTTTGCTTCAAGACTTTGTTTCTCACTTTGACTTTAGCAGACCTTGAAAGAGCAAGACTAATTCTATATATACTCACTGAGGCTACTGAAGCCTCAGGGAAACTGGTTTCCCTCATGAATTGTTGCTTTTGGGACCCCCCCAACAGTCAAGGCTGGAGGCCTCCCTCACTTCCCAGTCCTCGGAGATAACAGGACACCGGCAGCCGCTGGACTGGAAGAGTGGACGTTCAACCCTGCAGGTCGAGAATTCCACCAGGCAGCAATGTAGTCCACATTTGGAACCACGAGAGAAAGCAGGGTCACTAATACCAGTAGGACAGGAGACAGGGATGTCTCTAGTGTGCTTTCTCCTGAGTCACAGGGGCAGAAGCTGTTATGAAATAACCATAAGCAAAGGCAAGGGGTGAGGCTAGGCCTGAAGTGACCATAAACAAAGGTAAGGTCAGTTTAAGGTTCACACTTACAATAGAAGGTTTAGGCTAAATCTACCCAACTATAATTTCAGTTATTATCATTTTGCTGTTGTATAATATAAAGGCATCTATAAATTATCTTAACTCTTAGTTATAGTTTCTAGTAAGTTTTTACCTTAAGGTGAATTGGGTACCTTTATTAACTAAGCTGCAAAAATTTTATTAGGAAAAACTGAAGTTTCTCTTCTTTTCTAGCAGTTTAATCAATTCCACTTGTGATTTACACATTAAATTCACTAGCAAGACAGTATTGACATTTACCCATTTTTAGATTACCTTTCACCATTACCCAATTTGTAACAGGTGAACCCCAAATTTGATTTCATAGGTGCAAGCAAACTGACAAAGTTAAAGATTTCAAAGTTGAGCACAAAGTTAAGCCCAGATTAAAACAGAAGAGAGAATTTTATACCCTAGGCATTTCTAGGAAGTCTTTGATTTTAATTGATGGGACATGAGGTTTCTTATTTTCCAGGAGAGGTTTAGTAACTGGTCTGGATCTTGACCTCTATTCACACCTTTTATAGGCACAACTGAGTTTAAACTAATGGAAGTTTGAGGCGTAGTCCCTCATTTCTCTAAGGAGACATGACATGAGGTTTCTGGGCTTTAGGTCTATCTGTCCTCTTTTCTTACACTGGTTTAACTGGAATTCAGGGCTTCTCTTGGCTATCCTGTGGCCATGTAGACCAGCTCTAGGCAGAATTTCCTGGTTCTTGAGAAGACACTCCTGTGGGAAGATTGCTGGTATGCCAGAGGCTGTGCCCATTATTCTAGGAAGAATGAAGAAGCACTTTTTAGTCAACTGATCTGGCATCTCAGAGTCCAAGTCACCACTCCACATAACTTGGAGCTGATGCTCTGTTCCCAGTGTCCTGAGAACTTTAAATTTCAGAGCCTGGCCTATAGGCATCCCTGTGGGAAACCTAGGTCCTGGGGGAAGTCTGATAATTCCGGAGATCAGACCAATGCACACAAGCAGAGTTAGTGGGAGACGTTCTGAGCAGTTACCCAAATCAAAGCATCTGAGATAAGTCTCAGGGGATATGTGGCTGCCCTCTGAATGGAAGGGCCCAAGGAATAGGGGCCATTCAGAGTTTAGTGCTCTGGTTCTCGGCACCCCTGACATCCCCGGGTCCAAGACTGCCTGCACTGTTAACCAAACAGAAGCACCTGAAAACTAAGGGGATGTTTGGCTGCTCTCTGAATCGAAGTGCCTAGGCCTTCAAGTCTTGAGGGACATTCAGAGTTCCTTCTCTGGTTCCCGCCACCCTGGGAATCACAGAGACTCTGCCGCCAAATGTTTCCAGGTCTGGACTTGAAAGACAAACCAAATAGATCGGATGCCTATCAAGCTGAACATTGCTCCTTCCTGGACAAGAAACAGAAAGTTTCTTCCTCCTATTTTTCTGGAGGTCTTAGGTGCAGTCCTGGTTTTATGACTTTACTGTCTCGGAGTTTCCCTGAGACCAGCCATTAAAAGGCCATTAAGTGATTAGAGATCAATTGTTCTTGCTAACAGGCCTTGGGGCCCTGAGGCAATCACTCCCTTGCTAGCAAAGGCATTTTCAGTTTTACAGTTTTTAAGACATTCCAAGGCATTTTAACACAAACTTGTAATGAGAAATTCAGTAGTAGGAGTAGGAAGGGAAGATGTGGGTAAAAGTCAATTATGCAAGGGTGTTCTGGCCTGTGACTGCCATCCATTGTGGCCCTGCCCATGGCCTTCCCACTTCATCCCAGAGCAGGTGTGGAAGGCAGGCTTGCAAAGGTGTGGACCTGCTGGGAGGGGCAAGCCCCTGGCTTTCGATCATTGCCTTGTTGCCACTGAGGGGAGAGGGTGGGAGAAGGCAATGGCAGCCAGGCTGGATGGCAAAGCTGCTGCCTGCTAAAAGGGCTTTAAAAAGAAGCTTTGCAGTACCAGGTACTCTGCCGGGGAAACTCTGTCTTGGCAGGGCCATGATTTAAGCCACTGCCCAATGCCCCAGCCATGGTGGCTGGGGTCAGATCTCACAAGCCTGGGTGCCCAGTGTGGGTGCAGAGTTCCCACACTCCAGCCCCTTCCCTCCCAGGATTACATCCTTTGGGGGCTCGTAGTGTTGTAGAAGTCAAGAAAGGTTCAATTATTTGCATATAGAAAGGCCAGGACTCAGGAATAATTTTGGGAAAGAAAAAAAAGGTTTATTTCGACTGGCCGGGCTTGGAGCTTCTCATTCAAAATCTGAGCCCCGAACAAGATTTTTGAGTTCTTTTTATACAGAGGAAGGGCCAAATTGTTCTTTGTTTTAGTGCTCAATAAGCTTGAATTAACATATATCTTTCATATCCCAGGTAAGCTTTTAGCATGGACTTCATACATTCCATGTATGCTTTTAACACATTTGTTTTATAGTCTCCCTGAATATTTAAAGTTTATAGAGTTTGCATTGCTAAATTGTTTTTCTGGACTGGAGTTGTTGTCCTGGTTACCAAGGGCAGGGCTGCAGTTCTCACTGCCCCAAATGCACAGCTCAGGACACATACAGCTTAGGTTATCTACAAAGAGAGAAACAGCACCCCCACCCATAGCCTGCATCATTTCCCCCCTTTATGCCAGCTTATCTTGCTAAGTTTTGGCATAATTATTGTTGGAGTTATGAGGTGGGTGGCTGTTTGTTGTTTTGATTGATTATCCCACTTATTAATTTCCCAGTGAGGGCCCAAGACAAAGCTCCTGGGTAACATCTGGGGTTTATCCTGTTTTCATAAGTTATCTATCATCCTGGACAGTAGAATCCTGGGGGTGGGGCCCCCCAGCGGTCATCCTGGGGGTTACTGGTGCTTACATGGACTTCTTGCTAAGCTCCAGATCCATCTATTAATTTTATTTTACCCTTAGAGAGTTTACACCTTTAAAGGGCGCTGAAGGGAGATGATCTCTTTTCTGTCACTACTTCCGGCTGACCATGGGTTGTAGTCCTTACCTAACAAGGTGTGAAAACTTTGTTATTTTATTTTGACTGGAGGAAGATGGATCTGGCATTCTGTATGAAGCTGGATGAAGTTTTCATATGGTTAATAAGATGTTCATTCTGAAAGAAACAAACTTAATTAAAATTTTGGAATACCTGTTTTGTTTTGTTTTTAAAGAGGACATTGGATTACAGATGTAGACAAAGTTAGGTGCCTATAAAGATTGCAACCCTTTTAAACGTTGGTGGAGAACAGTATATATATATATTTATATTTTTTAAGTTATTTATTTTCAAAGAGAAATTGTAATAGATAACAGTATTAGGTACTTAGCTTTGTTCTGAAGACGCATTTCAGGCTGTTTAATGATTGACACTCATGTGCTCCGTCAGGTGCTTCTGGTGATTTGGCACCTTTTGGGCCACTTTTGGTTTCATTCAGGATCAGTGCACCAAGTTGCAAACTCACTTAGTTTTTAGCTGTGGGAGTAATCAGAACTACAGAATAAAGTTTTTTACATTTTGGTTTTAATTGAATAATTTCTGGTAATTTTGACTGTCCGGTAGGTGACCCATCACTAGCAAGCAAGCCTCACTTTGCTGCACAGTAGAGCACAGTAGGGTAGCAGGGTGGCTGAGCCTGGCACCAATTACCCGGCCACCTGCAAGCCTCTGGTGGCCCACTGTTTTCAGTTAAGACCGCCACCTTATTTTATAGACATGTTTATTAATTATTTAGAAAATGAAGTTACCAGGAATTTAACATGTCTAATATACTTTTGTACCTGATCCAGAATAGAAAAGATAACATTATAACTATTAGGCATATATTTAGAACAGGATGAAAGTATAGCGCTTAATATTAATTAATGTATTACTTAATGCATAAGGATTCTGAGTTGCAATTAATAGTTTTAAGTTTAAGGCTTGTAATACTTTACGTGTTATTTCTCCATGGGAGCAGGCCATAATGCCAACTGTGTTTAAGTTCTACTTACAGTATCCTGGTAATCTTGGCTCCACTTAGCATGTTCTTCACACTTAGCAAGTTGCAGCATCGTTGATCCTAGAGAGAGTTTCCAGTATGTTACTGGCCTGGTGCACAGTGCTCTCTGGCACTATGGAACAGTGCCAGTCTGGAGGCGCTATCTATTGTATGCTTGGTGGTACCAAGCCATCACTGGCTGCTGCAGGAGCTTGAAACAGCAATGTAGTTTCCATCAACTTCAGGAGCACAACCAAAGGCCTGATGTAGTAAATACTTCTGTTATTTGGTGGGTCAGTGACCAGCCTAGCCGATACCTCCCATGGAGGAGCAACCTGTAATGTATTTAAGACCTGGTTTGAATGCACAATAGAGTTTGACAATGTTAAAGTTTATCCCTTGTTTTATATATTTTAAACATTTTAATGCAACACATCATATATCAAATGACTTTGTTTACTTATACAATTTTACCATGAAGATAATAGTAGGTATTTTACTTTAGTAATAGAGGGGGGAAAATATTTTTCATTGTTAAAATGAAAACAGAAGATTCCTAATGTAATCAAGATAACTTTCCATTACCATTTACTTAAATATGTACCTTGCAGTGACTTTCAGACAGGTTTTATTACCACGAAGTTACTTTTTGCCTTCAATACCAATCCAGGTTTTTAGTTAACAATGACTTCTAGAACTAGAACCATTTAAATGTTTAAGTGTGGAAGACATTTTTACAAACTTTTTACAATTAATCACAACCACATAGACTAGTTATCTCACATTTAAATAAACTTATTAAATTACAATTACCAACTAAAGAAGTTTATTTATTTAGGAGAGCATATTTATAATTTTCTTTAGCTTAATTTTACTAACATGGACTTACAATTTTCATTACTCCTAAGATTTGTACATATAATGTTAATTTATTTAATGGGTGTTTTTTAAACCAAGGAAGATTACATCCAAGCTAAATGAAATTGAAACCATTATAGTTTATGCAAGGAATGTTCTCTTTTCTTTTTCATAGGAAGCTAAAACTTTTTTTTCTTTAAGTTCTGAAGCTGTGAATACTTTTAAAAGCATACTGACTACTAGGTTCTGAAATATATTATAATTGCATAATTTGTTTAATCATAATTTAGGAAAGATCTTTTCATAGCTTTTATGGACTTTCTTTTCTTACTGAAATTTGGTAATAGAATTATTAAGCACCCTTATTTTAAGGCTGTTAAAGGTTTAAACTGGAGAATAACAGGGAAAACTGATTCTTAATTCCCCAGCCTAGAAGACAGTTTAATCTGCCACACCTAGCCCCACCCTCAAAGCTCTTACAAAGAGAAGGTCCTTGCCCAGTAGTTCCTATAATCAGATTTCTATATGACCTTTTCATCCTGCTTAGTCTAATTTGGGCTCCAGAAATATTTATTCACATATATAACTGCATATTCAATTTTTAACAATTTGAATAGAGCTCTTTTAAGAATTTTCATTTGTTAATTTGATATTATTATCCCGACATATGAAGATATACACTGAGCAAATAGGTAACTTAGTTACTTAAAACTTTCATTTTTTACAAAATAAGTGTGACTGCAAAACGTTTGAAAGATTCCTGAAAGGTTTTTTTCCCCTTAATTTGCACTATAACCATGTAGTTTTGGGCAAGAATTTTGTTTTTTAACTAATGGCTTGTAACCAAAATGTTCCCAATGCTTTAATGCAATTTTCCTTTGTTTCAGAACCTTATGTTTTACTTTCACCGAGGCTCTTGAAGCCTCAGGGAGACTGGTTTCTCTCATGAATTGCCGCTCTTAGGAACCCTGACAGTGAAGGCAAGAGGCCTCCTTCATTTCCCAGCCCTTGGAGATAAAAAGGCCCCAGTGGATGTTCAACCCCGAGGGTCAAGAATTCCACCAGGTAGCAATTTAGTCCATACTTGGAATCATGAGAGAAAGCAGGTTACTAATACTAGTAGGACAGGAGACAGGGATGTCTCACGTCTGCTTTTCCCTGGGCTATAGGGCAGAAGCTGTTATGAAATAACCATACGCAAAGGCAAGGGGTGAGGCTAGGCTTGAAGTGAACATAAACAAAGGTAAACTTAACACAGATTTTAAAGTTGAGGTTTATCCTTTTTTTTTTCTTTCTGCAGTTTTATGACCCTTATGCTGACGTTCCCAGCCAGACCATTAAAAGGGCTATCAAGTGATTCGAGGTTTATTGTTTTCAAGCAATAGCCTCTTTCCTTTAGACCAAGGTATCTTACCTTGGTAAACATTTTAAAGCATTTCTACATAGACTTACAAAGAGAGAGATCTCCTTTACCTCCCCCCTTCCAGGCTGATCAGTGATTAACTAGGAATGTGGCTTATGAATGGGGCATAGACTCACTAGAAAAGGGCAAGCTGCTCCCCCTTTCCAGCTCTCTGCTAAAATGGCTTGAAAGAACTTTTTAAAATTTGGCACCTTTCCCAGGGACCCAGCCACCCTGACTGGGGCCAGTTTCAATAAACCTGGGTGCGCAGCACAGATACAGATGGCCCTCAAGCCCCAGTAAAGGGGCAGATCCAGAGACGAGACAGCAGAGCATGAGCAAGCATTTAGATTCCGCAGTTTTGCCTTACAATCAAGTCACTCTTTTGCCAATGGCAAGGAGGGTTCCAGCTTAACCAAAGGTTACCACTTTACATAATTGCACAATTCAACACCAGCATTTGAGCACATACAGAAGCAGGAGATTTATCAATCTGACTCACAATCTCTATATTTTCTGGATACAGCTGTCCCTGCAACCATTACAAACCTTAGAAAGAGAGAACTTTCAATACTAAAATTTAACAGGATTTTCTCTTTACTCTGGCTGTTTACAAAGCGAATTTATTGCAATTCAGCACCAAGATAAAAGACTCTCAGCTAAACTTTTCTCGCTGTTTAACTTTACACTTAGACCAAGCTTCACTAGAAGTCTGATTTATTTTCCTGTAGCCAAGTTTCTCAGAATCCAGACCAATTTCCAGGACCTTAGGACTTGAACCTATAAACATCCTTTCTTAATATAATCAAGCCTTCACTATTTTACTGGAGATAAGACCAGTACCAAATTCTAACATGTAGTTAGACAAACCCCAAACACCAGGCTTTTTCCCTTTTTTTTTCTTTCTTTTCAGACCTTGAGAGAATGGCTTCCCGCCAGGTTTCTGGAGGTACTGGGGCTCTCTCGGGAGATGATCCGGCTCCCTTTCCTAGCAATTACAGGTAGGGTTTTCCTGACTATGCTCCCCGGGGAGTCTTACCTTCTTCTGTGTTTGGAGTCTTTTTCGGTCCCAAATTTTCTTTTTTTTTTCAGGCCTTCCATTGCCCTCAATTTTCATTGGGAAGATTCCAGGGGAGTCCACATCTTTTCTGGATTAAATGTAATCCAGGGACACCCAGATTGGGTTCCCGAGTCCTCCCAGCTTCCTCGGGGATCCGGAAGGGTAACAAAATGCTACCTTCTCTGGCCTTCATTTTCAAATCCTGGGAGAACCCCCCAAAATGTTGTAGAAGTCGAGAGAGGTTCAATTATTTGCATATAGAAAGGCCAGGACTCAGGAATAATTTTGGGAAAGAAAAAAAGATTTATTTGCGACTGGCCAGCCCCGGAGTTTCTCATTCAAAATCCAAGCCCCGAACAAGATTTCTGAGTTCTTTTTATACAGAGGAAGGGCGAAATGGTTCTTTGTTTCCGTGCTCAATAAGCTTGAATTAACATATATCTTTCACATCCTACGTAACCTTTTAGCATGGACTTCATACATTCCATGTAAGCTTTTAACACATTTGTTTTATAGTCTCCTATAAAATTTAAAATATTTAAATTTTATAGAGTTTGCATTGCTAAACTGTTTTTCCAGGACTGGAGTTGTTGTCATGGTTACCAAGGGCAGGGCTGCAGTTCTCACTGCCCCAAATGCACAGCTCAGGACACAGACAGCTTAGGTTATCTATGAAGAGATGAACAGTCCCCCCACCCATAGCCTACGTCAGTAGGAGAACCTGTTTAAAATGGATGCCAAAGGAAGGCATTAAACAGGCTGTAGGCCATTGTTTCACTCACCAACAAGCTCCTGGGCTGGCTGGCCAAATATGTTCCCAGATTTTGTCTAAGTTCTTGGCTATGCTGCAGAAATGAATTTCAAGAGCACTTTGGGTGAGTAAGGCCAGTAATTTATCAAGGTAGGGAGGGAAGAGAAATGGGAGAAAATAACGGATCATGGGTCCTAGGTAGAGAGGAAGAGGCTGAAAAGTGATAAAGCAGGCTGCTTCACAGACTATAATTTCCCATCATAGATTATAAATGCCCAGGGTTTTTTTTGCGTGTTGATCCATGAGGGGGCGAGAAGGTGGCCAGAATCAGGGTCCAAAGGGGAGAGAGCGAATTCACACCTTGCACCTATTTTTTGAACCATTAATTATTCCATCCTTTTGCTAATGACAGGGGAGGAGTCCCAGCTGTTTGCTGTTTTGATTGATTACCCCACCCACCAATCCCCTGGGAGGGTCCAATGATCAAGTCCTTGGGGAATATCCAGGGCTTCTCCTGGCTTCCGAAGGAAATCCTGTTCTGAATGGCAGAATCTTGGGAGGGTCCTCCAGCAGCCATCTTGGGGTTATTGATGTCCATCTGGACTTCTTGCCAGGTTCCTGATCCATCTGTTGATTCCCTATCTTACTAGTCAGCTTCACTGCCTAGCAATGCAGTCCTTCAACTAACTGTCCCCTGCAGCCTTGAGGAAGTGTAGCTTTTTTGGGTCTCCTCCACTGCAACTTTTTTCTGGGACAGGTTAAAATAATGGCTGCCTACTGCCAAACCCCAGTGATGCAAAGTCACTATGTAATAGCTATGATCAATGATTGGCTAGGCCTACTTCTGGTGTAGGTTAAGAGAATTTTTATGTCCCTTTCTGTTACCAGTGAGCTAGCCCGGGAATGAATTCCGCAGTGGCCTGCTATGAGGGTTGGGGATGAGCACCAGTAGCCCCACAGGGAGAGAGCAAGTTACTCCTCTTCACTGTAATTTATTAACCCCTTCCTCCTGCTCTTCCCTAGATGCTGCACAGTGGTCTTCTGGCATCTGGAGTTTCGAAATAGTTGTTTCAGACCGTTCCTGCCTGTTGAATAGTTGTCCTAGTGGAAGGAGTGAGTGCTGGCGCTCCCTACGCTGCCTCTTCCCACATTCCATTCCAGAGACCTCTTGCTGACCTTCGAGTCTCCACCAAGAGTAGTTAAGTAAGTTCCCATCACCTCCCAAAAGCTAGGTTCCAGGAGCTGAGGGGAAGCTGGGGGGCGTGATTAGGGCTAACCATGTTGACTATAGTTACTTTTTGTGGGGAAGTGGGGGGACTCCACGCACAAGCTACCTGGGCGTTCCCGAGTATTGAGGAGTGCAGGAACAGGCTGCCGTGCTCACCTGTGGGTAGGAGCTGGTGAGCAGCAGGGGCCGTGACCTGGATTTCAGAGACCCCCTCATCCTATGTGGCTGAAAAATGTCATATTTAGACACTTCACTCTACAGGAGAGAAAAAAGGATGTGACTAGAATATCCTGAGCAAGCTCAGAAATGAATTTAGGGTGAGGACAATACCTCATGTATTCATATTAACAAGTTTCTAATAAGAGCATACAGCTTTTTTGTTTTCTGCTTTTCCTTTAACATTTGCTCAGGTATATGCTTCTGTTTATTGGCAATTATAATTCTGCATTACCTTGCCATGATTCACCTAAATACTTCATGGCCCCGGGGCTTTTATATACTTCCAAATTGTGATATATATTTTTATCCAAATTACTTTTTTTTCTGGTTGTTTCCTTAGGAAACTTTGGCAAGCTTCAGAATCACCTGTAGGGCTTACCACGTAGAATGCTAGCCTCACCATCAGAGTTTCAGACTCAGTAGGGCTGGGAGGGGGCCCTCGAATTTGCGTTTCTAATAAGTTCCACTGCCTTGAGGTTTAAATGGAGGGTTGCCATGGTTGGTAGCATTTTATTGCATATTTCTAGATTTCACTCTGGATTAGAACAGTCTCTGATAGTGCTATGAGGTGTAAGCGCATCTTCACTGCCTACGAGTATCGGTTTGGCAGTTTTCTCTTTTTTTTGCTTTTCTTTTCTTTTTTTGACTGCTAGTTATTAGGAATGCTCCTGAAATTTATTTTTATTTGCATATCTTTCATTAGGTTTAGTGGAAATCATCTTCCAGGATGATTTGGTCATTGGGTATATTTTTCTTTTTTTTTTTTTTAAAGATTTATTTTTTATTTATTTCTCTCACCTTCTCTCTCCCCCCTCCCTCTCCCCCCCCAGTTGTCTGCTCTCTGTGTCCATTCGCTGTGTGTTCTTCTGTGACCGCTTCTATCCTTATCAGCAGCACTGCACCAGGAATCTGTGTCTCTTTGTTGCGTCATCTTGTTGCGTCAGCTCTCCGTGTGGGCGGCGCCATTCCTGGGCAGGCTGCACTTTCTTTCACGCTGGGCGCTCTCCTTATGGGTGCACTCCTTGCACGTGGGGCTCCCCTACGCGGGGACACCCCTATATGGCACCGCACTCCTTGCGTGCATCAGCACTGCACATAGACCAGCTCCACATGAGTCAAGGAGGCCCGGGGTTTGAACCGCGGACCTCCCATGTAGTAGGTGGACGCCCCATCCATTGGGCAAAGTCCGCTTCCCTCATTGGGTATATTTCTTGATGTATACATTTTAGATCCTTCTTTCCACTCCCCAATCACAGTGTAGGACTTGCCATTAAAAACAGTGAACAACACAAAGGATAAGTCCCTTAGTGTCTGGGGATGCCTGGCACCAGCCAAGGCACACCCAGTGCTGGGAAAGGGCTGCCCTCACCATCCTGACCTGTTTTCCTTCTCCTCCTGAGTACCAGTGCACACGCATTCTAGTAAAGGAAATAAAACAGAATTAATATGGCTAAAGTCTTCAAAATGGAGTTGGGAGGTCATTTCTGGAGATTACTCTTAGGCAAATATCAGACAGATATCACAAACTGTCAAAGTAGTCAAAGCCCCAAGCAACAATTCACCTCAAAACTCCAAGGACAGGGAGCAGATGTGGCTCAAGCAGTTGAGCACCCACCTCCCACATGGGAGGTCCCAGATTCTGTTTTCAGTGCCTCCTAAAGACAATGAGCAGACAAGCATACATCGAACAAAAATGAGTAGACAAAGAGAAAAAACAGACAGACAACAAGCAAAAAACAAGACAATGAGCAGACAACAAGCAAAAACAAAAACAAGCAGGGAATGAATATGGTTAAGCAGTTGAGCACCCACCTCCCACATGGAAGGTCCCGGGTTTGACTCTCAGTGCATCCTAAAGAGAAAAAACAGACAAAACAGACAACGAGCAGACACTGAAAAAAAAAAAAGAGGAGTGCAAATAATGAGCAAAAACAACAAGCAAACAGATGAGGGAGCCATCTGGTGTGGGGGGCGGGATAAAATAAAAACTTATTTAAAAAAATACACAAAAACTCAAAGGACATCCAGACATCATAAAACAAACCATAAGAAAAAGTACTCAGTTAATTATCTAACCTAAGGATAATTGGAGTACTCCAATATCCACCAACCACAAACAACTTGTCTATATTTTTCTTTAAAAACCCTTGCCTGGAAATGCCAATACAGGACATGACTGGGTTGTTACCTGATCTGTGCTCCCAAATTGCAATTCTAAGACCCCAGATAAATGCCTTTGTTGCCTTGCAGCTTAGTTTGTTACTTCTTGGTCGACAGTTCCAAGGTGGCCAAGCAGGACATGCAGGGAGGGCTGTGGAGACCCAACCTTGGCCGGGTGCAGTCAGGGCACAAAATCCAAATGGGTTTTGTATAAATAGAATTAGTGGACAATCGCCCAAACCCTTTTTAGCAAAGTTCTTTTTTAAACTCTTTTTCCCACCAAACTTGAGCGAGAAAGAGCTATGAAGGCTAATAGTTCACGGCTCACTAGGCTTCGGATGAAGCTACACTGCTCTGATGGGGGTTTCCTTTCCTTTCTCATGATGCCCACCCTTCCAGGGGGTGTCACGCTAGCTCACACGGGTTGGGGGTGCAGGGGAGGGAGCTTACAAGGAGTGAGGGAGGCTATCAGGGGAAGAACTTCCCGCAAAGCCCCGAGGCAGAAGTGGGAGATGCCTGGAGGGCACAAGCCCGGCTGAGCTGCTGGCAAACCACTGGATTTGGGGAAGCCAAGGAATAGAATTGCCGTTAAAAACAGCCGGGCAGAGTCAGCAGGGCCCGAAGTCCTGAGCCCAGTGACCGAAGCGGCCGAGCGCCGCTGCCCTGCTCTGTGCTGCTCCACAGACCCAGGAAGGCACAGCAGCTCAGCTGTCCGCTTCTGGTGCCCTGCTTGTCCCTCCGCCTCTTCTCAGCGGTCATCAAGAAACCACTGTGCCCTTTTCTCTCGGCTGACATTGCACGAGACTCCCCAGAGTCTACGAACAGGAGTCAAAGAATGGGGACAGGCAAGGGCTGTGAGAGGCATAGAGTGGCACAGAGGAAGGAGTGTAGGTTTAGGGGTCTGACGGAGCTGGGTTCAAATCCCCGTTCTGTCACTCTCCAGCTCTGTGATGTAGGCAAGTTACTCAACAGAGGTCTCAGTTTCCTCATCTGTAAAACAAAACCCACCACCCAGATTGTGGTAAGGATTCAATGAGATATGTGTAGAAAGTGTCTAGCATTTAGCGCACACTCAGTAAATAGTGACTATGATTATTAACATCACTTTTGTATGTAGACATATCTGAGTTTGCTCAAACAGCTGAACAAATTACAATTTACTTTAATAATTTATTTATTAAATATTATTAATATTTAATTTATTAATAACCGACAAATCTGGGAAACGGACTTGGCCCAGTGGTTAGGGCGTCCGTCTACCACATGGGAGGTCCGCGGTTCAAACCCCAGGCCTCCTTGACCCATGTGGAGCTGGCCCATGCGCAGTGCTGATGCGCGCGGGGAGTGCCCTGCCACGCAGGGGTGTCCCCCGCGTAGGGGACCCCACGCGCAAGGAATGTGTCCCGTAAGGAGAGCCGCCCAGTGCAAAAGAAAGTGCAGCCTGCCGAAGAATGGTGCCGCACACATGGAGAGCTGACACAGCAAGATGACGCAACGAAAAAAAGAAACACAGATTCCCAGTGCTGCTGATAAGGATAGAAGCGGTCACAGAAGAACACGCAGTGAATGGACACAGAGAGCAGACAACTGGGGGGGGAGGGAGAAAAGGAGAAAAATAAATTAAAAAAATAAATCTTAAATAAATAACTCACAAATCTTATTCTTAGCAGACGCAGATCTGTGGATCCAAAATAGCATCTGTAGCAGCTGAAAAATCATTCCAGGACCCCCTTGGCCTAGTGTCTTTTTTTTTTTTTTTTTTTTTTGAGATACCGGGGCCAGGATTGAACCTGGGATCTCATAAGTGGGAAGTCAGCACTCAGCCACTGAACCACATCAGCTCCCCTGAGTTGGCTTTTTCATTTGTTTCCTTGTTGTTTGTTTCTGTTTTTAGGAGGCACCGGGAACCAAACCGGGGACCTCCCCTGTGGGAGGCAGGTGCTCAACCACTTGAGCCACATCTGCCCATTCTTGGCAGCAGTTCGATCTGAAGATGATGGCCAGGTTGCTCTGGGGCAGCCTCAGCCTGCTTCGCGTGGTGTGGTGTCTTCTTCCGCAAACGGGCTACGTGCACCCAGATGAGTTTTTCCAGTCACCTGAGGTCATGGCAGGTAAAGCTCCCCCTGTGCGGTTAAGATGAGTGGCAGCAGAGTCTGGTTTAGTTGCTGTCTGGATATTTAGTGGGGAGGGAGAAGCATGTGTGTGCAGATGGTCAGTAAATCTATGCACAAAGCCAGAGTTTTTCCAGGACAAGAAACTGAGCATGGGAACCTCACATCTCCTTCCTGAATGGCTACACTGACCTTCTGGATGATGTTAGTAAAGCACTATCCTCTGTGAAGTTTTTCTGTCTTTCACAAAGCACCCAAAAAAACTCAGGCTTTCTTCAGACATTGGGAACCCTGGCCCCTGACAGCTGCCACGGATGTGTGGGTTTGGCATCTGCACAGCGTTTGGATTATAGTTGCTGCCTGCTTGGGCCAACAGTGCAGATTATTCAGAATGAAAGTTCTGGTGACTTCTCAGTGAAGAGATTTTAGAGTTGGCTTCCCCAGTCGTTGGGAAAGCTTACACAGAGCTGCGGCCCCAAATAATAAAACATTTCTTCTTAGTAGGTTGATTTGAGGGGTGAGAGAACCCATACCTGGGATGCTCGCTTATTAGAACGTGTCTACTTGGGGTATAGTGCACATCATGAGGATTGTTGCCAGAGCCCCTGGGGCTTTTCAGATGTGGATACATGGCTTCCTCCTCATGTTTCAAAAAGGCTACTTGAGCTCCTGCCATTGAATCTACCTTCCAGCCAACAGGAGGGAGATAAGCATGCCTATTCTCTGTAAGGCCATTTTCTGAAAGTCATGTACTTTTTCCCCACTTACCCCACCCCCACCCTCACAGGTCAGAATGTGTCACATGACCACACCGAGCTGCAAGGGAAGTGAAGAAGTGTTGTCTTTTATATATATATATAATATTTTTATTGTCTTTTTTAAAAAGATACATAGATTATAAAATATTACATTAAAAAACATAAGAGTTTCCCATACACCCCACTCCCCCCCACTCCACTCCTCCCACGTCAACAACCTCTTTCATCAGCGTGGCGCCTTCACTGCATTGATGAATGCAGACTTAATCCCTGGCCAAGCACCCGGCTCAAGAGAGGAATTCTTTGACTAAGGAGGGAGGGGAGGATGACTATTGGGGAGACAACCAGCTCTCTCTGCCACAAGGTTGAGCTGGTAGATTTGTTTTCTAAGCTTGAAAGGTAGGTCTTCTTTCCCACACACTTTTTTTTTTTTATCCTGAGTCAGTAAAAATCTTCCAGATGGATCTGATCCTAGCCTTTCTGTTTCCCTTTTCACCATCTGCCATAGATAAAACGGCCAAAGGCTGAAGGAATGACTAGAAGTAGCAAAGAGCCTGAACAATTCCCCGGATGTATAATCAGTTCTAAACCACCAGGAATGTTGTCAAGTGTAAGGTGTTGCAGACATTGGAGTTGGAGTTGAGTTGCAGAAACCAAGAGTTTTCTTTTCCTAAGGCCTCGCTTCCCCCACCCCTCTGAGCTCTGGGACGCTGGGACACAGACAGCCCCAGCAGCAAGTATTTGTTTTTTAATTACATAAGTGTTGCTTTAATACATCCTTCTTATAAAAACTTCAAGTATCATCTATGAAACTAGAGCCACCTTTGACCATAACCCCCATTGCTTGCTCTCTCCCCCATCCTGCCCAACAACTGCCATCACGGTGATTTGACGCTGACTTGTGAGACCTTCCAACCTGCTGCCACCCCACCCCCTCCACACACTCTTCCAGGGCATACTGTGTCCTCATCTTCCAGGCGTGGCTCCTCCTGTCCCCTTCACAGGGGGGGGCCTTGGGAGGGCCGAGCTCCCTGGTATTTGTTTTCTATTGCTGCACAAAAAATCAGTACAGACTCAGCGGCTTAAAACAGCACCTACCTGTTAGCTTCCAGCGTGTAGGTCAGAAGCCAGGCCCGTGACCGGGCTCTCTGCTCAGGGTATCACGAGGCTGAGCTCAGGATAGTATTGGCTGAGCTGAGTTCTTATTTGAAAGCTCTTGGGGAAAAAAATCTGCTTCCAAGCTCTTTTTTGTTTTTTAAAGATGTTTTAGATTACAGAAAAGTTACATTGAAAATATAGGGGATTCCCATATACCCTACTCCCTCCTCTCCAATTTTCCTTTATTAATAACATCTTTCATTAGTGTGGTACATTTGTTACAGTTAATGAACAAATCTTGAAGCATTGCAACTAACCATGGTCTATAGTTCACATTAACGTTTCCACTTTGCCCCATACAAAATATATGTTATACATTTTGACAAAATGTGAAACGGCTGATATCCGACATTACAGTGTCATGCAGAACAATTCCAACGCCCAAAAATGCCCATGTTACACCTATTTTTCCCTCTCCCTCCCCACAGAATGTTTGGTGACCACTGTCTTTTTATCAGTGTTACAAGTTCTTCCGTTAGCAGAATAAAAATATGTTTACTTTTCCATGATTGCATTTCCCCCGTATGTTTGTTCATTCCTCAACCTTGAGGATTTGGGGATGGTGATGCCCATTCTGCTTCCAATTGAGAGGGGGCTTAGGCCCCATGGGGCAGATGGATGGGACTGTTTTGCTTGCAGTTGTAGATACTCCCTGTTTTTTGGGATGAGTGTTGTCCATCATCATCATTTTGTTCATTGTCCTGGGCGAGTCTGATGCACCGAGAGAGGAGGTTTTGTTTGCAACTCTGCTGAGACTCAGAGCTCAACCAGCATATGAACAGACTGAAGATTTAAGTCTCTGGGACATATATTTAACAAGTAAAGTGCTAATTATAGGTTCAAATAAAAGGGGCAGAAGAACCATGTGTAGGAAAATTATAAATGAGTCTAACTCTCTTACAATGGGGAGACAAGTTAACATTTATTCCAAGGTAAGGCCCACCAGTGGGGCGACTGTATAAAGTAACACCCACAATTAGTTTAATCTTTAGCAAGGCCATGTGTCTTGGCACTCTGGTTTCTGTTTGGATCAGGTGTGATGTCACTGTCGCATTTTCATGGGGCTGAGGAGAGGGAGCTGGGAGGTAGGTGGGACAGGCCCTGCACGTCACCCAGCGGAGGCAACCTGCCCTCCTACCCCGCCAGCAGCTGGCAGCCCTTGGCCTCTCTGATAGTAACATTCCTTCCTACCCTGCCACGTGGCCTAGAATCCTCACGTTGGGTTCTTTGAGCTCTTAAAATAAACAGACAAGCAAAAAGGAGCTAAAATGGAGAATAATTGGCTGCTCCCCGTCAGTTTCTGAAGCCGGGTGGGGACCAGGGCTCCCCTTCCTGTGACCTCTTGCATCTGCCCAGCAAGGTGAGAGGAAGGCTCCAGGGACGGTCCAAGGAGGGCCTGGGTCATTCTTATTGGCAGAATTTAGTTCCATGTGGCGGTGGGACTAAGGCCCTGTCTCCTTGCGGGGGGCCACCCTCAGCTCCTAGAAGCTGCCCCCAGCCCTGGCCAATGGCCCCACCGTCTTCAGGCAGCAGTGGTGCACCGAGTCAGTCTCGTGCTTTGACTCTCTGACGGCCTCCTCTGCGACCAGCTGGAGAAAACTGCTTTAAAGGAGCTCTGTGACCAGGTCAGGCCCCCTCCAGTCACCTCCCTGCTTTAAGGTGCGCTGTGTCACATAACGTAACCCAATCGCAGGAGCAACTCCGGCATCTTTCAGGGTGGCCGCGAGGGACGCCTTGGGGGCCGCAGCCCCGCCTGGGAACCAGCTCACGTCCGGTCTCTCTCCGCAGAGGACGTCCTGGGCCTGCAGGCCGCCCGGCCCTGGGAGTTCGCGGCCGGCAGCCCGTGCCGCTCGGCGCTGCTCCCGCTGCTGACCGCGGGCGCCGCCTTCCGGCTGCTCGGGCTCTGGGCGCGGCCGGGCCCGCCGAGCGCCTACGCGCTGCTGGTGGCGCCGCGCCTGCTGCTCACCGGCCTCTCCTTCGCGCTGGACGGCGCCGTGCACCAGCTGGCGCCGCTGTGGGGCGCGGAGCGCTGGGCCGCCCTGGTCCTGCTGGCCGGCTCCCACGTCACCCTCGTCTTCTACACCAGGACCTTCTCCAACGCCCTCGAGGGGCTGCTGCTCGCCGCGCTGCTGCTGCTGGTGTCGCCCCGCGCAGCGCGCCGCCCCGCGCCCACGAAGCCGGCTCCGGGCCCGCGGTGGCGCGGCTGGCTCCTGGGGGGCGTCGTGGCTGCCGGCTTCTTCAACAGGCCCACCTTTCTGGCCTTTGCCCTGGCCCCCCTCTTCCTGTGGGGCGTCCGTGGAGCCGCAAATCCCGGCTTCCAGTCCCTGACCCATGAGGCCCTGGTGCTGCTCCCGGGGGCCGCGCTCACGGCCGCGGTGTTTGTGGCTGTGGACAGCTGGTACTTCTCCAGCCTGTCTGGGTCTAGTACCCTTGTCCTTACGCCTGTCAACTTCCTGCACTACAACCTGGATCCCCAAAACCTGGCGAGGCATGGCACGCACCTGCGGCTCACTCACCTGGCAGTCAACGGCTTCCTGCTCTTCGGGCTGCTGCACAGCCAGGCCCTGCGGGCTGCGTGGCAACAGCTTCAAGTCTGCCTCCGGGCCTTTGCACAGGTGGGCCTCCGGAAGGCTCTGGGTGCCCGGGGCCCGCTGTCCAGCCCCAGGTCTCACCTCCTTCTCTTCTACTTCGTGCCCCTGGCCCTGCTGTCTGCCTTCAGCCATCAGGAGGCTCGGTTCCTGATACCCCTCCTGGTGCCCCTGGTTCTGCTTTGCAGTCCGCGGGCCCAACCTGTGCCCTGCAAGGGGGCCCTGGTTCTCTTCAACACCCTGGGGGCCCTCTTCTTTGGCTGCCTGCACCAGGGGGGCCTAGTGCCTGGCCTGGGGCACCTGGAGCGGGTGGTCCATGCTCCTGGGCTCCCACGCGTGCCCACGCACTACACGCTCCTCTTTGCCCACACCTACATGCCCCCTCAGCACCTCCTACGCCTCCCAGGCCTCGGGTCATTTGTGGAGGTGGTGGACATGGGTGGGGCCGAGGACTGGGCCCTGTGCCAGGCCATGAACAACCTCACCAGCCAGCCAGCCTGTCGGGGGGCCGGTGGGCCGCAGCTCTGCCGCCTCTTCGTGGTGACCCCTGGCACCATCAGACCTACCACAGAGAAGTGTGGCTTCACCCTCAAGAATGAGACACTCGTGTTTCCTCACTTGACCCTGGAAGACCCCCCAGCCCTGTCTTCCCTGCTGAGTGGGGCGTGGAGGGACCACCTCAGCCTTCATATTATGGAGCTGGGGGAGAAGCCTGGCAAAACGATGGCGCAGCCACTGCCCAAAATTCAGCCAGAGAATCTGCCACTCCACCTTCCGGATGGGTAGCCGGTGGGGAGGCGGGGGTCAGGGCCCTGGTTCTTGTCCTTTGTTTCTTTTCCAGAATTCCCACTCTGCCTCTCCTGAGCACAGCTGTTGGCTGCTTTGCCTTCTAGGTGAGCAGGCATCTTTTCCCTGAGACCAAATATATGAGCAAGCATGACCTTATGCCAAGACCCTCAAAAAATCCTGACATAACCAATGCACCTGATGTCTGTCCCTGCCCCATTCCTTTCAGCTACTGTGATGTTTTAAATATATTAAAACACATGTTGTGAAAAGAGATGATCTGCCTGCTAATGACATGCCTAAATGACCTCTCCTTCTACCATGATGCTTTACCCCTTGCCGTCATGACAAACTGTCGGCTTCGCAGGTGCCTAGATGGCAGTGAGGTGAAGTAGAGAGAGCAAGTGACTCAGCTTAAGGAGACCTGAGTTCTAGTCCCTGACCTGCCACTTACTGGCTGTGTGATTTTGAGAAAAAGCCTCAGCCCCTCACCCAGTCCATTCTCCAATCTGTCATGGATCAGAGAACCTCTGAAGTATCTTGCCAGCTAACACCGGGTCATTCCTGGGGTGCACAGCACATATCCCTGGCTGGGCAGTCAGAGTTCTTTAAGCATGAAAGCGGGGAATGTTTTTATATTTAATGGCACTTTATTAAATAAATAAAGTCCCTGCTGTCTCGGTGTTTGGTTGTTACCAAAACAAATCATTTTCAATCTTTTCTCCCTGCTCTCTTCTTCTACTGTCCCTGACAGAAATGGTGGGAAACGCTGGCCATTTCTGTACCTTGCTCTTTGAGAATCATTTTCCCGGATTAGGAGCCCAAATGTCCTCCATCCTCAGGACTGCTGTCTGTTTAGGTGCTCTCAGCCTTCCCAGTGAGTAAGGAGAGCATGCAGGGCTGAGTCAGGATCTGATGGTGCCTGAGGACAGCTTGGTGCCCCCAGAGTCATTTCTTAAGTATCGTCTGGTCACTCACCATGTTCAGAGGCTGTGTCTGAAACCTGTCTTCATAGGCTAGAGAGCAAGCCCCATGCCAGACCAACACCCACTGCTCCAGCAGAGGCCCTCACGCCCCCACAACACAGGGAGCCTTCCACCCAAGCCACTGGGATTCTAAGGGGATGTGGCACTCCTAAGCCTGCCTTTTTTTAAGATTTATTTATTTCTCTCCCCGCTTGTTTGCGCTCCCTGTCTGCTCCCTGTGTCTATGTGGCTCTGTGTCTGCTTGTCTTCTTTTTAGAAGGCAACAGTAACCAGACCCGGGGCCTCCCACGTGGGAAAGAGGCGCCTAATTGCTTGAGCCACCTCCACTCCATTTGTTGTGTCTCTCACCGTGTTTCCTCATTGTCTTGGTTGCATATGCTCGCCACACTAGTCCATCGCATCATCTTGCTGTCTTGCTCGTCTTCCTTAGTAGGCACCAGGAACTGAACCTGGGACCTCCCAGGTGGTAGACGGGTGCCCAACTGCTTGAGCCACATCCACTTTCCTCCTAAGCTTGTCTTAATTCTCCCTCCTCATGCTTCTACCATCCCAAATGAGAAGAAGAGGCGCCCCAGTCACAGGGAATACCAGTGACACACAGAGCAGGAGACGGAACCTATGCAAAAGATGAACCTGAGTGCTTTTCCAGTTCTGCCTTCTGGCTAACGCCTTGGTCACCTTAGAGCAACACCTCTCGCAAACATGCTGTTCTGTGGCTGCTGCTTGGGACTCAGCCCCACCAAGGAAGAGGAAAGCCTAGAGTGCCGGCAAATGTTTAACAACTAACTCTTTATTTTGGGGGGAGGGGGTACTGATTTGTAGTGTTTGCTGTTTTCTGTGGTGTAAATACTCCCACCATGACAGATTTAAGCTACCAACATGATGCCACTGAACTGAGAGTTGGGAAGAGATGCCAACAATCTCCGCTCCTGAGCCTGTGTGAGCTGGCTCTAGCATACCACGAGCCATTTCCCGCCTTTGAACTTTACGGTACCCATTCATGACACTTCACTGTTCTCAAGGTTTATTTTTCTATGAACCTGATTGGTCTTCATACTCCTAGAGCTTAGCATCGTATCTGGCACTGGTGAGCACTTTTGTTGACTTCGAAGCCAAAAATGGCTTTTTGCCCAACACATACAAATCAAGTGCCAACTTGGAGACATCCTAAGATTCTTGGATCCTAAATTTCCTCTGGGCTTCTTGGGCTTTTGCCTCTCCCTTCCCCTGCAATTGGGTTCATACCCCCATAATTCCCTGGAGGAACTGCTGATGTGGCAGCCCATGTAGACTGTGGTGGTCCCAGAGCTCTGAATTTGTTCATTAAGTGTTGGTATTTGTCCAGCATCAAGCAGTGAGTCTTAACTGGCCTGCGGGATAGTGGATGAGTTGCTTTCCTTCTTCATCTACTGGCAGGACTTGGAAGAATTTGAGAAGGGATTCTGGGAGGTTGCTGCCACTGTGGATGGTGGAAAAAATTTGATTTGTTTCTTCAGTAATAAGGTAACTTGTGGAATGGCAGGTCATTGGCTACAAACATTGGTGGCTATGCCTCCAGTCCTGTCTAAGGTTCAGTTCCCTGTACCTCCTAGGAACAACAACAAAAGAACAGACAACAAGCAAACAAACAAGGGAACCAACTCAGGGAAGCCGATGTGGCTCAGTGGTTGACTGCCAGCTTCCCATATACGAGGTCCTGGGTTCAATCCCTGGTCCTGGTACCTCAAAAAAAAAAAGTAAATATAAATCAATTTATAAAGATGAAATTAGATTAGTGGTTACGTAGGGCTAGGGAAGGCATGCTAAGGGATGTGGAGTTTTTTCTTTTTTGAGTAATGAAATGGTTCTAAAATTTTTTTGTGGTGATGAATGCCCAACATCATGGTTATACTAAAAACCACTGATTATACACTTTGGTTAGATTGTATGGTATGTGAATATATCTCAATAAAACTGCTTAATAAATAATTGTGCAAGAATAACCAGAAATAGCAGCTATGTACAGCAGGGGAAACATAGATTGGGAGATGAAGAATTTTCTTGTTTCTTGTTTGTCTGTTTATTAGTAGTGGTATTGAAATAATGAAAATGCTCTAATAATGATTGAAATGATGAGTGCACCACTATGTGATTATACGAAATACCATTAACTGTACATTTTGAATGAATTGTATGCTTTATTAATATGCATCAATAAAAATGTTTTAAAAAATGGTAGCCAATGGCCATTTTGTTAGGTGTATGGTACCAAATGAATTGTCATCACTTTAAAAAAAGATTTCCTTTAGGAAACTTAATAATTTCCAGCTTCTGAAAAATTGGAAAATCCAGCACTGCCACAGTCTCACATAACAAAAAACAGCTGGCACTTAAGAGTATTATTTCACGTTGGATCTTCTGTTTGAAATTGAGATCACTGCATAATATCATTAATTGGCAAATTTAGGAACATATCATGCAATAAATTCTAATTTTATTGGACCTCAGCTTTGAACCTAACTGGGAAGGGGATCCAAGTCTTATCTGACAGGTTCCCTCAATCCTGATTATTTCAAGATTCTTAATTTTGAATAACCTGAATACATGTCAAGAAGGGCATCCACACATTACTGGAAGGGTTCCTCCCAAGGACATTTGGCAAAGCCTAGAGAGATTTCTAGTTGTCAACACTGGAGAAATGTACTGCTGGCATCTGGGCAGAGTCCTGGGAGGCTGCTGAACATCCTACAATGTGCAGCATCTCTGCACAACAAAGAATTATCTGGTGTGCAATGTCAATACTGCAGAGATTACATTCTGATATAAGCTTCAATTATTTCCAAACTTCATGAAAATGTACAATTGTGGAAGTTAATTTTTTATGTATGCAATTTATCCCTCAGTAAAATTTGAACAACAAAAAACATCTGGCATTGAACAGCTGTTACCCCTCTGGATGTGTCAGAGGCTCTCCTTTGTGACAGTGCCCTCACTATTTATTGCTTGTCCCCTGCAGGGATAAGTGTGAAATTCTCAGGGCAGACTCTCCATGACTGCCAGGAAAGCTTGGATGCACATTTAGGTTACCAGCCTAAATGCCTTTCCTGTGGCTTCAAGCTTTCTAGATTACATGACTAAGTGGCCTAATTAGAGATTATCAGAAATTCAGCTAGGAGCCCCAAATGACTGGCCTTTCTGTATACATTTGATTCCCTAACCATGGACTCATTAGCTGGACCAATCACACTTTGTATGCCAGCCTCTAAAATGGTGAACAGAAACCCAGCTAGCTTGCTCCACGGTAGGAAGTACCTGGAGCTGATGGGAGAAGGCAGGCACTGACGGTCAGGGTAAATGCTGCCAAGAAGCCATGATTAAGGACTGAAGCGCTGGAGTCAAACGCCTGTCTTCACATCCCACTCTGTAAAGCTTCTGGCAACTTAAGACGTAGCTTCTATTTCCTCATAGGAAAGTGGTTGTAAAGAGTAAATGAGATTGCAACTAGCAAGTGCCAGCAGAGTAAACACTCAATATGTGTTAACTATTACTATCATGGATGTACAGTCCCCAGGATTTCTAATTCATACTGCCTGAGAAGTATCACACTCAGCCCCGTTAATCAGCTCACACATTTAATCAGATATTTTGGCAGCTGTAGGACTGTCTCTTCATCGTTAATTTTCCTTGGAAGAAGTGCCCGGCTGTACCAGTGCAGAAGCAGCAGCATCTCTCCGGAGTTTTGGTCCCTTTCGCAAACGGCAGGATCTCTTTCGGGATATGGTTCGCTCCATGGCACTACGTCGGGTTATCAGGGCCCGGCCTATCTTTATCTCTCAGGCTTCGTGTCTTTCTCCACACTGTGTCCTGTCCGATGACAGGGCTTCGATGGGGCTGTCGTCTGGTCTGGGCTTTCCTGAGTGGGACATCTGTAAGCCGACAATCTGAGTCCGATTTCAGAGCCGTGCGCAGTGTTAGGGATGACTCCTCAACGCCGAGGCTGATGCAGCGCCCAGAAGGGAAAGTAAGTGACCTCGGCTCGGCCAAACCCGGGCTTAGGAGCCTGAGCCGGGTCCCTTCTGACTACGTGGTGGTGACCCCGGTCGGTCCCGGAGGCCGCGGCGCAGCTCCTGTGTGAAGGTGTCCTTGAAGCGGGCAGCGCGGCGGCCCAGGCAGTTCGCGGGCCCAGCCGTGAGGCCCTGGAGGCGGCGGACTGCGTCCTGGCCGCGCAGCTGGGCCTGCAGCAGCGTGAAAGCCGTGAGCTGGGCTGCACGCCGGATGGGCCGCGACTCGGACAGACGCTCCACCAGCTGCGAGCTGTTCAGCAGCGAGGCCAGCAGCCGCCGAAGAACCATCCTACCCGGAGCGTCCCGGAACCCGGAGCACGCCGCTCTCGCCTTCTAATCGGCGACTCCCAACAACGGACCGCTTCGGCACCCGTGCCGCTTGATGACGACACTGCCGCGCTCGGATAGGTCCCTAGCATTCCCGCTCTCTGCATCCTGCTTGCGCATTTCCGGCTCCGCCTCCGCCTCCGCCGCCTCGTTGTTCCCGGCGCCCGGCGGCCGCTTTTACCTCTTTGCACTATGTCCAGCGGCCTCCTGAAGGCGCTGCGCAGCGACTCCTACGTGGAGTTGAGCCAGTACCGAGACCAGCACTTCCGGGTGAGGAAGGCCGGGCCAAGAGAGGGAAGGCCCTGGCCAGAACGCTGAGAAACGGGTTGCTTCTGTCTCACTCCTCTTTCTTCCATTCTGCTGCTATCCCGAAACGCGAAGTGAGGCCTTGGTGCAGTTGGGGAGGCAGGGAGGGGATGTGAAGGGACGTTTGGATATCATTGAAGTCACTTCCTCTCATAGAGAGTTCGAGGCTCGCGCTCTCATTCCCTCGCAGCCGCTCCTTAATACGCGGAGGCGCCTTCCTGACCTAGATTTCAGGACCTTTGTTTTAATTAGTCCAACGAAACGGTATCCTTGGCGTTCGTCTAGTAGGAAGGTCTTATATCTTATAGTGCTCTCGGTGGTGGTTGGGAGATAGACTTGAGCCCTGCCTTCGCCCTCGGGGAGCCCTGGGTGTGGAGAGATGGATCAGCCAAGCTAAGGACGTTGAGGGTGTTATTGTTATGAAAGCTTTCTGCTAAGCCCTTAGGAGGACGGGGAAGACAATTATTTCACCGTAAGAGCTCATAACCCTCTACTAGGGATTGTAAATGGAAGCGAGTAATCCTAATCCGATAAAGAAATGAATGGAAAGAAGGAACTGTGAGGATTCAGAAAAGGCGCACATAGCAGAGGGTAGGCATGGCAAATGTGTTAGGAGGCCAGGGAAAAGGACGTTTTAAGAACAAATTGAGGAAGATCTGAAATTCATTTAACAGTCAACAAGTTTTTAAATGTTTGCTGTGTGCCAGCATGGTTTTCATTTCTGCCACTTTTCCCAGTTCTAGTACTTTAGAAAAGTTTCACATCGTAACCATCTCGAATTTAAGCCATCTATCCTGCAAGATTTAAAACGGAAAGGATTTGTCTTTTGCTATTACTCATCTCTGCAGTATAAAGTTTATAGCTTTCATTAGAATTAATAGTCTAGTATTGCCATGCGGAATTTCTAGGGTCCCTGAATGGAATCTACATTAATATACCTTCAATACTTACATGACAGCTGTCTTAAGCTATAGTTTGTTTGGATATTACTTAAATGTGTGAGAAAAGCAGAAAAAAAGGAAATGCCTTTTTGACATAATTTTAACAAATAACTGAAGTGTGATACAAAGTGAATCTCCTTTTCTTAATGTCTTATTCCAAAGTTCTGAAAATCTATTCTGTGGGTTTTTAAGGGCAGTATGGGATTGGAGGCAAGACTGGGATTGAATTCCAGGTACAACTACTGCATAGCTGTGTGACCATAACAAGTTACTTAACTGTTTTTTCCTTGTGTAAAATAGGGATAATAAATTAGGATCTACTTCTTACAGTGGTTCTGAGAATTAAATGAAAGATCATATATGTAAGTCTAATTTTCCCAGAGACAGCATAGTTACCGGTTTCTTGCATGTGATATCTATATTCAGGCTTAATAACTTGGAGCATACTCTTCTCTCTGTTCTGTGCTTTTTTTCATTTTGCACTTCATCTTGGAGATGTTCCATATCTTTGTATGTGGATGTACCTTTTTCTAGGGGCTGCATATATGATGTGCCATAATATATTTAATCATTTGTTTTTTGATGTGAATTTATATGGTTTCCCTATTTTTTTTTTAAAATATTTATTTTATTTCTCCCCCCCCAAGTTGTCTTGTTCTCTCTGTCTGTTTGCTGCATGTTCTTTGTCTGCTTCTGTTGTTGTCAGCGGCACAGGAATCTGTTTCTTTTTTGTTGTGTCATCTTGCTGCGTCACCTCTCCGTGTGTGCGGCACCATTCCTGGGCAGGCCGAACTTTATTTCACGCTGGGCGGCTCTCCTTACAGGGCGCACTCTTTGTGCGTGGGGCTCCACTATGCGGGGACACCCCTGTGTGGCAGGACACTCCTTGTGCGTGGGCCAGCTCTACACGGGTCAAGGAGGCCCGGGGTTTGAACTGCGGACCTCCCATGTGGTAGACGGATGCCCTAACCACTGGGCCAAGTCCACTTCCCCCTATTTTCCTAATCTACCACTGGATGTGATCATGAGATCTTTTGCTCTGAACACTGCTGCAAAATATTCAGAGATGAATAATGCAAGGTTATATTTTCAGAGTGAAGGAAACTGGGCAGCATTACATAATGGAGTAGTGAATGAAGAAGGAAGGGCTCTTAGGACAGTGCTTTCTGGGGACTGATAATGGTCTACCCAGCTTTTGTTTTCCAAGCTGTATTAGTAATACCACCGTTAGGTGTAAGGATCATCTTAAATCTAAACAGTAGTATGGTTGATGTTATAGCCCTACGTGGGTCAGAAGGGCCTGAGAGCAAGGTCAGTTGGTAGACTTTATTAGCATTTGTCCTACCTAATGTAAAGGCCAGAAAAGAAGGTCCAGGGACAGCCACACTGGTTTCTGGGAGGGCATCTAAATGACCATGTCTAGCCCAAGACAACCATCTTGTTCCCAGGAATTGTCAGGTGTTTTTGCTGAAACCAAGTTATAATCCTGACTCTGGCTTCATCCTGGCTCTCAAGTCAGGAAGCCCAGAAAGAGACATCTCTTGTTTTTAGTGATGACTCTATTTTCTCTTAAATTCAGAGAATATTTGAGCATGTAAACCATCTAAGCAGTCACTGCTTTGTACAGTCTTTAAGGGAACACTTTAAGGGGAAAACCCTGTCTCTGGGAATTCATTTTTCACTACAAAGGATAAGAGAGCCTTTTCTTACATATTAGCTCAAGATTTGGAATTTAAGCTTGGGCCATACAAGAAGGTCCTGTGCTGAGAATATGGAGTATGCAGGGAAAAGACAGGACATTTGCGTGGCAGTACAGTGCCCTGGAAGGAAGGTTGCATGTGATACAACTTTAGAGCCTTGACCCTCTAATAAAGGTGGAGTCTGGACTTCGTGTAAGTGCTACACAGAATGTGAACCCTCCTCTTTTCACAAAGGATTTTTGTTCAGTTGGGACAAAGAGAGAAGCTGATTGCAAAATCAGAATTAATGAGTTTTACCATATTCGGGAATATTTTAAAAGGACCCTTTCTAGGTTGTATTGCTCACCTTTTTCTCCATTTCTAGGGTGACAATGAAGAACAAGAAAAATTACTGAAGAAAAGCTGTACGTTATATGTTGGAAATCTTTCCTTTTACACAACTGAAGAACAAATCTATGAACTCTTCAGCAAAAGTGGTGACATAAAGAAAATAATTATGGGCCTGGATAAAATGAAAAAAACAGCATGTGGATTCTGTTTTGTGGAGTATCCTTCCTGTATCTTGAATGTAACTGTGGGTTGTTGTCTGTTTAAAAAAAATAAGTGAGGATATGAGCTTATTAGAATCTCTGTGCTCAATCTCTCCCTCTCCTCCTTTTATCTCCCTCCTGCCTTGTCCGATGTATGTACATGCTTATGTTGTAAAAGCTGGTAACATTTACCTTGTTACAAAATCCGTGCTTTGTTAATGATTGATTCTTTAAGAAAAAGTCTTTTGAGTATGTATGTCCATGGTATTTAAAAAGGGAGTAGTGACAATATAATTGCCATAGCACTACAAACCCTTAACACCCTTCCCCAGCAGCAGCCAGTTACTAGTCTCTTGGGTGTCTTACCAGAAGTAACCCAGATGTGTGGTAGCACACTGCATGCAGTCCCTCCCCCCGCCCTCCCTCCTTCCCCTTATTTTAGAGTGTTCCAAGTCAGTACATGTAGCTCTACCTCTTTTTTAAATGGCTGTTTGGTATTTCATTTTGTAGACGGAGTATATAGATTGATTTTATAAATCAGAACCATTCTTGTGATCATTTATTCTTTCTGTAAATATTAGATCTAGATATATATCCTTTGGGTCTTTTTATTTATTTGCCATTTTGTATTACAGTCTGAGAAATTTCCTACATGTGAGCTAATGTTTCTTTTGATTTTTTTTTTCCTGTGCCCCCTGAACTATCTTGGGTCAGTCCTGCTATTCTTTTTTAGTTGTATTTTACACTGTAAATTTTCCTCAAATGTCTGGTGATCCCTGGGTTTCCATCCATCATTAGAGAAAAGGCGGCTGGCTCTCAATAGACCCAGGCACGATTCTCAAGTTGCTGGCTTGCCTTTGCTATAGATGGGTTTCTCAAATCCAGACAGTTCATTCAAAATCTATAATTTTATTTTTATTGCCTGTGATTAAATGCCTTACAGCTTACAGGTCTTCTTCCCACATGGAGATGCCTGTAATTAAGCCCTTTCAAGAATATTTCTAACTATGACTTTAATTCCATAAATTAGTACTCTTCCATCAGCTTCTGGTGAGTCTCTTATCTGCTGATGGCCCCTTAAGGTTCAGTTTTCTCTTGTCTTAATGTGGATCTTGAGAAGGAAAGGAGAGAAGTAAGCTCTCAACTGGAACCTGAAACCCTACTGGCCCACTCTTGATTTTGATATTTCTAGACTAAGCAAGCTTCTTACATTCTCCCTCCAGACACAAGGACCAGATGGCCCAGGTTTTGCTTTTGCCTCTGGTGGGGGGATGGCATAAAATACTCCACAGGACACAGGGAAAACCATGAAAAAACGAAAGGCTAAGAAAATCTATCCAGTAGATAAATTAGTATGAAAATTTTGTAATTTGTTGATATTCAGAGACTGAGAACCAGTGTGCTTCTGCCTATTTGCCTTGTAGGTCAGAGATCAACAATCATAATGGCAAATATCTGAAAGGAGGTACCATTGACTACTGTTTTTTATTTTCTTCCTAAGTTTGTCTATTGTCAAGGTGTTGGATACTGGAATTTGGGAACTGTTTTTACCTACCTGTGTAATTACAGGCAAGAAAAAATCTAGATAAGCATTTTCTAAACCCAGCTGATAATCATAATTGTAGAGATTTTTTAACATGTTGTCCAGAGATTTAGTAGATCTGATTTAATAGGTTTAGGAGCTACTAACCTAGATAATACTTTTGAGTCTTTCCTTCTAGTACAGTGCAGTAGCAATTCCATCTGCACTGTGGTCCTCCATTTTAAGATATTTCTTAAATATATAGCTCCCACTTTGGATGTCACTGTATTCTTGAATAAGGCTCCATGTGCAGTTTCTGGTCTAAACCTGCACTGAACATATTTTGCAAACCAGAATATGGGGACAGTGGGACAGTTGTTAACAGGACTCTCCAGGAATTCATGATCACTGTAGCCATGGGTAAATATTTGATTCCTTAAAAGTGCTTAACTTCAATAGGCCTGTGCAAAGCCAAATTATTGTCATTTCTGAACTCCACTTGGATTAGTTTGTGTACTTTTTCTTACAACTTGGCTTCACTTAGTTTTTGTTTTTTGTTATTTCCAAATAACAGAGAAATGCTTTATAGCATTCCTTAATATTATGCTTAAGGTACTATTCAAGAGCAGACGCAGAAAATGCCATGCGGTATATAAACGGAACTCGTCTGGATGACCGGATCATTCGCACAGACTGGGATGCAGGCTTTAAGGAGGGCCGGCAGTATGGCCGGGGGCGATCTGGAGGCCAGGTATGTGGGAAGGTTCTCTGGGGTCCGACTATGCCTGTGTCCTAGACCAGGTGACAAGTGGTTTGTCAGTTTGTTTTTATTCTTATGAAATGATCTTTGTGCCTGTAACCTTGTCTTGAAATAAATCTGAAAAACAGCCATTGGGATTGGTAAATTATTTTTGTAAACCATTTATATACTGTATTGTATACATTTCCACAAGCAGTGGACCTCTACTATAGTGCAAAACAATGCACTGAAATGAATTTCAAGTTTTTAATCTTAAAATGAAGGGCCTAATTTAAGTACATAGTCTTTGGAATGCTGTATTTCTTATTGAGCACTGATGAATATGAGTCTGCTGTTTGATAAAGAAAATTACTGGGCAGTCTTAGATAAATTTTGCAAGGCAATTGACTATCAAAAAATTTTATTCTGCCTGACTGCTTACACCAGAACATCTAAAAAGATACACTTGTTTAACATGTTTGTGGGAAGGATGTTGGTTACACCAGTCTTCTCTTTATTATAATTGTGTTCTTTTTAATTAAGGTACGAGACGAATATCGGCAAGACTATGATGCTGGGAGAGGAGGCTATGGAAAACTGGCACAAAACCAATGAGTGGGTGAGAGGCCCATCAGTGAAAAATTTACTTCTTGGCCTGTTGAATTCCTGAAGAGCAATACTGAAGGTCTGCAGACCAGCCCATTTCTACCAACCTTTGATCAGTGCCTCTCCAGGGCTAGAAGCCTCTTCATGGTTTTCCTCTCTGAAATTATTAAAGGACAGAATCCAAAAGAATGCCTTTAATTCTAGTTCTAGAGTCTTGGCCATGTAACAGATTACCAGAATGATTTTCTGTTACAATCTCGGACTTGTGTTCCATGACAACAGATTAGATCTGTAATGTTGATTAATTTGTCAGCCAAAAACATCACGCTTCTTTTAGGAAGACTGGAAAATTTTAAAAATTTGCTTTACTGTGTTTGAATCTAAGTAGGTTCATGATCTGCATTAAGGCCTGGGTTTTTTTTAAGTTTGCATAAGATAAAGTTCAATAAATGAAGTTTTGCTAAGTAGTACAGCCTTACTCTACATTAGAAACAGATGTTTGACAACTGAATTTGTTTTCTGTGTGGAATTTCTAATCTGTAAAGGCAAACATAGAGTCAAAGGACCTTCCTAAATAGTTGGTACAAAAGCTAAGCCTTAGACAGTCCCCAGGGGACACCACTTGCGCTTCCATGCTTTATATGGTCCATCAGTAAACTGAGATGCAGGACTTGAAGGGTATTTACCAAACACATTTTTCAAAAGATGTACAAGTTACACCTAAAGCTAAAGAAAGCAAGAGTGCATATTACTGAGAATTTCATATGCTCTGGGGGAGGGGGAGGGGGAGGAGGGATTGTCAGTAGAAAATGTGATGAAATAACAAGGGATGAGTTAAAACACTTCCTTAAAATTATGAAGGTTGCTGTGAGGGCCATCAGATTTATTCTTTTCATTTTCAGAGTGATCTTGGGAATGGAGTAGGCTTAAAAAGAGTTTGAAGACTGAAAAAATACTTAAGAAAAATGATCAGATAAGCTTCCCTCAAGAAATGTCTTTTTCAGCCAATATAATTTTCATTATATTGAAATCTGTTGTTTTTACCCAACGTCAAATAAATTGTACTTACTGAAGTTCAGAGTCTTAGTAGTGAGCTGATGTGATGTTTTCTACAGAGAGGGGAGTCCAGAGAATTTATTATGCATTTGTAAGGTGAGAAGTGATTTTCCTGTAATACTGTATGTGAGCTGTTACTAACTTAAAACTGCTGGTCTAGTGTAATTTTCCTTGATAAAAGTGAACTGGTTTGTGAAGATTGGGGCTGAATTAACTAAATGTGAACATCTTTCTTTCATATTATAATAATTGAATGAGGATACACTATTTGTTTTTCTGTTTTCTTTTTAAACTATAGTTTCAATTAATGTATTTTATATTCTTTTGTAGAAGTATAACTCAAATTTCTGCAGGCCTTAAAAACACAGAGTGGTTCCTATTTGAATTATCTCTTCTGTGACAGGTCACCTCTCAATAAAGTTGGACCAACTTATTGTCTGTGCCTGTTTCCTTACGTATAGAGGGACATTGGTGCTCCCTTAATCTGGAATATCTGTGAATGGACTGCAGGGCAATCTTTGAATAATGTGCAGAATTGCATGTTCATTTTGCTTTGACAATGAGATAGCTGTGGCTTCGTCTGGAAAGAAAGAGGATGTGCACTGTTCTTGTGAAAATGATAAAGATGCAAGTGGCAATTTAATATTCTTTATTGATAGAAAAAGTTATAGTGTTCCAGAGAAAAATCTGCTCTGGATGATTAGAGGGGAAGGGAAATTGGGCTTAATTAAGAGGACCTGATGTTTCTTGGGCATGAGGATGCTAAACAATTTGCATCCCCCCTTTCTTATTTCTCTTAGGAACAGGAAGAAAAGGGGGCCTAATTCAACTCAGTACTGGACCCTATTTCTCACTTTAATCAGAAAAGTGAAAATTCAAACATAATACTCTATTAGGGAATAGAACATGTGGATGAAGTGTCAGATGTAACCAGACTGGATTCTGTATACTTGTCAGGTCCCTACACCTTATTAGTGGAAGTATCTTCTGTGCAGAGACATTTACTATTTTGACTGTTTCACAAAAATAAAAAATTTGAGATTGGACTCAAATTTGCTATAGAGCTATTGGCCACTAAGCACTCGTGGTAGCTATTTAACTAAAATGAAATGAAAGTAAACATTCAGCTCCTCAGTCACACTGTTCCCACATTTCAAATGCTTGTGAGCCACATGTGGTTAGCGTCTGTTGTAGTACATACAGATATGGACCATTTCCATTAATGCAGAAGGTTCTGTGGGACTGCTCTAAAGGTAAGCTGCTTAGGGCCTTCACTGGTCACTTCATAAATGAGCTGTCATGACTGCGCTGTGACTGAGAAGAATTACTACTCACCAATTAGTATGTTACTCAACACGAAAACACAAGTTTATAAAGGCATTTAGTTTATTTTTCAAAAAAATATTTTGCTAGAAGGGTTGAGTACTGTAATTTTACATGATCACAATTTTTAAATAAATTCTTTCTGACCAACAGGTACCATTTAAGTGAACAGTTTGTCTAGGTCTGCTTTTGTAACACCCATATACTAATTAGCACTCCTCTGATGGTATTCCTTAGGTCTTAATTATCTACAGGCCAAAAGGCAGAGCCTAGCACATAACAAAATATGTGTTTAATAACTGCCCACTGAATTCAATTTCTTTTACATAATTAAGCAGATCAGATAATCAGTATATCTAATTTGCACTATTAGTACACTTTCTCACCTGAACAGCTTGACCCACCCAGAGTCCCCAATTATTCCTTCTAACCCAGGGAAACAGTGAACCACAGTTGCAGGGTAAAAGCAGCTCAGCTTAGTCTAGTACTGGCTATGTCCCAGTTAGGTCTGTTATGTTTTGTTCCAACCTTGAATTCAAGATGAACAGTGTTATCATACTCAACAGTAAGTAGAAAATAAAATGCAAAACCTAAAAAGCAGCTGCTGCTTTTCACTTCCTTAAGAGTTAACTGAAAGTTGATTCTCTATGATTTTTGAAAGCACTTTACTAAAAGTTGAATTAAATCTACACTGCTATTGATTTAACAA
This sequence comes from Dasypus novemcinctus, assembly GCF_030445035.2. NCBI lineage: Eukaryota > Metazoa > Chordata > Mammalia > Cingulata > Dasypodidae > Dasypus > Dasypus novemcinctus. Next base: position 72,254,253 of record NC_080676.1, read on the forward strand.
AGAGAAAGCTCACTGGAAGGAAGCAACTACAACCTGGTAAGTTTGCTGATGGAGAGGACTGGGCAGCTTGCTGAAGGCACATCATAAGTAGCTCTTAGTTTGTATAAAGCCTACACTCACCCAGAAGTACAAGGTCTGCTTAGCTTGTGAGCACCCAAGCAGTTCAGTGCCAAACTAGTGACAGTAAAATAATGCCTATCTCTTTGATCAAGAGCCCAGAATATATTTCAAAAATGTCTTTGTTGAAACAATTATTGCAAACCTAGGAGTTATGTTAATAGGAGGCTATATACCTGGTCACAAGAAAAGAAGGGGAAAGCGACTATCTGCTAAAATTAAGTTTTGCGAATGGCAAGGAGACACATTAATCAGACTTAAAACTCAACATTTAGACTAACTCATGCTGGTCAGTGCACCTCGAGGTACCCTGTTAAGCTGGAAGTGAAAGAGTAACTGGACTTAGACAGTTAGTAAGGTTCTCTATGCTCATCCCTGCATGCCCCAGTGGTGACATCATGACCATTTATCAGATAGGAATTGGCAATGGAAGCTCTGGGCAAGGGTTAAGATTCTTGCTGAAACACAATTCTTTCTGTCTCTTCTGCATGACTGGTTCTGACAGTGAGGAAGAGCTCTTAAGTTCAAGACAGTACAAGACATTTTGAATTGATGTCTAGTTACTGGCTACTTTGGTGTACCCAACAAACACCCAAAAATTTCCAGAGACAAATGCCTCATATACAAATTTGAATAGCCTCATGCTGGCATAATTACATCTGAAAACTTAAAGCAGACATTTTCCCCACTTTAAACTGTTTTATTTCCTAATGCTGACATAACCCTACCTATAGCAGCACAAGTACCTCTAATCTCAAAGTCTTTACTGATTTGAAGCGCAATAAATACTGACCTGGTTTTCTAAAAAGTAGTTTCTTTGAGTCTGGGGGACTCAGGAAAAGTGCTGGGGCTATTTCCCAATGTAAACACTGGTGTTGGTGCTTGGAATGTCTGGGGATGAGAGAATCCTGCATGTAAACATATTCTCAACCCTTACCCATCAGCTTTCTCTCAGCCATCCCTTACAGCTAAGTTAAACTGCACATTTTAGCTTCTTTTCAACACCCCACACCTAATTGGACATAAATTCAAGTATTTTCTGCCATTTACTTGGTATTTTTCCATAGAAGCTTCTGAGTTTCTTATATACACATTTGTTGTTTTTCCCTCCCAGTTCAGGAAAGATAACTGGATAGGTTAACATGCAATTTTCCATATTTCTTTTCCTTTCAAGTATGTCAAAAAAGACCAGATTAAAGAGGCAAGGTCCATATAATCCTAATGTAGCTAAATATAGGAAAAGGGCCACTTCTGCCTTTCCCCAGAAGATAAGGTTCAAAGAGGGGGAAAAAAAGAACTACTGTGCTGGAGTGTCAGGGTGGTCTAAGGAGAGGTCAAATAAGAACCTTCCAAGTTGCTGAGATCAACAAAGCTAGGAGAAAAATATTCTAACAATTGTTGCATTCCCAGGGAATCAAGTCTACTTAACTGCCTTCCTTCTCCTCTCCCCACTAACCTGCAAAAACCCCAAAGCAGGCTTCAATACCTAAAGGAAAAACAATTCCTTTTAAAATATTTTCATTTTAAAATGTATCTGTAAATCTTAATTTCTTCCATATGGGAAACAAAAAAGGGAAGTGAAGATTTGCAAATTACTCCAGTAAAGTCTGAATTCTCATTTGTTTGACCACTAAGTTTGATGGGTGTTAAGTTTTTTTTTTTAAGGCAGAACCAAAAATCCAGGGGATTCAATGTCCCAGCAAAAACCTTTGTAACATTTATATACTCTAATTCTTCTTAAAATCTCTCATTTGCTAATGAGAATAACTGTCCCCCAAGGTCATTGTCTTTTTTTCATACAAGAACAGAGCGTTGGAGGGCATCAGCAGCCTCTTGTAGGACAGCAGGGATATACTGTATTATAAATGAAAACTTGAAGGTCTCCCATCAAGAGGTGACAGCTAACTAGATCTCATTACTGTCTAGTCTTGACTTGCTTTGCTTTGAAGCTATATACAGTCTTGTTCATCCCAAAGGTACGTGAGAACATTCATACCTAAATCAGCTCTTCCCAAAGCAGGCACTATGCTTACAATTTTGTTTCCATAAACAGAATTACACCACTTTATGACCACTTTCATCTCATCCTTCAGAAGGGAATGCAATCTTATTCTCCAAGACTGTCTTGGAGAAGGAAGTCAATGAAAGGTGCTGCTGATAAAAACAACCGGACTGGCTTTGTTAAAACCACTTCTAGCTATCCTTTAAGCCCCAGGATCATCTACTATTCTCAGAATTATGTTGTATCAAAAACAGGTCTTACATTTTCAGGTTCTGGGATTAAATTTTAAACCTCTGTTCAGTTCACTTCTAAGTTTCAAAAGCTGCACCAAATCTACTAGGTTTCGTTTTTGTTTTGTTTTTTTAATACTCTGCACAGCATGCTCTGTCTATATGCATGCGTTTGGATAATAAATATTAAATATGGGGTAAGGGTGTGCACAGAATCCATAAAATTAAAAATGGAATCAACTGAACATTAAAAAATAGTGCATGGTAGCTGGAGAAATGAGTAAGGGCAAAAAAATAAATGTGAGGTAACAATAGTGGCCCAAAACCACTGATCTGAACTATCTGTAAAAATTCAAATAAGTGTTTGGAGATTCAAGTAACAAACCATCTGCTCCAACTTGGTCAGACTTCCCCGGACTCCCTGCTGAGTTTCAGTCCATGAGCCGGCACTCACACAGCTCCTTATAAATCCTCTTCCGCACTCGGGGCATGTCTTCTTGTGAAAACTGGAAAGGCTGCTCTAAGGCGAGGCACTTGCAGTACTGAAAAGGTCCCAGAAACACTTGAGTTGCACATGCAGTTGTGTACCAGCCTATGTTATTTCAGCAGATGCAGACCTAATAGGGTCTGTGGCAGCATTTTAAGGTTTGTTTAAACTTGCTGTAAAACACATTGTTTTAAAGCATTTACCTCTAAATTGTAATCAACTTTCCAAGCAAATGTATGGTCTGGGATCTCCTCTCCCTCCCCATCCAATACTGTGAAAATCAGCAACTGACAAAGAGGCTCACGTGCTGAGAATGTAGCTAGAATTAACATGGCACTTAAGTGGAAACTCAAACTTGTTTACAAACCCCCAACATTCATGAGGCATGTGAAGGAGCCTATCTTCTGAGATTTTTGCATATTTCTAAATTCATGAATTGTATACCATAATTTCCTGTGTAACTGAAATTTTTCAGTAGCCCTTTTAGACCTCCCTGGAGACCTACAGAATAAAAGAGCAGTGTTTGGATCGAATTTCTCTATGTCAAAGACCTGCAGGTTGCTTGCCAATGGTTTGAAAAAAAAAAAAAAGAATAGTTAATTCTGGAAATGCCTAGGGTGTATGATAGGGGCAAATTTGGGTCAGTGTTCAGTTTGGCCTCTGATAAGACATGGATCATACACATCATTCATTACTAGCCTTAGAAAGTGATTCATCCTAAGGGTGACATCTAAAAAGGCAGAAACTACTGCTTCTTAATAATAAAGGAAGGGAAGGATAGAGGGAAAAAATATTCTAAACCTGTACATGGTACCATATTAATATCGTAGGGATTCCTATCTCTCCTCTCTAAACTCAACACATTTAATTCACACATTGTAAATTCTGAAAAACATTATTTCTTTACCTGGAGCACAAAGACTCCACAGTCACTGTCATTTTTCTGTTGTGGAATACACTGAAGGAAAAAACAAAATGATTAAATAAGATCAAGTGCTCCTCTTCAGAAAAGAAAAACTTTAATGGAAAAATAAGCAAGAAACAGGAAACCTCTTCTCTGTCTAAGATAGCTGGTATATAGGTGGTCTATCATATTATCCTATCTTATATCATAGTATCCATATTACGTAAGAGCTATCAAGTGGCAAAGTAATTTAAGAACATTTTGCCTAAATAGAAGAAATGGGAAGTTAAAACTCTATTTTAATGACTCCCAATTGGAACCCTCCTACAAAGGCTTGTCTGTGGTTCCCTGTCCTTGGACACGTAAGAACTGGAGGCAAAGAAATGTGGACATGGAGAAGTCTGGAGCCAGCTTGTTCCCACAAGCTCAAGACCACCCTTCCTATACACAAAATTTTAAAAAAAAAACAAAAAAAAAACCCAACAATGAAATGACAGAAACAAAACTTCCAATTGGATAATTAATTTTGCTATCAATTCACTGACAACAGAATCAAAATGGAATGCTGCTATCAGTGAACATATATGCCTGGCCTCTGAATATTCCAGTAGTAAGACCCTGCTTAGCAGTCTACTTTTCATCTCATATTACACAACTCTGTCCCATTCTTTGAAAGAAATCATGAAGGTAACCAGTATGTTCATAACAGAACTGTTTAACAAATTCTGCCCAAAGTGGGACAATGGAAGATCCTGACAAAATTTAGTTGAGTACCTAAATATTCTAGATGGGTAAATTCAGAAACTTTACAAGTTCATTTTTGGTTTGAACTAGTACACTACGTTATTTAAAACACAAAACTTAAGCTATGCTTAAAATTCAGCATTTGGTTCAGTTCAAGGGTGAACAATAAATACTGTCCCTTTAGGTTTGTGTTAAAGGTGGATTTCAAAACCCTGGCTCTTTAACATTGTGTCAATGATCCAAACAGACCTGAGCTCAAAACCTCTCTCTATCATTGTTTTGATGGCCTTTGGGGGAAGGTCACAAACTAGGCTTCAGTTTTCTCAATTATAAAATAAAGATGATGCTTATGCCTAACTGGCTTGCCTGTATCACAGACCTTGTTATGAGACTTAATAAATTCTTTATATTCCAAAAATGTTTTGAAAACTGTAAAGCACTGACCCATAAAATTCAGGACATTGGTATTTGTGACTAGATTGAGAGACTAAGCCTAGGCACCATGACCCACATACAGCTTTAATACCTATGAGCCAAACAGTGCTGCAGCCAGATTGCATTCAAGCCAAAGCACTCAGGCCACTGTCTTGCCCAGTGCACTTGCTCCCTTAGTGGATCCAAATAGTCATTTCACCATTTCTTTGGGTCTATATGCATCATCTGGAAATAAAAGCCACGAGGCAAGAGGCAGGTACCACCAAAAAGGAAAAAAAAAAAAAAAAAAAAAATCAATAGAGCAACCACATCATTAGCAGTTGCCCTAGGGATGAAATGACAAGTTGCTTGTCCCCAGGAAGCAAAGAAATTGAACAGCCAGATGATGAACACAGAACTCAGGTTTATTCTGAGCTGCCTCTAGGGAGCCCGCAGGCTCTCCATTTGTATTGTCATCACCAGTATTGAAATATTCTTAAAGACATCCCACCCCTAAGCTCGTTCTATCCCCTTGACATGCCTGGGTTTTTATTTTTAACACATACTTACCTTTGTAACAGCAGTCTGCCAACCCTGAAGAAATTCAGGTCTATTTTTTTCTCTGGCTTCAGTCAGCAAATACTTTCTTATATTCTGGTTAAAAAGAAACCATAACACAGATGCTGTGTGCCATCAGTAGGTGAAAAATGGAACCTGCCCACAGCAGAGAGAAGCAAAGGAAGAGGCTGTGGCCCCATAATTGGGGAGCGTATGCACTGAAGGGTTTAAAGATAGAACTTTATTTCAGATCTCTCATTTCATATTGCTAAAGACTCAGACCTTCTGTACTCAGTATGTACCTAGACTGGACACTGGTATTTGCGTAATTAGAACTTTGTAAGCAAAACGTCAACTCTCCTGCATCTGAAATGTAAATAAAAACTGTCACTTCCAGAGCCCAAGAGTGGGAAAGAACTCATGGCAGAAATCATTAGTAAGTAAAGCTAAATGAAAACCATTCCAGTCTTGGATATAGTCCATATTTTTGAGGGCTGCAAATAAAGGTATCACTCAATTTCTGGAAAGTTACATGTAAACCCATTCCAGATACTGAATACAGTCAAGTGTACTGCTTAAATTCTACCAAGATGAAGCATGCTGGAGTTTCATGATTTCCCTTATGCCTTTCAACCTCTGTGCATCTCTCTTTACATCATGAGCAAAGTCAAAGTTTACATGAATTGAACCCCTCTGAAGGTAGAATAGAAGGAGAAGCTACCTCATTGGAAGAAAAAAACATTGGTAAAAGTAAATATTTAATTAACAAGGTATGACTGCATGTTGCTTTTCTCCCTCCAACCAAATAACTTTTAAGTTTTTGGAATAAGAAGTACATGTAAACTCATAAATAAAATATAGCCAAAAAGGATTTATTCTTAAAAATGGTCATCTACATTCAATAAATAATTATTTATTGAGCATCTATAATGCAGCAAATACTGGGAACACCAGTGAATAAAGTTGTTGAAGTCCCTACTTTTGTGGCACCTACACATTTATTTGGTGTTTGTTCAAAACTTTTGGAAATATAGACCCAAATTCCTTTAAAGCCACTTCTATGACACCCTCCCACCCCCTGCCATATACCCTAACCCACCTGCCATGATGCCCACACTTGATTCTAAATGACTTTCAGCTATCACACACAAAGTCTACTCTTACATCTTTTTGTAAGTGTGCAAAATTTTATCAGCTACTTATAATTATGTGGAAAAGGTAAGGAGAATGAATCTATTACAGGCAGGTTTGGGCAAAAATTCAGAAGATGAATTATTCAACGACCACATAGAACCAGGACCCAAATAATCCAGAACTGACTCAGAAACTAACTACCTGTCTTACAAAGTTCTGTTTAATAATCATTTGCTTCATAAAAACATATTCTGCCTATCCTCTCACTAACTCCCCAATATCCAACACAGTCCCTGGCACAGAGCAGATGCTTAGTAAGTATTGCCTGGATAGAATAATTTTGACACCTCTGCCCTCCTCTGCCTGTCTAAATAATTTTTAAAGGCATGGATATGGCCACACTATTTGTATGTCTTTTTAGGTTTGTCCAGGGAAGGACAATATGGAATAGGCTCTGGCAACTAGGGTAAAGTGCTGGTTGAGAGACAAGCAAGGAAAGAGGGGGAAGGGAACTGGAAAATTGAAAGATATTGTACCAATTCTTCTGGCTGGAGTAAGAGGCCTCCGGGTCTAGCAAGATTCCTGGTTTTTTCCCTGGATTTCTTAGAACCAAAAACTCAAATTTTGAAAACGTGATTTTTTTTCTTTGTAATTAGTTTTCTTTATATTTCGTTTTTAAGCTAAATTTTAATTAAAGTAATACGTGAATGTATTGCCTTGAAGGAAAAGGAAATATCATAGATAAGGTTAAATCCTCTTTAACTCTATTAGTTCTACTCTTCTCTCCACTTACCCAAAGGTAATCATTGATATTAAAATGATAAGCATCTGTCCAATCTTTTTTCTGTTTATTTACACATAAAACTGTATGTGCATATATACAGATGTCTATGTATTTGTAAATATTTACATACATATTCACACATACACATTTATGCATATATGTATTTTTCCCCCATAACCACATTATACTGTAATGTTCTGCAATTTGCTTTTTAAAATTTGATATGTCTTAGAGATCTTTCCACATTAGGACAGAGATCTATATTCTTTTTACTTGCTACGGTCAGTTTAATAGTATGGACAACCCATAGTGTATTTAGCTAGTCTCTGGTAGAGCTAAATTTAGGTTGTTCTCAATTTTTAACTATTTTAAATAATGCTACAGTGAATATCTTAGTATATGCCCCATCCTTTTGTGCATAAACCAGCATTTTTGGGGAGTAGATACCAAGAAATAGAACTGGTATGCACCAAGATATGCATCTTTTAAATTTATAAGGCACTTAAAATTTATTAGAATTGCAACAGCCATATCAATTTATATACCCTACATAAAATATGAGAACATGTTTCCTTACAATCACACAAACACCTGAATACCATCAAACTTGCTAAAATAATGGGCAAAATATGAAAATCTGATATGTTTTTAATCTGCATTTCCCTTATTTCTGTTAAAGCTTAGCATCTCTCCATGTGTTATTTGCATTTTTCCTAAAAATTATGTTTATCCTTTGTCCATTTTTATTAGGCCCTTTTTCTCTTAATCATTTGTAAGAGTTCTTCATATGTTCTGCATAGTAATCATCTATTATATATATATTACAAATATTTTCTCCAAGTTTGTCGCTCGACTTTTAACTTTATGATATATAGAAGTTCTAAATTATGATATGGCCAAATTTATCAATCTTTTCCTTTATGTTTTTTGCTCTTTGGGTTCTATGTAAGAAATCCTTCTCAACTCCAAGAATATAGTATTTTCTGTATTTTATTCTAGTATTTTTACAGTTTTTTTCATATTTAGGTCTTTCTTTGATTTGCAATTTGTTACAAAAGTATGAAGAATGTGTATTTTACTTTTCCAAATGGACAGCTAATTTTTTTGAACACCACATATTGAATAGCTTGTTCTTTCCCAACTGATTGACATGCCAATTTTACACATACTAAATTCCCACATATACATGAGTTATTTCTGGGTTCTCTATGCTATTCCAACAATTTATTTGTCTATTCCTAAGCCAATACAAATAGAGTTTTAATATTAAAACTCTGTACTCTGTTGTGTTTAAGATTTTATTTATTTCTCCCCCCCTTATTGTTTTACACTTGCTGTCTGCTGTGTGTATTTGTTGTGTGCTTGTCTTCTTTTTAGGAGGTGAACCCAGGACCTCCCATGTGGGAAGGAGGTGCCCAATGGTTTGAGCCACCTCTCCTCCCTCTGTAATCTTCTGACATCTGGTAGAGCAAATGTTCCTTTACTGTTCTTCAAATTCCAAACTGTTTTGGCTGCTTGTGCACATGAATTCTGCCATGTGAATTTAAGATGTGCTTCTCAGGTTCCATTCAAAATCCTCTTGTGAATTTCTTGGTAGGGTATATTCCTGGGTAATTTATAGTTTTTATTGCTTTTGTAAGTAGCATCTTTTTGTTTTCAGTCATATTTTCTAAATGATTGTTGCTACCACAGGAAAGTCAGAAAATCTACAGATTTTTTTCTATGTTGCTTTTGTATTCAACCAACTTGTTGAACTCTCAGTAGTTGAACTCTAATATTTTGCCAGTTGATTCTCTTGGGCTGTAATTCACTCTAGAGAAGTTACTTAGAAGATATGAACCAATTTTAGCTCTAAGGAAAACCAATTTCTCTCCACATCCAAAATGTAGTTTTAAGGGAGAGGGGGAAAAAAAAAAAAAACTACTGTAATTTATTTATTGCATACATTCATATATGAAGGAAATGCTAGATTTCAATTAGAGGTCAGAGAAAATAAATATGTTGATTTTTTTCAATTCAAGCTCAGGGACCCCCTGAAATCTTTCCACAGACCCCTTGGAGGTACATGGACCCCTGATTAAGAACCTCTGAAATAAAGCATGTATCTCAGAGAGGGATTCAGATCTTAAAAAGTTATCTCTCCCCACCGGGAGATTCCTCTTGTCCTTTTCTCTGCAAACATTTTAAAGCGTTTGGTATTTGGTTTTCGTGACAAACACTGTCCCACTATGGTACTGACTTCCACCATTCTATCTAGAGCTAAGTTACTATTTGGTTAATCACAAGATAAATGAAAATATAGCCAGTATATTAACTTACCTCTACACAAAACTTAAAATGAATGCCTTGGGAATCATAAAACGAAATAATTCGATTAGACAGTGTCACTGTAATGAGAGACCAATGGACTTCCAGATGAATAGGAATCAATAGAAGACTCTTTTTAAACAAATCCACCTGATCAAGAAAAGAGAAAAATATGAAGCCATCACCATAGGCTATCCAGATGAACAATAAACAGCAGCTTCCATTTACAGACATTTGATCTGCCCAAGGTCATAAAGCTAGGAAGTGGTGGAGCCAGAATATGAACCCAGGTCTTAGCCTAAAGCCCATGCTTTAATATACAATAATAATAGGAAAATTGGTGGTAAAGAAATACTATTTCCACTTATCCTACTGAACCTGCTTAACTAATTTCTAGTACATATATTTGACCTAGATTCCTCTATTCTTGATTAGGAAGGAATAATGATATTAGAAAAGAGCATAAGCCATAAGCCTTCTATCTTTCTACAGATTCAGTATAGCAGTTAAGATCATGGGCTCTGAAGTAAGAAGGCTCAAATTGTAGTGCTGCCACTATTGACCAGATGACACCAGCAATTTTCTTAGCCTCTCTGTGCTTTGATTTCCTCAACTGTAAAACGCAGATAACAGTATCTACCTTATGAAACTGTTGATAGTAGTAAGAAAATATATGTAAAATGCATACAACTGTGTTTATTAACACATTGTAAGTTGTCAATAAACTTCAGCTATTATCATTATTACTCACTCAGGTCTCCCAGATGTCAAAATTGAGAAAAACATCTTCATAATCCTTTACATGGTTTTTTACATCCTTTACATTCTTTTACAACCCTAATACACCTTTTATATCCTAATGTTTATCTTTTGCAATCTAGATAATACTTGCTATTCTGAAAATCCCAGTTGTGGACTGGATAATAAAGTAGTAGGTGCTCTGTAAACATCTGTAAACAAGTGAATGATTTTTTGTTTTGTTTTTTTTCAGATTATTTTAGTGATCCTTGGGTTAATTAATAAGCCTATTTTAAACTTCATCAGACTCTTAGAAACTAAGTTCTCAATCCTTCCTTCTTACTCTCTGATATTCAGAAATTCTGCTCTACATGCATCACATACTATACTACATGACTCTGGAGCAAAGTACTTCAGTGTTTTTAATTTTCAGTTTCTGTATCTACAAATCATGGAGGTGAGGTGGGCAGAAGGCTAATTAAAACTGAATAGAAAATTGATCCACTCCAGTCAAAAAATTCTGAATATCTAAATATTTAAAATGTATTTTTAAAAACTGAATGTATAATTTTTATAAACTTTTCCTTAATTATAAAAACAATACACTTCGTTTACAAATTAGAAAAGATAAAGATATACTTCAGTGTTTATTTTCCCAGCTTTTTCATTTTTTAATATACTGATTTTCAAACATATACAAACATGTGTGGTATGTATACATACATAATTAAGAATTATATGCATGATAGATTTTATTATTGATCCCAATTATTTGTTGCCCTTCCTACATATCTTTTTGACTGCTCAAGATAGGTGCTGCTCTTTCAGCTTGGGTCCCATTAAACTGAATAAAGAAGGAAAACCATAGAATCATCTTCGTAGATGCAGGAAAAGCATTTGATTAAATTCAGCATCCATTTACGATTAAAAACTCTTAGCAAACTAGGAATATAAAGGGACTTCCTTGGCCTAGTAAAAGGAATCTATCAAAAACAAAATAAAACCTACAGTTAAACATTATATATAATAGTCAAAGACTGGATACTTTCCTCCTAAGAATGAGAACAAGGCAAAGATGTCCTCTCTCACTAAACAGGAAGTCAACATCATATTGAAGTCCTAGCCAGTGCAGTAAGGCAAGAAAAAAAGAATGGCATACAATTGAAAAGGAAAACAATAAAACTGTTGCTACTTGCAGACAGGATTCTTACGAAAATATCACAGAATTTGTAAGAAATAGACCGGAAGATTTAATTTTGCTCATTCTTCCTGAACTATAGATGAAACACAATTCCAATCATAATCCAAAAGACTTTTTATTTATTTATTTTAAAGATTTTCTATTTATTTCTTTCCTCTCCCTCTCCCCCCCCCAGTTGTCTGCTCTCTGTGTCCATTTGCTGTGTGTTCTGTGACTGCTTCTATCCTTATCAGCGGCACCGGGAATCTGTGTTTCTTTTTTGTTGTTGTTGCATCATCTTGTTGTGTCACCTCTCTGTGTGTGTGGCGCCATTCTTGAGCAGGGTGCACTTTCTTTCATGCTGGGCAGCTTTCCTTACGGGGTGCACTCTTTGCGCGTGGGGCTCCCCTACGCGGGGAACACTCCTGCGTGGCAGGGCACTCCTTGCACACATCAGCACTGCACATGGGCCAGCTGCACACGGGTCAAGGAGGCCGGCAGTTTGAACCATGGACCTCTCATGTGATAGGCGGATACCCTATCCATTGGGCCAAGTCCGCTTCCCTCAACAGGCTTTTTAAAAAAGAGATTAACAAGATGATTTAAAAATTTACATAAAAATGAAAAGGACACAGAGCCAAAACTCTCTGGAAAAAGGATAAAGGTGGTAGATTTTCACCTTATATTCCCAATAATTTGTCCTATTGTCCCTACAGTAAATAACACTATCTCTGATTAATTAGATTTAGTTATTAGCTTACTCAACACCCTGATGAATGGCCCAATCAAAGCCCTAATTGTAACTTAATCATGCCCAGGTACAGAGCAGATTACAAACATAATCCAGTATCTATTTTTGGAACTCATAACCATATCGAACTGCTACACTCCACCCTCTGAATTCCAAAAAGACTTCATATTATTTGAAAACACCTTAAATCAGTAACAATGTAAATGCTTAATCATATCACAATCAATTTAAAGAAATACGGTTTGTCTTGGGGCAAAGTCCTGTCTGCTACAGACCTCTGAAATTTAGAAAACAATTTACCCATTTCCAATACACAAATGGACAAAGGATAAACATTTTCATTACAATAAGGAGAAATTTGGAGGGAAACATGAGTCAGGGTCCTCTACAGTTCAGTAAACCTGCAGGGCATCCTCCATTCAATTTCAGTTTGAGAGTCCATCATTTGTTTTCCTTTTTTTTTTTTAAGACTTATTTTTTATTTATTTCTCTCCCCTTTCCCCACCCTGTTGCCTGCTCTGTGTCCATTTGTTGCGTATTCTCTGTCCACCTGCATTCTTGTCAGCGGCACTGGGAATCTGTGTCTTTTTGTTGCATCATCTTGCTGTGTCAGCTCTTGTGTGTGCGGCGCCATCCTAGGCAGGCTTCACTTTTTTCGCGTGGGGTAGCTCTTTGAGGGGTGCACTCCTTGTGCGTGGGACTCCCCTATGCAGGGGACACCCCTGTGTGGTGCGGCAGTCCTTGCGCGCACCAGCACTGCATGTGGGCCAGTTCACCACATGGGCTGGGAGGCCCTGGGTTTGAAGCCTGGACCTCCTATGTGGTAGGCGGACACTCCATCAGTTGGGTCAAATCCGCTTCCCCCTGATAGTCAATCTTAAGATGATAGTTTCTTCTCCTTGGTGCCTTATGGGATCCCACCCTTTCCACAGGCTTGACCAACAACCACCATTTTCTTGGTTCCACCCTCATCAAGCATCTGGGTGTCAACCAAGCTCCAGACCGCTCCCTCCAAGAGTGTTGGGGTGATTGCCACACCTTACCCAATCTTTGGGTTAGAGTCTTAATCCCCCTAGTACAGTGATGTGAAGATAACATTCCCCCTAACCTTTGGCATACAGGCCCAACCCTCTCAGAGCAATAAGTTGACCACCTGGCCTCCCTAACTTTTGGCATGCAGGCTCAACCCTCTCAGAGCAACAAGGTGACCACCAGGCCTTCACTAATCCATGGGGGACAGGTCCATCCCTCTCAGAACTATATGGGGTTCTGACCTTAACCACCCTAATTCTTGAGGAATGTGCTCCACTCTCTCTGTACCCTGGGGTGGCAACACTCTCCCAGAACATCATGTGGGAACATCCACCCTCTTCAACTGCTGATGCAAACTTATCTTCTCTGTATACACGGGAGGGGTTCCACTCTTAGCCCAAGGTGATGTCTTAATTCCAGATCTCAGCTTCCATGGTTTTCCTCTTAAAGCTGTTTCTCCTCCAATCTTTCCTTTCCATGTCCCTTTTAGTCCAACCTGATAGTGGTTTTGTTCATACAGTTCTCTCAAAAACCTTGTTGGGTTTAACAGGCAAGAAGCAGGGGCCCAAGTCATCAAACAGTAAGACTTTCCACAAGTCTTTCTGACATAACTGCATCTTCAATCCTGATTTACAAGTTCCAAGTTTAGCCAAGTCCTCCAATGGGGCACTTTCAACTAAGAGCTTCATTTCCAGAAGCTTGGAATTTCTAGAATTAGTTTGTTTTCTTTGTCCTGACAGTTCAGTCCTCAGTATCTCTCCCTCATCTAGCATTCTGCTAGAAGCTGCAAGCAGAAGCCAAGCCACATTCTCTGGGTTTTCTTTGGAAATTTCCTCAGCTAAATGCCCAGGCTCACCATTTTCAAATTCTGCCTTCCATAAAACACCAGGAGTTAATCTTGCTAAGTTCTCTGCAACTTTGAAACACAGATCGCCTTTTCTCCAGTTTCCAATAATAGTTTCATCATTTACTTCTAAGGCATCATAAAAAGTCTCTATAGCATCCAGATTGCTATCAACAGTCTCTTCAAAGCACTGTAGGTCTTTTCTTCCAAGCATCACACAATTCCTCAAAAAAAATACACCTTATCCATTGATAAAACCATTCCAGCATTTTGGTAATTGCAAAAGCACTTTCCCACTCCTTGTTACCAAATTCTGTATTAGTGAGCCAAAGGGGTGCTGATGCAAAATACCAGAAATGGGTTGGTTTTTATAAAGGGTATTTATTTGGGGTAGGAACTTACAGATACCAGGCCATAAAGCATAAGTTATTTCCCTCACCAAAGTCTATTTTCACATGTTGGAGCAAGATGGCTGCCAACATCTGCAAGGGTTCATGCTTCCTGGGTTCCTCCCTTCCAGGGTTTCTCTCTGGGTTCAGGGTTTCTCTCTTCTTGGGGCTGGCTTCTCTTTCCTCTGTGAGCTTACTTTCCGTGGCTCCAGCTTAAGGCTTCAGCATCAAACTCCAACATCAAAAACTCCCAACTAACTGCCCTTTGCCATGCCTTTTATCCCCTTGGTGGGTGGGGACTTCACACCCTGATGAATGGCCCAATCAAAGCCCTAATCGTAACTTAATCATGCCCAGGTAAAGACCAGATTACAAACATAATCCAATATCTATTTTTGGAACTCATAACCATATCAAACTGCTACAGGCATTAACAACTAATCCAAATGCTAACACATTGTTATCTTGCACAGTGTTTCTCAACCTTTATTAATCCATGTCCACGAGCCAAGGTTTTATCTAATTATATTTTGTTACAAAAATACTTTTTTTTTTTTACCATTTTCCAAAGACAGA
The DNA here is from genome assembly GCF_030445035.2 of Dasypus novemcinctus. Classification (NCBI taxonomy): domain Eukaryota; kingdom Metazoa; phylum Chordata; class Mammalia; order Cingulata; family Dasypodidae; genus Dasypus; species Dasypus novemcinctus. Next base: position 72,269,444 of record NC_080676.1, read on the forward strand.
ATTTTACTGATATGCTTTTTAAAGTATCCTCCCCTGATTTTTATTTTCTACCTTGGGCAAGGGATATGAGAAGGCACCTCAATTAGGAACTGCCAATTTATCACCGTGGAGGTCAACAGTTCCTGTATTTTTAGAACATATTGGCTACTTTCCACTTTCCCTTTCTTGTACTCCTTTGATCCCGGACTATCACTCTAGATGCAGATTCATCACTTTCATTTCACTATCCCCATAAGCAACTGCTCCATTATTAGTGCCTCCTATAACATTTATATATATACCACATTTATTAGCACATATCTTAGTTTGTTATTTCTATTCTTGTTTCTACATGTAGATCTGAACTGTGAACAGAACTTTGTGTGATGGTACAAATGTTCTACATCTGTGTTGTCCAACACTGTAATAACTAGCTACAAGGAGCCACTGGCATACTTGAAATGCAGCTAGTGTGGCTGAGAAACTGAATTTTAAATATTATTCTATTTTAATTAATTTAAATCTAAATGGTCACATGTGGCTACTGACTACCATACTAGACAGTCAATAAGACCTTGTCTTAGCCATCTTACTATTTTCAGCCCTCTACAGAGGTATCAGTGAAATAGTACATAATGGACATTTAATAAATCAGATATATAATGGGGTAGAAAATAATCAGAGTATATTCTACGTAGTAAATTAGGTTTATGGTTTATATAAAATCTTTTGAGTTATGTATGTGTATATATTTTTATGGGTTGCAGTATAAAATTTATTCTCAAGTGGACCAGAGACAAAAAAAATTTTGTGAAAATGTTTGCTGAAAACCCTATTAAATAATGGCTGCTCTTTGTTCTTCCATCCCACTGTAACTGCATCAGGAGGCAATAAAGGTCCTGACTTCACTGACCTTTCAGCCAGTCTTTCTACATTTTACCCCCAGCAACTGCAAAAATACAGCAGTTTTCTCCAAGAATTTTATCGTTTCTGCGTCCTTGTCAACATTCTGACCTCCATATTCTCCCTCCTTCTTAAAGCAGTTTAGGTTCAAATGTCCATTCTACCCCACTCTTCACTATTTTTTATTACATAAAGACTTAAAGAGAGATACTAAATTAGGAACCTGGAATCTAAATCCTAAGGAACTCTAATTTCTGTAGGGGAAATGGATAAAAAATAACAATTAATGAGATAAATATTACATTGGGGTACATATAAATGCCTATGGGAACACAGAGGAGTATCCAACTAATTCTGCTCAGATAACAAAGTATAAATATTTGATGAGAGATAAGAGAACAGGAAGAAAGGAAAGGGGATGACTTATCCACTACCAGACTTTATATTCCTTGATCTCCACTAAGAACTAAGAAAAATACCAGTAATATAGAAGGCATTTGTCTATTTTTAATTCTTACCAGTAGTTACTTTTATATCCTTAAATTCATTCATTCAACAAACGTTCTGCTTTACTACACAAAGCAGAACAAAGTTCCTGCTCTCATGAAGCACAAACTTCTAGTAAAGAGAGACAGGCAATGAAGTTGTATTATAAATCAGGTAGTGACAAGTACTAGGAAGGAAAACAAAACAAGGTAAGGTAAGAATACTGGGCAGTACTATTTTAGATAGGATATCAGGGACAGCAGATTGGAGGAGATAACATTTAGATATTAATGAAGTGAGGAAGTGAGACATATATATTTGGGGGGAAAGCATTCTAAAGAGGGGGAAAAAGAAATTCAAAGGCCTCGAGACAAAGTGCCTTAAAGTGCTGCAAGGAAGCTTATATGGCTGGAGCATTGTGACTGAGGGAATGAAGGATAATAAGAAATATGATTAAACCTGTTTTTTTTTTTTTCAATTTATCAACCCCAGAAAGAAAACAGTATCTATGATTCCCCTCTATAACAGAATAAGAAATTAGGACATATATCTTTTATGCATTAATTTGTTAGCACTGAATCAATTAGGGGTGCTTTTTGCTGCAAGAAATAGTGCCTAAAATCATAATAATAATGTTTACCAAGAAGTCTGGAGGTAGCAAGTTCCAAGGTTTCTTTAGTGGCTCAACAATGTGATCAAGACCTCAGTTATCTTTTCCATCCTTCTGTTTTGCCATTCTTAATACACTTGGCTTTTTTTGTCTTTGGGTTTGTCACCTTATGATCTCAAGATGACTCCTGTAGCTCTCCAGGCATTGTATCCCTACCCAAAAACAAAACCTTCCCCAAAACAACAGACTTCTGCATACACCCCACTGAACTGTTATCTCATAACCCTCCAATAGCTATAATGCAGGCTGGCAAAGTACATATACAGCAAACACGAACAAGACTGTAGTGACTTGCTTACAGCAATAATGATGTACCAACCAAGAATGACCATTTTTATTGCCTCAAACAAAACTGAAGTTTTGCTACCAAGGAAGAAGGGGTGAAACGGCTATTTGTCCCAAGCCAATCTTGCGATTTCTATAGTTTATTCTTCCTACAATGTAGCATCCTCTTCCCACCTCTCCCTCTCTGTCCTCTAAGAAGTACAACACTCTACACCAGGGAACTGAGAGTGTCTGCAATTGCAAGCAGGAGAATCCCATCCATTAGCCATGTGGGATCTAAGCCCCCTCTCGAAGTAGAGGTGGAGTGGACATCGCCATCCCAGGGTCCACAGGATGGAGGAATATAATATGGATTGGAGTGGACTTGCTGGTATTCTACTACAGAACTGTTGTGACTCTAGCAATGGAAGAAATTGTATCATTAATGTGGAGACGGTGGCCACGGGAGTTGCTGAGGTCAGGGAGAGGGAGAAAGAGGTATGATATGGGGAATTTTAAGGACTTAAGAGTTATCCTGAATGATTCTGCAGGGACAGATGCAGGACATTGTATATCCTGCCATAACCCACTGGATGGACTGGGGAAGAGTGTAAACTACAATATAAACTGTAGTCTGTGCAGTGTGGCAGTGCTCCAGGGTGTATTCACCAAATGCAATGAACGTGCCTTACTGATGAAAGGGGATGTTGGTGTGGGAGAAGCAAAGGTAGGGTGGAAGCGGGATATATGAGAACCTCTTATGTTTGTTAACGTAACATTTTGTGTGATCTATTTATCTTAAAAAAGAATAAAAATAAATAAAATTTTTTAAATACTAAAAAAATTTTTTAAAGTACAACACTGAATTGCTTGGTAGCTACAATTAACGCAGTTATTTAGACTTATTTGTTTAACTTTAAAGGGTCATCCACAGGTCTTTTACATGATAATTCACATTTTAAAAATTTCTTTCCATTCCCCTCTTCCCCTCCCCCCCTTCTTTTAAAGCAGGTTGGATCTAAATTTTCAAATAGGTTCTTCAGGAAAAGTTCATGAAATCTATAATTCAACATTAGAGAAAAACTACTTGTTTCCATTACATAAAAATGATATTTGACTAAGCTTATAATTCTTAGGTTCTCTCTGCCGTAATACCAGGTATACATTGCTCCACTTCCCTCTCATTTGATATTGCTGAGAAAAAATCTCAGAGCACTTGGGGTTTTGTCCTTATAAAACTAACCCAGCTTTTCTGCAGAAATGCTTTTAGAGTCTTTCTCTTTTTCCTTTGTTTTTAAGGAAAATTTCAAGCACATGAGTAGACAGAAAAATATAACGAACCCCCAGGTATAAATTACCTAGCTTCAAAAAATTCTCAACTCACAGTGAATCTTACTTTATCTACTACACCTTCCCTCCATTTTACCCAATTTTGTATTCTTTTGAAGTAAATCCCAAAATATATTTCATCCATATATATTTCAGTATTTATCTCTTAAAAAATGAACTGTTTTTTAACCACATCACTACACCTAAAAAATTTAACAATTAAAAAAATTAATCCATTTTTTCCCCTTTGTCTCTTTATATCTCTATTTTTTTCTTCTCTTTGGTAAAAAATAAAGGAATTGAACCTAGGGACCTCCTAAGTGAGAAGCCAGCACTTAACCACTGAGCCACATGGGCTTCCTGAGTTGTTTTTCCATTCATTAGCTTGTTGGTTTTTTATTTTAGAAGGCACTGGCAACCAAACCCAGGACATCCCATGTGGAAAGCAGGCACTCAACCACTTGAGTCACATCCCCTCCCCCCTTTGCGACTTATCCCCCACCCCTTGCAAGTTGTACTCGCTCTCTGCTCTGTGTCTGTTCCCTGTACATTCTTCTGTGTCTGCTTGTCTTCTCTTCTCGTTTTCTCTTTAGGAGACACCGGGAACCATGGGACCTTCCGACGTGGGTGAAAGGCACTCAATCAATTTAGTCACCTCAGCTCCCTGGTTTGTTATGTCTCTCATTGTTTTTAACTGTCTCTTTTTTGTTGCATCATCTTATTGCGTCAGCTCACTAAGCAGGTCAGCTCAATGTGCAGGCCATCTCACCTTCACCAGGAGGCCCTGGGAAACAAACCCAGGACCTCCCATATGGTAGATGGGAGCCCAATCACTTGAGCCACATGTGCTTCCCTGTCACTTATTTTTGAAGAAACTGTATCATTTGTCCTGTAAAGTTCCCCAGAGTCTGGACTTTGTCTACTATTAGGTTGGTGCAAAAGTAATTGCAGTTTTACACTTGAAATTTGCTGTTTGATATTAGAATACATTTTTAAATAAATGTGGTTATGTTTTACATCATTTTAATGTTTATTTTTCACTTCATGTTTTTTTGCTAATGACATTATTTGCTGTTTATTTTATATTTATCTTAAGACTATGGAAATGATGTTAGACAAAAAGCAAATTCGAGTGATTTTCTTATTTGAGTTCAAAATGGGTCATAAAGCAGCAGAGACAACTCATAACATCAACAATGCATATTGCCAGGAACTGCTAACCAATGTACAGTGCAGTGGTGGTTCAAGATGTTTTGCAAAGGAGACAAGAGCCTTGAAGATGAGGAGCATAGTGACTGGCCATCAGAAGTTGACAATGACCAATTGAGAGTAATCTTTGAAGCTGATCCTCTTACAACTACACGAGAAGTTGCCAAAGAGCTCAACGTTAACGATTCTATGAATGTTCATCGTTTAAGCAAATTGGAAAGTTGAAAAAATTCGATAAGTGGGTACCTCATGAGCTGACCAAAATTTTTTTTTTTAAAAGTCATTTTGAAGGATTGTCTTCTCTTATTCTGTGTAACAACGACAAACCATTTCTCAATTGGATTGTGATGTGCAAAAAAAGTGGATTTTATATGACAACCACAAATGACCAGCTCAATGGCTGGACTGAGAAGCAGCTCCAAAACACTTCACAAACCCCTAACTTGCACCAAATAAAAGGTCACGGCCACTCTTTGGTGGTCTGCTGCCGGTCTGATCCACTACAGCTTTCTGAATCCTGATAAAACCAATACCTCTGAGAAGTATGGTCAAATTCAAATTTAATTTTTTTGGCAAAACTATTCATGTATTCTTTCATCAGAAGACAGAATGCCTGCCTGTCTCTCCTTCTGGGAATGGTAACAATCAGTGATGATCAATACTCAGCACCATTAACATGTATGATTCTTTAACCGTGGAGCTCAAAAATGTCAACAGATTTATATCATGGTCTTGACAGTTTACTATTAATCTTTTTCTGTGACAAAGTAACAGATGCGAAAAGGAAGTTTATGGATGCAAAACTTTTATTTCAGAAAGTTTTCTTTCATTACATTTCAAAAAATGAATAATGAAAAAAATTTTTTAAAAAACCACTTTATTTCAACTTCAAAAAATAAAATATCAGACAAAAGGCAGCTTAACAAATTATGGAAACATTACTTTTAAAAAAATTCTGTCCAGGCACATGTATCTTATTTAATCCTAAAATATTTTCTTTCTTTCTTTTTTAATATTATTTCAGGGGAGAGCGCAAATGCAGTCCCCCACTACCACAAATTATGCAGTCGAGTTTCCCACATTTGGGGAACTCACAAGGGTCAGCACACACGGAGTACAATGCATAAGCCTCGCCCTGGGAAAACCACCTTCGTGATCAAGGTATTTCCCCGGCCAGGTAAGTATTTTAATCCTAAAATCAAACTCAATTGTCTCTCCAGTGTACAGAAAGATAAATAAATGAGCACAGATTGGTTAAATGACATGACCAAGTTCTCCTGGTTATGAAGAAAATGAAGGAAAAAAATGCTTGATCATTCGTGGATAGTCTTTTTTTTTTTTTCTTTAATTTTTTAATATTACATTAAAAAAATATGAGGTCCCCATATACCCCCCACCCCCCTCACCCCACTTCTCCTCCCATAACAACAATCTCCTCCATCATCATAAGACATTCACTGCATTTGGTGAATACATCTCTGAGCATGTGGATAGTCAATGTCCTAGACTATCCCTTTCAGTCACAATCACATTTATAAATTAGCAGTGTAAGTTATACTCATTATAATATACTACCAATAATTTTATCAATTACCACATATTTCCCACAACCTTATTAAACATTCTACATACATTCAGTATTAGCTTCCCCTTCTCAAACCACATTCTGCCTCCTAATAACCTACATGCTATAGTTTAACTCCATAAGTTTACTGATCATATTTAGTTCATATCAATGCAACCATGTATTTGTCCTTTTGTGTCTGGCTTATTTCACTCAACAAAGTTGATCCATGTTAACATATGCTTCCCCAGTTCTTTTCTTCTTAACACTTGAATAGTATTCCATTGTAATTATATACCACATTTTATTTATCCATTCATCAGTTGATGGGCACTTAGTTGTTTCCATCTTTTAGCAATTCCCAATAACATTGATATGAATATCAGTGTGCAAATAACTGTTCAAGTCCTTGCTTTCAGTTCTTTGGAATATATTCCCAGTAGTAGGACTGCCATATCATACAGCAGTTCTATTATTTAGCTTCCTGAGGAACTACCAAACTGTCTTCCACAGGGACTACATGGTTTTACAATACCAACAACAGTGAAGAAGTGTTCCTATTTCTCCACATCCTCTCCAGCACTTTTAGTTTTCTGGTTTTTTAAAAAGAATGTCCATTCTATAAGGAATGAAATGATATGTCATTGTAGTTTTAATCTGTATTTCCCTAATAGCTAGTGATGTTAAGCATTTTTTCATGTGCCTTTTGGCCATTTGTATTTTCTCTTTAGAAAAATATCTTTTGCCCATATTTTAATTGGGTTGCTTGTATTTCTGTCATTGAGTTGTGTGATCTCTTTATTTAACATGAAAATCAAACCCTTGTCAGATAACGTGGTTTCCAAAAATTGTCTCCCATTGAGTAGGCTGCCTTTTCATCCTCTTAACAGAGTTTTTGGAAGCACAAGCGTTTAAATTTTTGAGGAAATTCCATTTATCTTCTTTTTTTCTTTCATTGCTTGTGATTTGGGTGTAATGTCCAAAAAAAACAGCACATACCACAAGATCCTGAAGATGTTTCCCTACATTTTCTTCTAGGAGTTTTATGGTTCTAGCTTTTATATTTAGGTATTTGATCCATTTTCAGATGATTTTTGTAGGTGAGAGATAGGGTCCCCTTTCTTTACTTCGGATTGGATATCCAGTTTTCCCAGCACCATTTGTTGAACAGACTGTTCTGATCAAGCTGGGTGGGACTGACAGTCTTAAAAAAAAATCATTTGACCATAAATGTGAGGGGTATTCTGAATTCTTAATTCTTTCTTATGATATTTTTGGCTACTCAGGGGTCCTAACCCTCCGGATAAATTTGATAATTGCTTTTCCAATCCTACAAAGAATGCTGTTGGAAATTTTGTGGAGATTATGTTAAATCTGTAGATCAGCTTGGGTAGAATTTATATCTTAATGACAATGAATCTTCCAATCAATGAACAAGGAATGTCCTTCCATTTATTTACGTCTTCTTTAGTTTCTTTTAGCAATGTTTTGTAGTTTTCTGAGTACAGGTCCTTTACATCCTTGGTCAAGTTTATTCCTAAATATTTTATTTTTTTAGCCACTATTGTAAATGGAATTTTTTTCTGACTTCCTCAGTTTACTCATTAGTATAGAAATGCTATTGATTTTTGTGTATTAATCTTGTATTCCATGCCACTTTGCTGAAGTCGTCTATTAGTTCAAGTAGCTTTGCCATGGATTTCTCAGGATTTTCTAGGATTAAGATCATGTTTTCAGTGAATAGCGAAAGTTTTACTTCTTTCTTCTTATTTGGTTGCCTTTTATTTCTTTTTCTTGCCTAACTGCTCTAGCTATAAATTCTAGCACAATATTGTCTCAAGATATTTATTATTTCTCTTGCAATTTCTTTTTAATCCACTGATTAGTTCTTCTTTAACCCACTAATTATTTTAGAGTGTGTTGTTTAATCTCCATGTATTTGTGATTTTTCCCATTTGCCTCCTGTTATTAATTTCCAGCTTTAGCCATTATGATCAGAGAAAGTGCTTTGTATCATTTCAATCTTTGTAAATTTACTGAGATCAGACTTATGAAATAATTGGTCTATCTGGAGAAGGAACCATAAGCACTTGGGAAGAATGTATATTCTGCTGTTTCAGAATGTAATGTTCAATAAAAGTCTGATAAGTCTAGTTCATTTATCATATTATTCAAGCTCTCTGTTCCTTATTTATCCTCTGTCCAGATATTCTATCCAATGCTCAGAACGGTGTTTTGTTTTGTTTTTTAAGATTTATTTATTTCTCTCTCCTTCCCCACCCCGCCAGTTGTCTGTTCTCTTGTGTCCATTTGCTGCGTGTTCTTATTTGTCCGCTTCTGCTGTTGTCTGTTGTTTTTTTTTGTTGCGTCATCTTGTTGTGTCAGCTCTCCATGTGTGTGGCACCATTCCTGGGCAGGCTGAACTTTCCCGTTGGGCGGCTCTCCTTACGGGGCACACTCCTTGCGCACGGGGCTCTACACCGGGGGCACCCATGTGGCACAGCATTCTTTGCGCGTATCAGCACTGTGCGTGGGCCAGCTCCACACGGGTCAAGGAGGCCCAGGGTTTGAACCGCGGATCTCCCATGTGGTAGACAGATGCCCTAACCACTGGGCCAAGTCCGCTTCCCCAGAGTGGTATATTGAAGTCTCCAATTACTATTATAGAGACATGTATTTTTCTTTTCAGTTTTGCAAGTGTATGCTTCATGTATTTGGGGCACCCAGTCTAGGAGAATAAATTTTTTTTTCTTGGTGAATTTTTGCTTTTATTACTACACTGTGACCTTCTTCACCTCTTATAACAGTTTTGCACTTAAAATCTATTTTGTTTGATATTAGTATTGCTACTTTATTTCAATAAAACTTTTAAAATTAAAGTTAATAGATCACATAGAATGTTACATTATAAAAACATAAGGTTTCCCTACAACCCAGACACCACTCCCCCACCCCCATCATTTTTGTTAATTGTATTTTTTTTAAGATGCATACATCACAAAATAGGTTACATTATAAAAAACATAAGAGGTTCCTATATACCCCTCATACCCCCACCTCACTCCTCCCACACCAACAACCTCTCACATCATTGTGGCATACTCATTGCACTCAGCAAACACATTTTGGAGCACTGCTGCACCACATGGATAATAATTTACTCTATAGTTCACACTCTCCCCCATTACATTCAGTGGGTTATGGCAGGTTATATATTGTTACTTTACATATTTTTTTATTATAATTTGTATGTATTCTTTTTCCAACCTTTCACTTTCAGCCTGATCATTTCCTTGTGTCTAAGGTGTGTCTCTTGTAGACAATAAATAGATGGCTCATATTTTTTAATCCATTCTGTCAATTTTTGTCTTTTGATGTGGGAGTTCAATCCATCAACAGGGAATGTTATTACTATAAAGGCATTACTTACTTTGTCCATTTTATCCCTTGGCTTTCTGTTGTCATATCTTACTTTTGCTTCTCTTTTAACCCTTTTAGTTTCCCTTACTTATAATCTTCATTTCTAAACTCTTCAAGCCACTTACCCTTCTCTTTTCCTTTCACACTGTAGCAGCCTCTTTAGTGGCAATTGTAAATTTGGTTACTTGGTGACAAACTCTCAGTTTTTGTCTGTGAAGACTTTAAACTTGCCTTCATTTCCGAAGAACAGTTTTTCTGGATAAAGAATTCTTGGCTGGTAGTTTTTCTCTTTCAGTAGCTTAAATATAGCATACCACTTTCTTCTCATCTTCTCCATGGTTTCTGATGAGTGATCATCACTAAGTCTTATTGAGGTTCCCTTGTGAGAGATTGGTTTTCTCTTGCTGCTCTCAGAATCCTCTCTGTCTCTGGCATTTAGACTTCTGAATAGTAGGGTTCTTGGAGTATGTCTATTTGGATTTATTCTGTTGGGGGTGCACTGTGTCCTTCTTGAGTATTGACAACCATGTTTTTCAAAAGGGTTGAGAAATTTTCAGTTATTATTCCCTCCAATATGCTTTCTGCCACTTTTCCATTCTCTTCTTCTAGGACACCTACGATGCATGTTTGTGTGTTTCCCACTATCATTCAATTCCCAGAGACCCTGTTCATTTTTTTCCATTCATTTATCTTTCTGTTCTTCTGTCTTTTCAAGTTCAGATGCTCTGTCTGTCAATTCACTTACTCTGTCCTCAACCAATTCAAATCTGCTATTAGATGCCTCTAATGTATTTTTAATCTCATTCATTATAAACATATATGCACCTAATAACAGAGCCCAAAAACTACATAAAAACTGACAGAATTGAAGTGTGAAAGAAACAACTCAGTTATTTCTTTCCTTCGCTCTTCCAGTTTCCTTTTCACTCCTTCTGGTTGCCTTATCTCTACTTTGAGCTATTTTTCATTTTCTGTGTTCTTCCAATTGGTACCTTCCTAACTATAGTCTATCAACAAAACTTTGACCTTGCCCATACAGAGCACTTTCAGTATAAAAATGTTTTCTGTTTTCTGACATGACTTCTTTTAAAATTATAATTTTTATCTCCCTTTGGCTTATGTTGCTTTCCCTCCTTTTGGGAGACACCACCACTGCATAATACCCATGCTGGATTTTCCTACATATACAACTTTTAAAGTGGACAGTTCTATTTAGGTCTACGGTTAAGTGGCAAAGCTAGATTTTAGTGATTTGAAATCTGCATTCAGATTCTAGACCCTGAGGGGGAAAAGTGGAAGAAGGATAATAATAAACTGCTGTAATTCTCATATTATTCAAGAAATTGACCAGAAAATTAATTAAACTCTCCCTATCGAATTCATCCAGTTCTATGGAAAAAGGTTTTACTCATTGTATTTTGACCATTCTAATGCTTTTAAATGATCTAATATAAGAATCCAAGTAAGTGTAGAGCCTCCTATCTCAAAGGCCTTTTGCTGAGTGAATTAGTGCAGGAGCTGGCAAATGTTTTCTGTAAGGAGCCAAAGAATAAATATTGAAGGATTTGCAAGTCATAGGGTCCCTGTGCCAGTACTTGGCTTTGCCCTTATAGGCAAAAGTAGCCATAGTCAATATGTAAATGAATGGGCATGGCTGTGTCCCAATAAAACATTTACAAAAACAGAGTCATCCATGTTCACAGACTGGAAGATTTAATGTTAAGATGGTAATACTACCCAAAGCAATCTACGGATTCAATGCAATTCTTATCAAAATCCCAGTAGCCTTTTTTGCAGAAATGAAAAGTAGATACTCAAATTCATATGGAATTGCAAGGGGCCCTGAAAAGGCAAAACAATCCTGAAGAAAAAGAACAAAGTTAGAGGACTCACTTCCCAATTTCAAAAAACTTACTAGAAAACGACAGTAATTAAACAGTGTGATAATGGCATAAGGACAGATATATAGACCAGTGGAATAGAACTGATAGTCCAGAAATAACCCCATGTATCAATGGTCATTTGATTTTTGACAAGGGCACTAAGTTCATCCAATGGGGAAAAGATAATCTCTTCAACAAATTGTACCAGGAAAACTGGAAATCTACATGCAAAAGAATAAATTGGACACCTCCCTCACGCCATATGCAAAAATTAACTCAAAATGGATCAATCACCTAAATAAAACCATAAAACTCTGAAGAACACATAGGGGAACATCTTTAGGACCTTATATCAGTCAACAGATTCTTCGACTCTGTATCAAAAGTACATGCAACAAAAGAAAACAATTGATAAAACGGACTAAGAATAAACTTAAAAGAATGTGTAAAACCTAAGTGAAAAACACTACAAAATTCTTCTGAGGATATAAGTCAACAAACTGAGTAATTCCTTCTTTATAGACAGGAAAGCTCAATATTATTATTGCAATTTTCCCTAAATTAATCTGTAAATGAAAAGCAATAATAAGTACAAGTTGTACTATTTTTTAACTAACAAAATAAACCTCAAATTATCTTGGGACAAAAATGTGAGTCCTTTATATACTTGGTTAAATTGATTCACAGATATTTTAATTTTTCGCTAGCTATTATATAATATAAACAGAATTTTTAAAAAATTTCCTCCTCCGATTGTTCATTGCCAGTGTCTAGAAACACTACTGATTTTGGGGTGTTGATCTTGTATCCTGTCACACTGCCAAATTTATTTATTAGCTCTAGTAGCTTTGCCGTAGATTTTCCAGAATTTTTATATATATAGGACCATGTCATCTGCAAAAAAAAGCTTTACTTCTTCTTTCTCAATTGGATGACTTTTATTTCTTTTTCTTGTTTAATTACTCTAGCTAGAGCTTCCAATACGATGTTGAATAAGAGTGGTGAAAGTGGGCATCTTCATACAAATAGAACTTTCTTTTTGGAGATTATTTCCTCAGAATAAACTAGTTGGATTACCAAATCAAATGACAAAATTTGCATTTGGAAAGTAATGTAAGTCATAATATAATAATGATTACCACTTACTGTGTTTACCATGTGCTTAATGGTTTACGTGCATTATCTCATTTAATCCTCACAATAAGGTAAATACTACTGATATTCCTGTTTTCAGATGAGGAAAATGAAGCTCAAAGTAATTAAGTAGTGTTCCCAAGGTCTTACAATAGTTAAGTGGCCACACTAGAATATGAACCCAGGTTTGATTCCTGAACTCATTATAAGTGTCCCCCACCAGATTTGCACTGTCCAACCATATTTCATTTATCTTTGTATCCCGTGGCACTATTGATGATGCCTTGCAAATATTACATAGGAATGTTCAATCAAGTGTTAATACTTTCCAAAAAGTTTTTCCACAACTAAAAACAATGCTCACTCTTTACACACACACACAATAATTGTAGGTTATAGGTTTAGATTTTAGGTTTACAGAAAAATCATGCAGAAAAGGCTCACTCAATTTCTCCAATAGTCAGTATTAAAAAGTGCAAATATCTCTAGACCTGTAATTTGGAACTTGAAATTGTTGGGAATTTCATAAAAATATCAAAAATAGAATATAAATGAGCTTTTAAAATGTTGTTTCTGGCATAGTCACTGAATATGGAGAGAAATTAAGATTGGAAGGACTTTTAGGGATTACTTGCTCTTTCAGTTAACAGCATTATTCCAATCAATTGGATAGATTCAAAGTTTTACCTGTCTCTTGAATGTTAAACAGTAAGATTTCTTTAAAAAATAATAAAAAAACAACTGTCACATAATAATCAGCTTCTAATTAACATAATCTTGGCCTTAAAATTCTTATTCTACCACATAAATTGGCTTATCTCTTAGAATTAAAAGAAAAGCAAAAATGAGAATACCTTTTTAGTCCACCTTTTTACTCCATTATATCCTTTGGTTACCAGCTGTCTATGAAAAAAGCTGTTGAAGAAGTGAACCTGGAACAGAAACCAAATACATGCAACCAGATTATGTATAAATTACACTCAGATTTAATTTCAAAAGAAAATTTTAAAATGCTTGAAGGGAAGCGGACATACAGCAAGTGGTTGAGCACCTGTTTCATAAGTATGAAGTCCTGGGCTCAATCCCCATACCTCCTTTAAAAATAAAAAATTTTAAAATGCTTGAAAGAAAACTAGACAAAAGAGAAAATTTTCTTCTTAAAAAGGATGATCAACTGGATATCTGGGCAGAGGGTATGTTGCAGTTTTCTGTATCAATTTCGCAACTGTCCTATAAGTTTGAAATTATTTCTAAATAAAAAGCTCATTTAAAAAAATGATCAAAATATAGAAAATACAACATAGTTCTCAGAAGATTCTGTTCCAAATTTTTATTAGTATGACTGTACTATTAGTACTATTAGTATGACCATGTACCATGGTCTATAGTTAGGACTGGAATTAGGCAGAAAATAGATGAACTGAATCTAATCAAGTAGAGAAGAAACCTGACAAATCTCTCCAAATCAGGTAACAAAACTGAAAGAGGTTATGAAAGAATAAGGTAAGCATTACCTTGAATTCAAGGGATATAGATTGCAAAACTTACCCTATCTGAAGGATTTGGATTTGGAGACTCCTACTGTCATGAAAACTATACAAACGGCTTAGCATGATCATTTCTGGCTTGTAAGTAAACATAGTGTGGACTTAAAGTGTTCACTCACTTTCTTTGAAAGAACCACTTAAAATGATAAAAATGTTTCCTCAGTGCAGTGGTTCTCAGAGGGTGGTCACCAGATCAGCAGCATTAGCACCACTTGGGAACTTGTTAGAAATGTGAATTTTCAGGCCCCAGTCCAGACCAAACTGATTAGAAATTCTGAGGGTAGGGCCCAGCAATCTAATTTTTTAAGCTTTCTACGTAATTCTGATGCACATTCGTTTGAGAACCACGAAGTTTGATGAAGATATGGATAAAAAGAGTTCATAGTAGCTGTTTCTGTAGAGCAGTGATTCTCAAACTTTCAGTGCATCAGAATTACGTGTAGCATTTGTTAAAACACACAGACTGGAATGCACCCCAATCAAGACAGCAGATTAAAAACCTGCAGGGCTCTGTTTATCCACTGAAGCTTTGAACAACTACCAAGAACTGGCAGAAACATTTTTCTCAAAGCTCAAAAGAACAGTTAAAGGATTTCAGTAAGAAAGTCAGGGCCAAATAAAGAAAAAGACTACTTAAAAGGGATAGGCAGGAAGCGGTTGTGGCTCAACTGACAGAGCATCCACCTACCACATGGGAGGCCCAGGGTTCGAACCCAGGGCCTCCTGACCCGTGTGATGAGCTGGCCCATGCACAGGCTGAGCTTTTCTCACATGGGACGGCTCTCCTTACAGGGCACACTTCTTGTGTGTGGGGCTCCCCTAAGCGGGGGACACCCCTGCGTGGCATGGCGCTCCTTGCATGCATCAGCACTGCGCATGGGCCAGCTCATCACACAGGTCAGGAAACCCTGGGTTTGAACCCTGGACCTCCCATGGGGTAGGCGGATGCCCTATCCATTGGGCCAACTCTGCTTCCCCAGCCTTTGACATTGATGATTGTACCTATGAACCTTTTCTTGTGAAATGGAACATAGCCTAGTATTATATTTTGCCTAAGAGTTACCTCCTCAAAGCCTCCTTGTTCTCAAATGTGGCCTCTCTCGAAGCCAAACTCAGCATGTAGATTCACTACCTTCCCCCTGGGCATGGGACATGACTCCCGATGATGAGTCTCCCTGGCACCAAGGGATTATCACCAAGTACCAACTAGCAATGCATCTGGAAAAAGACCTTGACCAAAAGGGGGAAATAGTAAATACAAAAGAGTTTTTATGGCTAAGAGATTTCAAAGTGAGTCTGGGGGTCATTCCAGTGGTTACAGTTATGCATGAGATCTAAGCAGGATCTCACAGACTGCCACCATAAACAGTACCTGAAATAGCAATGCTCCAGAGGGCTCTAGAGAAATCTAGAGACTATAAGCAGGGCAGACAAGCTCAGAAATTTGGCATCCTGTTAGTGTGCCTTACTTTGGAATTTATGGTCCCCAGACTCATTCATAATTTCCTACATATGGCTCTTCTTTCCCTTTTATTTGAACCTATAATTAGCACTATAATTGTTAAATATATGTCCCAGAAACTTAAATCTTCAGTCTGTTCATATGCTGGTTAAGCCCTGAATCTCAGCAGAGTTGTAGAACCTACTCTCCAGTTCACTGGACTCACCCAGGACAAGGCTGATGATGGACAACGACCATCCCTAAAAACAGAGAATATCTATAACTGCAAGCAAGATAGTTTCATCCATCTGCCCCATAGGATCTAAGCCCCCTCTCAATTAGAAACAAAGCAGGCATCACCATTCCAAAATCCTCAGGATTGAAGAATGAACAATGAACTAAAATAGAATTACTATTATTCTACTACGGATTCATTATTATTCTAGCAATGAAAGAACTTCTGTCACTGATATAAAGGCAATGGCCACCAGAGGTTGAGAGGAGAGAGAGGGAAGAACAGATGTAACATGGGGGCATTTTTGCGACACTGGAATTATACTGCATGACACTGCAATGATGGATATAGGCCATTATACATTTTGTCAAAACCTATCAAATTGTACAGGGCGAAGTGTAAATTATAATATAAACTATAGTCCATGATTAGTAGTAATGCTTCAACAGGTGTTCATTAATTGTAATATTATGTACCACACTAATGAAAGATGTTGTTAATGTGGGAAAGTATGGGAGGAGGAAGCAGTGGGGCATATGGGATCCACTATATTTTTGACATAACATTATGTCATCTAAAGCTTCTTTAAAAATTAAAAAAAAAAAAAAGAATAGTTTAAATATGGAACTATCCTCTTAGGGAAACTTATAGCTTAAGGAGTTTAGTTTGTATTTGACCAAGTATCAAAGGTTATCCAAGAAAAAGTGAAGATGAATGTTATTTTACTAGGTCTTTTAAGAGTAAGATTTTAAGCAGAACTTAAAAGTTTAAATGGTCCCCATTGTGCATCTTCCCATCAAGAGAAACTTTCCCTGAGATACGAAAACATAGACCCAACTAAGAAAAACCTTTCCCAAGATATCAAAAAACAGACCCAACCTGAAACAATTAAGCAGGAAAGCATTGGCACTGTGACTTTCTTATACAGAAGTTGATAGAACTTATGCTCAACCCTAACACATGACCAATCCAAAATATAACCCTGTTTGAAATATGAGGAATATTAAATAATACCATAAGGTTTTTAAAAAATCTCTCTTTTTAATACATAACACTCTCCTGAAGAGTAAGTTTTCACTTACTTTGTCTGGGACTGCATCCATTATCAGCTCACCATACATATTAATGACCTGTGGAAAAGCAATTCAGAATATGCTAGTCAGAATGAATAACATATTGATACTGCTTACAGTAATCAAACTCTTTGTATCCTGGGGTTAGTGAATAAGACACTTAAGTAACAAAGAATCCTTGATTCTAAAAGATAACCATGAGGTCAACTCTGACATTATTAATTTGATTTTATCATCTAACATCATCTGCAACTTTTCCACAGAGAACCTTCAATATACTAACCTGATCATTCAGCCAATTCTGACCATCCAGGGTCACCAGATCATCCATATCGAGCATGTGCTTGTTGTAGAAGATGCGGAAGTTGCATTTTTGATGTTTGGCCCGATAGTTTGTTATTTCCCTATTAATAAATGGTTTCCTGAAACACAAAGATTTTGGAGAAAAAGGTAAAAAAAGAATTCTACTCAATTTATTGCTAAGTATCTTCTTTTTTTAATCAAGAGAAAAATGATTTATGCCAACAATTTTATTTTCAAGAGCTTAAATTTATCATCACTGACAAACCTATTAGAAAAGTCTTCGTTAAAGACATCTTTTAATCTTCCAAGAACATCTTTTTCACTGAGTGGGACCAAACTGCCATATTTCTTCATAATCTCATCTAGGAACCCTTAAAATAAAAGAAGAAAAAGATGGGAAAACAAATCATTTTCAATAAAGTCATTCTCCCAACACTTAACCTATATACAACACTTAATATTTAACACACACTTAATTTATATTACAGTATTACATTATATTATGAAGAAATCTTTTAAGTTATATCTTTCATATAAAAATAAAAGGTATTAGGCCATCACTATTTCAATACAGAGACAACTATAGCGGGGCACCTAGAAAAGGAATGGATAGCTAAAAATAAAGATTGGTACCTTTCTGTAGCTTAACCTAGGAGAGAATAAGCATATCTCCTCAGAATTGAAATCTAAAGAGATTAATCATCTGGTTAAATATATCTATTCTTTCGGTAACTGAAGGAATAAGGAATAATTTTATTAAAAATCGGAGAGGATTATAATCGCTGTCACTGTTTTATTTGGTAAAGGTATATAATTTAATCTCATAGCACGGGCCAAATTCTAAGTCATTTTTATATAATACAATTCTACAGTTATACTCATAACACTAAATAACCCTAGGAGGTGAACTTAATTTGGTAATAGGGCCAGTGGGGCATATTTTAAGACAGGAAGCAAAAGAAAGAGTTACTTCCTGGCCAGAATATAAAGTAGTGTTTGGGGATGTTTAAGTAAAATATATATGTATTTTAATGGCTTCTAGGAGGGCCCACTGAAGAAACAACAAAGAATGCCCTAGGAAATAAAGAAGGACATCATTGCTAAGTAAATACAAAGAAGCTGAGGCAAAGCTTAGAAGCTCATAAAAGTGCAACCATGATTTCGGATCTTCGCTAATGCTGAACAACAAGAGCAACATCCTGACCAACCAGTCTGACAGTTAGGTCTGGTAAGACAGAGAAAAAGAGAGGACCATTAGCCATTTATCTTACCCAGCTCCATTCCTAACTTCAAGGATGGCCTCTGCTATGTCCAGGTACAAAATAGGTCATGAAGAATCACAACAGAATGACTGTCCTGGGAATAGAGTATGGGAAGGAGGGTTTGATAGAAGAGAAAAAAACCTACTTTTCCTCCTGTTAATTTTCCACCACAGGTGATTTCAATTTGAGAGGCTTAAGACAAGAGTGAAGGTCAAGATAAAGTAAACAGAAAAGAGTTGCTTGCTTACGCCTGGTATTGATCTAGGCTTTGGATATACAGAAGACAGGAAGGTATTCCCACTTTCTGATTTAGCTCATCAGCATAAGAGATAAAAGACCTGGGGCTTCTAAGCTATGAGTAGAGCAAATATTTGCCTATCTTTACTTCGTATTTCATATGAAGAATACCTAAGAATAAACTTAAAGAATGTGCAAAACCTAAGTGAAAAACACTACAAAATCCTACTAAGGTATTTAAGTCAGTAAATGTAATAATTCTTTCTTTTTAGGCAGGAAAGCTCATTATGTTGTAAGCACAATTTTCCCAAAATTAATCTATAAATGTAATGCAATACCAAGGAAAAGTCAAACTTTTTAAATTGACAAAATAAACCCCAAATTATCTTGGACCAAAAATGTGAGAAATTCCTTGAAATTTTTTAAAAGGATTAAAGCACAGAGGTGAATAAGGGGCAGAAAAGAGAAGAAATGCAAAAACAAGACAGTAATAGTGCTAGGGAAAAAAAAAAGTTGAACATTTCCTAAACTTGAATTGAGAGCAGCATTTATAGATGTTCCTGTTTTTTTTTCCTAGTACATGACAATAAACATCTTCAAATAAAATGGCAGTCTCTCCATAATTCCATGGCTAAAACTTTGAGGAATATGCTTTTTAACTTTTATGCCCTTATGAACATAAGACTTAAACATAAAAGTGGCATGCAATATTTATTCTTCTTAAAGCTGCCTTTTTCCATTCAATATATCATGAAGATTTTTTTCCTAAGTCACTTCAAAACAAACTTAGTAGTCCATTAAATGAGTATGCCATATTTTAACCAGTCTTCTACTGATGGCCATTTAAGTTAATTCTTAGCTCTCTAAATGATGTCACAATTAAGAAACCTTGATATATCCCTTGTCCCATTGTTTCCATAGGACATACATGCTAAAAGTCAAATTTCTGGGTCAAAGAGCATGCATATCTAAAATTTCTAAATTTCATTTATGAGTTTTGCTATATACAAGATTTTTATGTTTTTGGAGTCAAATTTGTATATTTGTATTGCTATCAAGTTTTTAAATGTCTTATCAAAATTAGATCATAAAAATGGTTTCCTGTATTTTTTTACTTGTACCTTTATTGAGATATAATTCATAAACCACAAAACTCACCCTCAAAAAGTATACAATTTAATGAATTTTAGTATATTAACAGAATTGTGCAACCATCTCCACCATCCACTTCCAGAACAATTGCATTATCTCAAAAAGAAATCCTATACTTAACTAGCCTTACTAGCAGTCACTCCACTCAACCCCTCTCCCCAGTCCCTGGCAAACATTAATTACTTTCTGTCTCTATAGATTTTTCACTTAGCATGTTTTCAAGGTTCATCCTCGAAATCCTTTTTAGGGTAGAATAATATTCCATTATGGATATACATCTTATTTTATCCATTAATTTGCTGATGAACATTTAGGTTGTCTCCACTTTTTGCTATTATTAATGCTGCTATGAACATTCATGTACAAGTTCTTGAGTCTGCTGTTTCTATTTAGTTAAATTTTTAATTCATATGGAATATATTGTGACATAGGAATCTATTCCTTTGACTTCCAAAACAAATAACTGTCCCAGTTATTTCTCTTTACCCTTAATGTGCTATAATTTTATTACACAAATTTTAGTGTGTGTGTGTTTTAATCTTGATTGGCACTTACTGAGTCTAATTTAAAAATGCATTCTTTTCTTCAGTTGTGGAAATTAATCTTACTTCATCAGTTTCCCTTCCATTCTCTCCTGGCACATTTATCAGATGGAGGTTAGAACTTCTAGCCCTTCTTTGAGGTGAAGCAAGAAATTAAAGATAACTGCAAAGTAATCTGAGTGCAGAATTCTAGATTTTCATGGACACCTTCAAACTGTAAAAGATTTGTTGTCTTGCAGAGTACTAGGGGTTTTTTTTTTGCAGCAATTCACTACCATGATCACAAAGCATTCAACTTAGCATTCAAGAGAGTAATTATCTTTTAATAGTCACATCTCATCCTTATATAATATTTAATAAAATTATGAAAATACACTAAGAAGTAAACTTCCTTTAAGTATAGCTGACTCCTGATAACTATATGAATCAATTGAGAGGAGCTCAATGTACAGTTTTATTAAATAATAGCCAGCATTCAACATACCATGGACTTTAGTATTTGCTAATACTGTAAACGTCAATTAAGAGGAAGTCTTTTGTACTTAATGTCATATACTGACTTCTATTCTTATTGCCTTATTAATCCTGATTACTCAGGTTTAGTTCTTCCATTCATTGAATGTGTCTCTTTCATTATGTGGGCTTTCTCTGATGTTTGGTGATAAATAATGCCTCGCCTCTACTTGGGTAACTTGCTGGAGGGTAGAGGAGGACTGGGATGGGCAGTAGCTATAGCTTTATATTGAACTTTTTTCAGTGGGGTAGGGGGATGCTAGGAATGCCAGCAACAACAGTTCTGGAAATGGATGTTCTTCATTCTTGCCATGTGTTACAAGTAATGGGCGGGGAGGGGGATTATAGATACACAACTGCTAAGTCCCTTCCCACCAATCTCCTGTTCTTAGAATTTCAGCTTGACACCAGAAATCCTCATTGTTGGTATGTGGCACAGACAGTGAAAGATGCTTTCATTGAGATTCCCCAGCCACTCAGTCGTTTACCATGGGCCCTCTTTTCCTTCCCATTTTCACCACCTCCAGAAATGGGATACTGTCAGTATTGTACCATTTTCCTGCAGCAATCTTCCTTCTGCCACTGGGGCTCCCCTCTGAACCATCCTTCTACTTTCTGCCCTGTGGGAGTTTCTCAGTTTCTGAGGAACTCTCTCCTTTGTTTTTGAGTATGGAGATAGATAATGTGTTTTTAATATATTTCTCATAATTTCAATGGATTTATTAAAGTAAGACGATGAGGAGACTCATGTGCTTAATTAATCTTTTTAAGCCACTTTACCAAGTGAAGAAGTTTCCTTTATTCCTAGTTTTTTAAGAGATTTAAACACAAAAGGAAGTTGAATTTTATTAACAGGCTCATCAACATTTGCTGAGATGCATGATTTTTCTCCTTTAGCCTACTGAAATAATGACTTACATCAGAAATCACTAAATGTGAATTCTCTAAGAAATCCTACTTCCTCAGGCTATGCTGTAGTTTTACTACATGCCATATATAACTTATCAATTATATTTGGAAATATTACATCTACATTTATAAGTCAATTGGTATTTGTAGATAAACGCTAACTTTTTCAGATGTAAGTATCATGGTTCTGCTTACCTTATCAGAAATCTCCGAAGAGTATTAAAAACAGAAAAAGTTTTTTTTAAAGATTAACTAGAACTTTTTACCTTGTGTCTTCTTGTTAAGAACTTCTACATATTTAATGGTTGGAAAAACAAATTGTTCAAAACTGTTTAAAATACCAAGTAGTCTTTCAGTACCCCAGAAAAAGCCATTTATAGCAATTTGATGAGTGTCCAGATAATATCCTATACAAATGTATGTGCACATATACACTCACACACTCACATTGCATATGTGCATATGTATTTTTTGACAAAATGGTATCATTCCGTTTTGCTATTTGCTTTTTTCACTTTATAAAGACATCTTTCAGTATAAAATATAGACCAAATTTATTCTTTAACACCATTACCCGGACGTGCCATAATTTATACTTCAAAGGAGCTAACTGCTTGGTGTTTCCAGTTTTTTTACTACCACAAATGATAATACAATCATTTCCCCTGTACAAATATATTTGTATTCTTTTATATCTAGGATAAATTCTAAGAAGAATGGGTCAAAGATATTTTGATACTGCCACATTCCACATTGTCTTCCCAAAACGTTCATACCAGTTTACTTCATGGGTTATATTTTGACAAGGAAAGACTTTTAAAGCAAGACATAGAAATTAGAAACTATAAAGGAAAAGATAAATTTTTACTCAGTAAGAACTGAAATTTTATACTAAGCAAAAATATCTTAAAGTCTGAACATTGGACACTTTTATCTTTTGGAAGAGAAACACTTAAATTATTATGACATTTACAATTGATAATTTAATAGCTTTTAAACTAGTATGATTCAGTGAAGGTAGGAATCAGTATATCCTGTTGGTTGCTACAATATTAGGAACTAGTACAGTGGCTGGTATATAGGTGCTTCCATACATTAAATAAATGAAATATAAGCATCACAGAAATGGGCAAAAGAAAACCATACATGCAAAAAAAAATTGCCAATAAGCATAGAAAAAGATGTTGTAATTTAAATTTAAAAACACAAATTAAAACAATTCTCATGCAATCTATAATACTGGCAAAGCTTAACAAGTGTAAACTGGTTCAACTTTTAACAGTTCTCTTAAAATTTTAAGTGTCAATAATCTTTCATCAGCAATTCCACTATTAGGAATTTAACTTATAGAAACAACTGTGTAAGTGTAAAGAAATAATTTCACTCACCACTGTTTACAGAAGGAAATAACAGAAGCAACACACAGGTCCATAATTCGAGAATTAATTAAATAAGCTATGGAACATCTACATAATATAGCAACATAAAAGGCTTCAAGAACTTCTAACTCCTAAAAAGGAAATCCACATGTGGAAGGCAAAGAAATAGTGCTCTTCTAGAAAGAATAATGGATAGCAAGTGTAGGCTGGAAGTTGGGGAAGAATAAAGGAAGAATGCATACCAGAAAGGCAGACTGACAGCTGTTCATCATCCACTGGAGATGCTTTTTGACTGCTCTTCCCACCTCCCACTTCATTTTCTAGTTTGAGTCCACTGCACATCAGGGGAGCCTCTAGTGGACTTTTACAGTAAGGGTGGTCCAGCAACTTAGAACTAAGAATGTTCTGCTTGAGAAATCCATCCTCCTCCATCTGGTATGAGCTCTCATTTTGAACAGTCTCTTCAGACACTGGCCCATCTACACTACCCAAAGAATTATCTGCCCCAGACACAGACAATTTAACTTTGTCATCACTGATGGTACTTGTTCGATTTTCCTGACTCAGAGTCATAATTTCTCTTTCAGTTTCCAATATGAACTTGTTACTAGAATGATGTTCTGGTAAGGAGATGTCATGAATCAGCTCTGTACATTCCCACTTAGGAGAGGAACAAGGTGACTGGTCCCAGGTGTATGTGGCACTGCCATTCTGTTGGTCAGGGAATGCCTCACCTGAGCTAAGCTCCTTGCCCAAAAAAGGACTTCCTCTAGTGCGTCCATCAGGCATATGAGAGTTCTTTCCCTTCACCACAGCCTTACTGTCCATATTTGGGAAGTACGGCTGATGCTGACAAGAAGAGTCTTCACGTTCTGGAGGAGGGAATGGGCTGCAACTGCCACCCTCACAGTTCTCCCTAAGGGCCTCTTGATGGTCCCCAGTGACCTTCTGCACCCAGCTTTGCTGGGCTTTTTTTAGCTTGCAAACTTTGCTTTTCGTTCTGAAGTGCTGGGATCTGAGAATTCTGTACCGAAATCTAATCAGAGATAATTTCTCATACATCATAAGAGGAGATTCTTTTATTCTTCTATGTTGGTTAAGATGGAACTTTTGAGGAATCAGGGGTCCCCCATTTCTGTGGTGCTCCAGCCCTTGGTAGCAGCCATAACAAAAGCGCTTTCTCTTATGGTTGCTCAAGGTGACCACAATCGTGCTGCTCTCACCTGGACGTTGGCTCGCCCCATTGAACTTCATGGGAAAGTCAGAAGCTTGCAGTTCTCTCCTAGGTCTATGACCACTGGCCTGGCCCAAAACACTATTTGCTGGTAAGTCAGCAACTGCCTTCAAGAGACTTTCCTCTCCACAGTATTCATGCTCAGAGTTCTTTGCTGATGATAGTAACTTTTCTGCTTGGAGCTTCACAAGAGTCCTCGAGGAGGAAATGAAGTGTTTAGTGTCCTTTCTTTTCACTTTAGAGGACAAAGTACTAACATTTTGAGCAGCCACACTGGACTTGGTCTTGGCAAAAAGGGATTCATCCTGGATCCACGTTTTCTGGATTTGAAGGGCCTTCTTTCTGCACTGGAAATACCTCAACTGCCTGCTCCAAGTAATTGGTCTTCCCAGCTTAGCTTTCAGAATGTACAAATATTGATGAAAGTAAAACTTCTTAAAGCCTCCAAACCCCGTATTCCATTTCTCAGAAAATGCCAAGTGGACTCCTTTCCTCCATAGAATTTTCCTCTGTTTTTTCATTTTTCTGATGCATAATGAGATCTGGATGTAGCTGTAAAGAACAGAAAGAAAATTTGCATTTTAATCCTATAAATAAATAGTCATAAACTCATATTCAGAGATTTATAAGGTAGAAGTTTGAAAAAAAAGTACACATATATTTCAATTTAGCCTGCAGACATATTGAAATCCTACCTGATTAGGTTTTCTTTCCAATGTAAACTGGAAAAAAAAAGATAAAACTACTCTAACAAGACCCCATTTGCTGTGCCTGCCTCTCACAGAAATACATTTCAAGAATCATTTCTTAGTCTTCAGCCAGTTTTTGAAGGAGTACACAGAGAAGGCAGTCAGAAGACAATTTCCAAGTGTTGGCCTTGCTTCTCATTAGCTAAGTAACTTCAGCAAGTCACATAAATTAAAAGGACGGGTCAGTACTTTTGCTCTGTATAGTCATCCACAGGTAGATATTCAATAAATGCATGCAATATCAGTATCTTGCGAGGAGGAAATCAGCTTTCTCTTTGCCAGTCAAAAATTTGCCTATGATGGGACAAGTCTCTAATCAAGTGCTTTCACCTGGTTATGGTTCTGGCTCTCAAGTAATTATGAGATTTTTAAAAAACCAATTCAAGCATATATTATGAACTCCAGGAACCGACTGATGGTAAAGGGTAGATGGGAATGACAGCTAAAGCCAAGCCTGATTTCCCCTCAGAATTTAACAAGAACTAATTTTCGTGAAGGCTCTTTAGCATAGAAAGAAAAGTATCAGCCAGTGTAGGTGGAGTGGGAAAAATATAAGACTACTAATCAGAAAACCAATATCCTACTTTTTAGCTCATTAACTAGCTAAGAAAATATGTATTATATTTCTGTGCATCAGTTTACTTCTCTGCCAAACAACAACAAAAAAACAGAAACAGGAGAACCAAACACTTCAGTTCCCTCTTCAAATCTCATTAAAATAAATGAAATCAGATTTTTGAAAAGGAAAAGCCCTCAAGGACAAAAACAACAAAAAAAGGAAATAACAGCAATAAAATTTCTGAAAGAAGAAAGCAGATGAATGACTTTCTAACAGACTTAACAAGCCAAAAGAACTGAAATCTAAGCCAGCAGTTGGTGAAGTCAAGAAGCAAGTTACCAGACCTCAGAAAGACTCAGGAATTGGAGAAACAAGTATTTATGAAGATCAGGGTATGGGTGGAGCTGAAAAAGGAAGGACTGGTTGAAATTTTGAATAAGAATCAATTAGCCTCCAGGTCCTTTTTCCTACTTGGCAGATAAACAAAGGTTCACTTTCTGGGGAGGATGAACCAGAAGAGGTACATCATACACAGCTGAGGGCAGGGGTACAACAGGAGAAATATATTTACATAGTGAATTCCCTTCCTAACCCCATACCCTACTCAGCAACCAGACACACACATTAGGACCCAGGCTTAAACCTCCAGGCAGGAAACATGTCCCAGGCGAACAGATCATTCAAAAAGAAAAGACCAACTGATACTGTTACCTGGTGATGCCCCACTAAACATAAACATCCCGAGTACGTATGCCAGAGTTCAAGGAATTAGATCTCAGATCCTTCCATAAGGCCAAATAGCAGGAAACTGCCCATCCCACTCAAGACAGAAAGTTTATCCTTCAGCAAGGAAGGTCTCCAATCAGGGAGCTCTCAGGAACAGTTTGAATACAGACTTACAAACTGAATGTTGAGACCCCCAACCTCTTCTCCCATTCACCCAGAACTCTTATCCATACTATTCTTCTATGGGCAATCTGATGAGCCTGTAGGAAAATACATAAAGACACAGGTATTCCCCATAAAATGTCCAAGCATGGCTCACAGTGCACCTCACAGATAGCAAGTCCCATCAGGTACTCCGAGTTTCCAAGCAGCTTTTCAGTGGTCATTGTTAAAAAGGACTGGAGAGGGAAGTAGCTGTGACTCAAGCAACTGAGCTCCAATTTACCATATGGAGGACCCAGGTTCGATCCCCAGGACCTCCTGGTAAAAACAAGAAAAAAGGAGTCCCAGACTTGTGCAGCATGGTAAAGCACAGGTCCCCACGTGACAAAGCAACACACCGAAAGACAATAATGCAACCAGATAGGGAAAAAAAAAGGGACTGAGCAACCAAGAACTACCAGAATGAAAAGCAGAGACCAAAACAAACAAAAAAGCATAAATGATATATAAAGAAGTCAATTTTAAAAAACTAACATTTATATACTCAAAGAGGTAAAAGAAAATATTATTCACAGGGAAAAAAAAACAGGATGCTATTTTTTAAAAAAGGAACAACTGAAAACAAGAACGAAGGCTTGGAAATTTAAAATAATAACAGAAATGAAAAACTCAATAGCTTGGCGGTTTAAAACACCATAAAGTTAAAGGACAACAGACAAACCAAAAGAAAATATTTGTAACACATACCATAGAAAAAGGGATAATATCCATAATACATGAAGAACTCTTAAAGGACAAAAGACAAAAGCCTGATGGAAAAATGGGGGAAAGGCGTAAGAAGATAATTCACAAAGACATTAAAATGGCCTTTAAACAAAGAGAAAAGATGTTCAAACTTATTCATAAGAAAATTGGCTAAAATTACGAAAACACATTATGTTGACAGAGAAAGAGGCACTTTCACAAACTGCTGATGGGAATATAAATTGATACAATCCTTTTGGAGAGGAATTTGATAACATCTAACAAAACTACAAAAGTATTTACCTTTTAACCCAGGAACCGCACTTCTAGGAATTTACTCCTCCATTGATAATCAAAGTCCATATGTAAAGTTTATTCATGAAAACATTGTTTATAGGTACAAAATATGTAAACAACCTAAATGCCTGTACATAGGAGTGTGGTCAAATAAACTATGGTCCATCCACACAAAAAATGTAGCTGGAAAATAAGGACAATCTCTATGAACTAACATGGAGTGATTTTCAGGAAATACGATTAAGGGAAAAAAGCCCAAATGGGTATCCGTAGTATGCCACCGAGGTAGTTAGTCAACTGTACAATTAAAAGGAATAATCCACACAAGACTCCCCTAACTTCTGACACCAACTGCAAGTTTGAGGTAGTTCCCAAAAGCAACCTCAAGTTCAAGAATTTGCTAGAAAGACAGAACTCACTAAAAGCTGTTATACTCATAGTTAAGTTTTATTAAAGCTAAAGGATACTGATTTAAATCAGTTAAGGGAGAAGTGCATAGGGCAAAGTCCAGATGTACCAAATCAGAGCTTCCAATTGTCCTCTCCCTGTGGAGTCAAGAGAGTGCTACTCAACCAAGATCACTGTGTGACAATATACATGCAATATTGCCAACCAGGGAGGCTTACCAGAGTCTTGGCGCCCAGTTTTTATTGAGATTCTCACATGGTCAGGATTGAGTGCCCACTTGGTTAATATCAATCTCCATCCCCTCCAGAGGTTGAACGATATTAAACACCCTAAATCACACTGTTGGTCTTTCTGACATGGCCAGCACCCATGATAAGTCACACTGCTGGACAATCTGGTAATACAAGGTCCCCATATAAACAAGTGCACTCCTATCAGGCATGACATTTCAAGGGCTTAAGTGATTACCTCTCAGAAGCTGAACACAAGCTAAATTCTTTAGTTTATAGTCACTTTTATATAGGTAAAAAGGGAAAGAAAATATACATGCATCTCTCCATTTGCTCAAAACAAAATAAAAATCAAAATATGAGAAGGATAAACCAAAAATTAATGAGATTGGTTATCTATAGGGCACAATAAGGGGGAATGGGGTCAAAAGAACGGGGGAATAGGAATGGAGTAGAAGGGGAAAGTGACACTTCTCTGTCTTTTCGAAAGTTCTGACTTTTAGAACCATGTTAATATTTCACATATTTAATATATAAATAATTGAGGTCAACCAGGATGTGGGAGAAACTCAAATTATATATAGACAATAACAAACAGGCCTAATTGCACTATAAATGAGTAACATAACCACAGTGAAGGCACTGGAGAAGAAAAGAACTGGACAAAGTAACTTCAGAAAATAATAATTTTTTTAAAAGATTTATTTATTTCTCCCCCCCTTCCTCCATTGTCTGCTCTCTCTGTCCATTCGCTGTGTGTTCTTCTGTGTCTGCTTGTATTCTCATTAGGCGGCTCTGAGAACCAATCCTGCAACATTCAGGTGTGGGAGAGAGGTGATCGTTCTCTTGCACCACTTCAGCTCCCTGATATGCTGCATCTCTTATTGTTTCTCCTCTGTGTCTCTTTTTGTTGCTCATGTTGCTGCACCAGCTCTCCGCATGGCCCAGCACTCCTGTATGGGGAAGCACTCCTGTGCAGGGCAGCACTCCTGCATGGGCCAGCTCACCACATGGGCCAGCATGCCTTCACCAGGAGGCCCTGGTCATTAAACCCTGGACCTCTTATATGGTAAACAGTCATATAAGCCATTAAGCCAACTGCTTAAGCCACACTGGCTTCCCAGAAAATAATATTTTGACTATGCTGTAAGGATAAAGACAAAAAGACTACAAATACTGTATAATAGTGAATTTGTTTTTCACAGGAGTATGAGTTAATTTGGAAACTACTTGATACATATTCTAAAATTGAGCTAGTAAGTAAATATGTTACAGATAATTACAGCCAGGTTTCTCACTGTTGGAGAAAATAGTTACAAATAATGAAAGAGAAAAAATGAGAATGAACCCTGTGGTGTTAGAATGAATTTAGAGATATCAATATGAGCTCACAGTATTTAAAATACATACAGATATAGAAATAGATATATGAGGTGCACATTGGCAAACTGAAACAAGAAATAGATGTCTCTACAAGAATAGTTGAAGACTTCAACACACCACTCTCAGCATTGGATAGAACATCTGGAAAGATGATAAAAAAGGAAACAGAACTTGAATATGATAAATGAACTAGACCTAACAAACATTTATAGAATATTATACCCCAATATAGCAAGATATACATTATTCTGAAGTGCTCATGGATCTCTCTCCAGGACAGAACATATATGGGGTCATAAGGCAGATGTCAATAAATTTTAAAAGATGGAAACTATACAAATCACTGTATCTGATCATAATGGAATAGTTGGAAGTTAATAACAGGCAGCCAAATGGAAAATGCAAAATTATATGGAGATTAAACAATACACTCTTAAATAATTAGTGGCTCAAAGAAGAAATTATAAGAGAAACCAGTGAACACCTCAAAACAAATGAAATTAAAACACAATTTATCAAAGTTTATGGAATACAGTGAAGGCAGTGCTGAGAGGGAAATTTATAGCCCTCAGTGCTTATATTAAAAAAAGGAGAGAGAGCTAAAATCAAAGACCTAACAGCGTACCTAGAGGGACTAGAAAAAAAAATACTAGCATACCATGTTCAAAGCAAGGAGAAAGAAAGAATAAAGATTAGAACAGAAATAAATGCAATGGAAAAGGAAAAAAAAAAAACAATAGAATCAACAGAACTAAAAGTTGGTTCTTTAAGAAGACCAAAAAAATTGATAAACCCTTAACTAGATTAACAAAGAAAAAAAAGAGAGAAGATGCAAATAAATAAAATCAGAAATGAGAAGAGGGACATTACCACTGACCCAGCAGAAATAAAAGAGATCATAAGAGGACAGTAAGAATAACTGTTTGCCAACAAATTAGACAATGTTGATGAAATGGACAAATTCCTAAAACACATGAACAACACACACCGACCCTAGCAGAAATAGAAGACCTCAACATGCCAATCACAAGAAACTGGAAGAGTCTTTAAAACCTCCCCAAAATGTCAAGTTTAGGACCAGATGTCTTCGCAGGTGAATTCTACCAATCATTTAAAGAAGACCTGACACTAATCTTCAAAAAGAAAGGAAAAAAAGAAATAGATATAGAAGTGTACATAAATATATTTCTTAGTCTGTCTGCTGAGAGGGCATAGAAGCAATAACATCTCAGTAACACAAGCACCCCTAGTGCCCAGATCTTGTTTTCTAAATATCATTTTCCACTAAAAGGAACCAGGGCTCCTTAAAGAAATGATGATTCTAGGGCCGGGACAGAGAAAGTACAAGATAAGCCTGCAACATCTTTGTGGTGCCAGAAAGTAAATAAGTGCTCAAAAAATGATGTCAAAAGGACACAGACGCCAACCTGAAGGGGCTCCCAAAGGTAAAAAAAAAAAGGTTTAGCAACTAAATATAGAATGACAGTAATGGATTATAACCCAAGAAAAAAACAAATTTCTTGAGTCCATAGAAAACAGTGATATAACTAAAATAAATGGGGAGAGAAAAAGAATTCTTCCCTACACAGAATTTCAAATTAATAAATGTAGACAAAGTGATAAAAGAGAAAAATCACAAATGGCAACTGTTCTGTATTAGCTTCCCAAGGCTGCTATAACAAAGTATTACAAACTCGGACGTTAATTAAAATAACAGAAATATGGGAAGTGGATGTGGCTCAACTGAT